>NC_087351.1:84745479-85048509 GCF_030014295.1 Loxodonta africana | reverse complement strand
TCTATGACCACAGATAGCTAATTGGAGTCAAGGGGCTCCATCTGTGGCAACGTGATAGGATTTTCCTATCACTGTGAAGCTAACTGCTGATGGGGTCTCTGGCACCTGAGCCTGACCTGGCCCTGGCACATTCTTTGGTAAATCTTAGATACGGGACACTGATCCTTCTATACAGGTAAACATGAGTATTTTTTTTTTTAACTGTATATGTGCCCGGTTGTGAGGCTGAGTGTAACTGGGCCTCTGGGCCTCCAAAAAGGCATAACGTGTGCTCAGCCTTAGGAGTACTTTTGGTTTAACTAGGGAGATCAGGTGGAGGCAGGAAACCTAGGGAAGCTGCAGAGCAGAATCTATCCCTTTATTTACCATCCCATCTCCCCAGGACCATCATCTACACACTTCTAGGCTTCCTGCAAGGCTCTTTTACATCTCTCACATTTTTGGCCTAATTCCCTAAAATGTTCAGGACTGAAGAATTCCGTGTACAGCAACGATAATGCTTGCTAACATTCCTGGATTGTGTCAGACACTGTGTGAAGCATGCTGCATCTGTCTCATTCACTCCTCTCAACAATCTGATAAGGTAGGTGTTGGATCCCCGAGAGGACACCAAGGTACACAGAGGCCAGGTGACAAGTCCAGAGAAGCAGAGAGTGAATGTGAATTCACAAGTCATGCATCACTTCTTGGGAAAGCTTATTTATTTAACCCTTTGATTTCTTTTCTTGCCTTATCAAAAATAAATGACAGAACACCTACTAGGTGCCAGGACTTTGTACACATTAGCTCAGGTAATGTTCACAGCAAGCCCATGAGGCATATGCTAATACCCTCATTTTACAAATGAGGATACTGAGGCTCAGAGAGGTTGAGTAACTTGCCTCAAGTCATGCAGCAAGATGGGAAGCTGAGATATGAAGTTGGACACCAGTTGTGTTAGGACACTGGAACCCCAAGTAATGATCCCAGTTCCAGGCTGGGATCTTCATCATGATCCTACTGATGCCTCTGGCTTTTCAAATGCATCCAGTTATCAAATGCATCATATTGCACAGTGGCTTTTTGAAAGAAACAACTCTATTAAGGGAGACCTTTAGTCTTCAAAGGGGATAATGGTGGTTCAGTGGTTAAATTCTCACCTTCCATGAGAGAAACCCAGGTTTGATTCCTGACCAATGACCTCATGCACAGCTACCGCCTGTCTTGTCAATGGTGGCTTGTACACTCCTGTGATGTGGAACACATTTCAGCAGAGCTTCTAGACTAAGTCAGACTAGGGAGAAAGGCCTGGTGTCCTACTTCAGAAAATCAGCCAATGGAAACCTTATGGATCACAACGGTCTAAGCCTCAATGGATCATATTGAGGGTCTCCAGCATGGGAAGTGAGAATTATACTTCTGAATCACCAGTGTCCCCCACGGGGAAGATTAGTTAATTTATATTCATATTAGCAGAAAATATGTGGGATACAATATGATATAATATGACTCATATGTTGTGTTAGAGCAGTGGGTCTCAAGCCTGAGCGCTCATCAGAATCACCTGGAAGGGTCCTTAAGACACACACTGCTAGATTTCACCCCCAGAGTTTCTGAAAGTCTGGGTGGGAGCTGGAAATTATATTTTTAACAAGTTCCCAGGTGATGCCAGTAGTGCTGGTGCTGCTGGTCCACAGACCACACTTTTTTTTTAATTATAATTTTTGTGCTTTAAGTGAAAGTTTACAAAACAAGTCAGTCTCTCACACAAAAACTTACATACACCTTGCTACACACTCCCAGTTACTCTCCGCCTGATAAGACAGCCCACTCTTTCCCTCCACTCTCTCTTTTCGTGTCCATTTTGCCAGCTTCTAACTTCCTCCACCCTCTCATCTCTCCTCCAGGCAGGAGATGCCAACATAGTCTCAAGTGTCTACCTGATCCAAGAAGCTCACTCCTCACCAGCATCCCTCTCCAACCCATTGTCCAGTCCAATCCATGTCTGAAGAGTTGGCTACAGGAATGGTTCCTGTCCTGGGCCAACAGAAGGTCTGGGGGCCACGACCACCAGGGTCCTTCTAGTCTCAGTCAGACCATCAAGTCTGGTTGTCTTACGAGAATTTGGGGTCTGCATCCCCCACTGCTCTCCTGCTCCCTCGGGGGTACTCTGTTGTGTTCCCTGTAAGGGCAGTCATTGGTTGTAGCCAGGTACCATCTAGTTCTTCTGGTCTCAGACTGATGTAGCCTCTGGTTCATGTGGCCCTTTCTGTCTCTTGGGCTCATAATTACCTTGTGTCCTTGGTGTTCTTCATTCTCCTTTGCTCCAGGTGGGTTGAGACCAATTGATGCATCTTAGATGGCTGCTTGCTAATGTTTAAGACCCCAGACACCACTCTTCAAAGTGGGATGCAGAATGTTTTCTTAATAGATTTTATTAGGCCGATTGACTTACATGTCCCCTGAAACCATGTAGAGACCACACTTTTTGAGCACCACTGCCTTGGAGAAATCCAGCTTTAGAAGACCCATATTCTATCTATTCCTTTTAATTATTTTTTCTCTTGGATGCACTGTGTCAGGTAATTGGCCAGAAATCAGGTTGCACTGTTAACCTAAGGGCGTAGGGTTGGTTTTCTTTCTTTTCTAAAGGCTCTGAACTACCTAGGACAATGTCTCTGTGGCTCCCAGCACCTCTTCCTGGCTTGCCTCTTGGGGGTGTCCCTCCATCTGAGACTTCATCCTGGGCTGTGCTGCCCCTCAGCTCTGTGGTGTCTTGGTTCTTCCCTGATTCCCAGGTGTGATGCCCGAGGCTCATCCTTTTCCCTTTCCTGAATTCTGCTTTTCAGTCTGAAGGATACAGACAATATTGGTCCATTTGTGGACTGGTTGGGTTGTGCAGGTGGGGTGAGGAGGGCTGGGAGAGGGACAAGGCAGGGCAAAACAAGAAGGGGCTTGCTGAGTTCTAATCATTACAGCAATATCCAGACAAATGGATGAAGCTCTTCCAACTGCAATGCACTAAGATGTCCTGCAATTCTTTAAAGGGAATTACATTAAATTATTTAAGGGGAACATTTGCCCAAAAGCAAAGATGAGAAGGCAAGAAAGGGTAGAAAATCAGGATAAAAGGGAACAGTGAACCTAGGATGGAAATGGTTAGAAAAAAAGAAAAAGAAAATTCTTTAAGGGGAATTACATTCAGAGCCATGTTGACAGTTACCCTCAAAATAATGCTTCCCCCTCGACTGACTCATTTGGTGAGAATAACAAGCTGGTCCACCAGGGCCTGAGCTGACCCACATGACCTTCCACTGGAAAGCTAAAGTATCTCATTCTGCATTTCCTAATTAGCACTGAGAAAAGTAATGGCAGGCCCAGGCTCCCCACCTAAGGTGTTTGCACAGAGCACATTACTGATGGGACATGTGACAGCCTAGCGCCAGAACTGGTGGCATGGTGTATAAACTCCTGGCAAATTGCAACTCTAACCACATACATCCATCAAGATGAGACATCAGTGAGAACAGACATATGTTCACTAAAAGACAGGGACTGTGTTCTCACTGGCTACCGTAGGGCCCTTGGGAAGAGACTGAAGGTGAGGCGCCTGGGACTCCGGGGCCAACTGAATCTGGCAGTTCTTAATTCCTTCCATCCTGGTTTACCAAGAAATACCTAAGGGGGAGGATTCCTGTGGGACGACAGACCCACTGGCCTCAGCTTTATCCTCCCTGATGGGTTCCCCGTGATCCCCCATTATTCCCATTATGCCTTAAAGTGGTTACTCAGCTCCTCAGGAGACTTCGCATCCACTCAGTTCCTGGTCTTTCACTTCCCTTTGCCGGGCACATTTATTTATTTTTTTTTCCCCAGAAAGCCTCTGTGAAGATTTGTCCATCCTTTCATTAAGTATTGTCAGCTCTGTGTCAATCGCTGAGCCAGGTGCCATGGAATCAGAGACGAAAGGCAAGGCTCCTGCCCTCAGGCAGCTGATGGCTAATCGGGAAAGAAAGGCGCACACAAACAGAAAATAACGATGAAAGGCTGAGTTCCTCTGGGTTTGGAAATCTTCACTTTTCTGTCTCTTCTTTCATCTTATTGTCCACCACCACCACCCCAGTGCCATCGAGTTGATTCCGACTCATAGCGACCCCCCATAGGACAGAGCAGAACTGCCCCATAGAGTTTCCATGGAGCACCTGGCGGATTCGAACTGCCAACCCTTTGGATAGCAGCCGTAGCACTTAACCACTACGCCACCAGGGTTTCCTTCACCATATTGTAATCCTCAAATAATAAGTCTAAAAGGGACCTAAAGACATCATGTAGAATATTCTCTCACCTCTCGACAAGTGCGCACTCAAACCCCTTCTGTGAGCAGAGGCCTCTAAAGAAAAGCCCTTTCCTCTAACCAAGACTGTAACTGTTTGACCGCCTTTATGTCTAGCTTTCTCGCGGCACGCGCAACCACGTCAGCGCATTCTGTCTCATGTCGTCCTTGGCAATACGACATCAGCCCGATCCATAAACTCTGTAAATCAGCCCTGGGCCTTCTTTTTCCCTGGTGGACTAATCTCCGGGTCTGGCCTCATTCTTTCAGAGCTCCGCCCCTTTTAGCCTTCTCGTAAATTCTCATCGTCCCTGGTGCTGCATGGCAAAACGGCAGGTAAGGAAGGGGCAGTTCTCCGCCATCGAGGACCCTGATGGCCTGATGGTCATGTGGCGAGTGGACGCTGGTGCCCGTTTTCCCGCCGGACTCCCCAATTCCTCAGCCTGTCCATTTTGAGGGAGGAAGACTTCATTTGTCTTCCTCCTGGAGCCCCGGAGCAGAGCCTGAATTGCGCTTAGGTGGCCTAGAAGAACCAGCCTGAATGGTATCCCAACATTTTTATTCTTTGCACCTGTAGGATTTATTTTTTCATCAGTTCTAGGGAAGCAATGAAAAAAGGTGTCAGACCTTGGGTATAATTTATATGAGTAAACACGTAAGGAGCAGGGCGAGCAAGAGCGTGAGAATTAAGGCCATTTATCCAGGCTTTGAAGCTTGCTTTGCCCTCTGGTCCAGCCTTCCCCACAGTCTTTCTCGCGCCACTTTTAACCCTCTCCTGGCTCTGCTGCACGGGGACCCTGCACAGAGCTCTTTGCAGCTGCCTCTCTCCCCCGCCCCGCCCACGGCCCTCATTAAAGCCCGGGTAGAAGGTAGCTGAATGCTGCGGTGGCCTCCAGCTGAGGCCTGCTTCCTGATTCTGAAGGGAAGGCACGTTGCTTTCCACTCCCGGCGGCCAGCCTTCGAAGCCTCCTCCACGAGCCTGGCTGACCAGTGTGTCCTGTGTGGCCAGCCTGGGGCTGCCTTTCTTTCCACGTTCCCACTGTCCCTCTCCCCTTTTCTTCACTCCATCCTCTAAAGATGCGCTCTGCACAGCCAAGTGGCACCAGGCTAGGATGCTTTACACTTGAGAGATGAAGTAATAACAGGTGGCAAGACTGGAGGCTGCCGGAGCCCAGGATTCCGGTTGCCATGGTAACGTGTCAGACCTGTGGAGGGATGGGAACTGTCAGCTGTGGAGGGTGGTGGGGGAACCAGTGAGAGGGAGGAGTAGAGGCACATCTCCTCCTGGAGGGCTCTGCTCACTGCCTCCAGCCTTCCCCAAGGGCTGCAGACCCCAACCAAGCAGGCCCAGGTAGAACAGCTGCTCAGCTGGGGCTGGGGCTGAGGGGCAGGCACTAGCAAGGCGTATTTGTTCTCAGAGGCCCTGGCAGCGGGTCTGAGCTTCTGCGTGTTCGGCCAGGGCTTTTGTGTGTGTGGCAAGGAGGAGCCCAAACTTCTGGCCTGGTTCCTATTTCCCGAGGACGCTTGGGATGCAGCTCTGGTCTCCGCAGAACCCAGAAGAGGGGGCGTTGCTGATAGCCTGACTGTCCCTGCCACTCTTTTCTTTTCATGAATGGCACATCCATAGCAGAGATCAGACAAAAGAGGGAAAGACCGCCTTTTGGGTGGTAGCTTTATGGAAGGTTTGGCCTACTTTTCCATAGACACTTGTTAGCTGTCCTTCAGTCAGCCCCTGACTCATGGCAACCCTACGCACAACGGAATGAAATGGAGCACCATCCCCATGATCAGTTGTGGACCCTTGTGATCCACAGAGTTTTCATCGGCTGATTTTTGGAAGTAGATCACCAGGCCTTTCTCCCTACTGTTTCTCACTGAAACCAGTTCAGCATCACAGCAACACACAAGCTTCCACTGACAGATGGGTGGTGGCTGCACATGAGGCGCACTGGCCAGGAACCAAACCTGCGTCTCCTGCGTGGGAGGCGAAAATTCTACCACTGAGTCGCCGATGCTCCTGATGTGACTCAGAGATCCTGTAGCATGCACTAGTATCTTCCCAAACTCATCCTCCCTTCATTGAGAGTGGTGATGGGATTACTAGAGGCATAGCCTTTCCTGTTCCTGGGTTTGAGTTATTGGAATTTTCACTCCCACCTTCTGTTCCCCCCGCCCCCCGCATTTCTTCATGATGTTTGTTCCTCTTTTTTTTTTTTCTCCCTTTGAGCTTTTTAGAGTTATCTCCCTCAGGTAAATTCCTAAACTCTTAAGGCTCACTTTATTTTCTCAGCAGCTTACTTGTATCTCTTGTATGATCTCAGCCAATGAACATTAATCAACAGGAAACCAAATCCATCATTGCGGACGCTGCCATCGAGATACCAGACGGGTCTTTGCCCTCCCCATCACTTTTTCTATAAATCGGGACTCAATTTCCCATACACAGAAGCTGAATCTCTATTTAAATCCCACTTGCAAGGTCTGGGTGAGCTTCCTATTTATAGTAAAATCCTTTTCATAATGATCTCATATATGGTACCGGGAAATTGCTTGCGGCTGGGTCAGGCCATAGACCGATATAGCCACAGTGTGAGCTTTACTTAAAAGAAAACTCCTTCACAAGGCCCCAGAATTCTTGGGAAAAGAGTTTTCACAGAATATATGATGATAAACAGGATCACCCAGGATGGATTACCGTGGTATGGATGTTAAGTTTAAGTTCAAAGAGAATTTCCACTTTTATCAGCCAATCCCAATAATTTTAATCACGTTGGGCTTCCTAAATGAAATATTGGGTGTGAACCAAGTTGACTCTGAGATTTTATATGCAAAGTATGTTCAGAAAGCATTTGCCATTGGAGGCAGAGAAGTGATAAGAGTGACACAGTCTCTGGGGACACAAACAACCAGAGTTCGAATCCTGGATCTTCCATTTTATAACAGAGGCCTTGAGCCAATCTCTTTGGACTTCAGTTTCTTCATCTGACAAATGATACCTACTTCACAATTTTTTTTTTTTTTTGAGAAAAGAATTGAAATGACATACATAAAAGCCTCCAGCATGAGGTCTGCCACGTTTCTGGATTCTTTTGTCTTCAAAAAGTAGTTGAACAAGAGGGAGGCTGGAGGGATATGTGCGACCTGGTGTTCCCTCCTTAGAAGTCAATGAATCATAGTCTTACAGTGTTCTTGTGTGTTCATGTATGGAATGATGTCTCACCTACAGTGTTGTTCTTCCAGCAGCCCAGGGCCCTCTGCCACCCACTCCTGTGTACTCTGAGAGCTGGACATGAGACGAGGCCAGATGACCGACCAATCCATCTGGACATGGACCAGCTCTGATCTCTGAGGATTAGGGAAATAAACCAGGGGCAGTGAATGGCATTCAGAGCAACAAATGATTCTGCCACCTGGAAGCAAAAACAGTGCTGTCTCCCCATCTCCCCCCAGGAGGAGGTCCCAGGGCATCACTGCCATATTATCTAATCCATTCATTCCATTGGTCATTAGCCATATCCTGAGTGCAGAGCACATAAGTATTTCAACCAGGACTTAGACATGGCCCCCTACCTGAAGGAGAGGATTATTGAATATGGGGAAGTAAGGCAGGTGGTGCAGCGGTTAAGTGCTGGGCTGCTAACTAAAAGGTTGGTAATTTCAACCCACCAGTGGCTCCATGGGAGAAAAGACCTGGAGATCTGCTCTCATAAAGATTACAGCTTAGGAAACCCAATGGGGCACTTCTACTCTGTCCTATAGGGTTGCTGTGAGTCAGAATCGACCTGACTGCACATACCAACAAGAACAACACATATATGTGACACAAGACTGGGCAACATTTTGTTTTGTTATACATATGTCAATATGAGTCAGAGCCAACTCAAGGGCACCTAACAACAACAACCACACATGTATGAATAAGAGAAGGGTCATAACAGTGATACAGACAGAGTGCCTTCCCTGAGGCTTGCCTGGTCATTTCTGGTTGGGGAATTGGGAGAGCTTCATGCAAGAGCCCTCACCCTGAAACCAATCCCAAATGCCAAACAGTATAAAAAAACAGATGCATAAGCTATCGATTAGTCCACTCCACTAATATTTTACCAAGCTAGAAGGAGGCTGCGAGCTCACTATAGTGAAAAGACAATAGGAACTGAAGCAAAAAGTTGTCACTGAAAATTCAGCATAGCTGTTACCTGTCACTTTGTATACTAGGCCATTGCTAGACTAAAAAAGACACCTGTCTCTCTGCTCCTGGGGTGTCACAACCACACACCAGGGCCTACGACTGAGGTTTTAGCATTTTCCCCTCATGCTGCTGACTGGGCACCTTTGCGTGGCAAACTACTAACACGAATATATCCAGGCACCCTCCTCTGACTCAGTTTTCTCAGAAACTTCTCTTCAGATGAATTAAATTCTGTTCCTTTGGTCTTTTTACCTTTGAACAATTTCTCCATCACTGTTGGCTTGGCTCTTCTGGATCATCTCTGAATTTTTTATTTCTTGCAGGATTTTTTGCCCTTGATTCAATAAGGTGCTCTACCAGTTGGTGGTGAATACTGTAAAGAATTATCTGGAAGTTTTTATACTCTGTATCACTTCATCCTTATATGTCACATGGGATAGAGTGTATTGAAGGAAGTCAGATTCTTTGATTGCTTAAAGATTTTGTGAATGGGGAAGGAGTCAAACACAATGGGAAATCCCTAAAAGAATAGGAGACAGATGACGAGAGTGGACTGCCTAAGAATTTTACTGGGGTGATGTACACGAGATTCTTTGATTGCCTTTCTTGCAGGAAGCTACCTATGTTGTGACTGGCAACTCCACATTTTATGTCCAATTCATATCAGTGATGGAACTTAGCTCTGGTTTACCCTCTGCCCCTAAATTTAATAGACCCCACCTCTTCTTTCTTTTGGCTCTTTGGTAGATTTTCATGATAATCTCTTGATGAGGACACTCTGAGTTTGTTTGCTTCATAGACATGCTTGGATTTTCACAGGACAGTTGTAAAAATAGTAAAGTTGGTAATTGAGGGAGAAGGAAGAGACTTTAGTACTTCTGGGTTTGGCCAATGAAAATTTTATAGGCAGAGTAAAATTTTTGCGGACAACGTGATATTTGGAGTTTATTTACAAGACCATTTTGTATGACATGGAGATGTCTTTGGAATGCAGTGAATGATGAAGAGACACCCACCCTCAACAGGCCACAGGGTATGGCCAGCTCCCCTGTCTCCCCCAAATAGCAAACACTTTCTCTTCTTGCAGAGAATTGTCTGCCTCCCTGAAGATGAAAATCAATGACTTAGAAACTGATTAAACAATCCAAACAGCAACTGATAAATGGATTAACCCTCTATAATGTAATTCTGCAAGCTTTTGTCTTCCGCCTTCCCCAGGTAAGTTTTTCTATTCCTGGAGGCAAAGCAGAGGCAGGGAGGAAGTGAAGGCCAGAGGGAATCATATTAAAGTGGGTGAATCCGTTTATCACTTACTGTCTGGATGGTATGTCTGCTCACGTGTCTGCTTCCTTTTACAGATTGGTACCCTACGGGACCTTGATTAATGTTAGCCAGTGAATAATGAAAGATAACATTTGGGTATGGCAAGGAGGCAGATACCCCAGTGGTTAAGGCTGATCCCATAAATTCAGAGGCTTTTCTTCTTAGGCACAAACAGGGAGTGTTAATGATTCCTTTGGGGTGTTTCACAAAGAGATGTCCACAATTGGGAGAGAAAAACAGAAAAATGGAGACATTTCTCCCCACGCAAAGAACCAGTCCATGGCTTGGAACCAGCGCCTAAAAATAGAGAATTTTAGTGCTTGAGGACATGTGCTGTTTTCACAAGGCTTTGTTTTTAAGATCATGTCTCAAGATTTTTCTTTGTCTTTGTTAAGGAGAAAAGGCTTTCAGCCTGCTGGGTTATGACTTAGTATGTTCAGTTACTTGTGAAAATCTTAAGCCTAAAAATATGCTCACTAACTCATATTCAACCCATCTCTGACATGAGGCTGAGCTAAGTGTCTGGTAAGCCTGGGTCCAGTTCTGATTCTAGGCACTTGGGGCTTGCAGACTAACTTGGTTGGGTGATCAATGAGTTGGGACTTTGGGGAGGTGAGGTTGAACAACAACAGATGCCTGTGTATCTGCCAAGATGCTCATCAAAGTCCTCAAGAGCATCTTCAGTTTCCTTCATGGAAATGACCATCTATCAGTGCTTCTTTGTTTTCCTTTGCAGGGACAGGAGGAATATCTCCTAAACAAGAGCATCTTTCCCAAGGGCAAGGCCCAGGTATTGACTCTTCTCTCTCCCTCTAGTCACACCACTGTTTATGGTTGCCATTTAGTGTTGTTCAGTGCTGAGAGAAGTTCACTTGACTAGTAGACCTTCTGGATGGCTTGCTCATCCAGGGATACAATCAGAAGAGCAGGGAAGTTGCTATGAAAATACGTGGCTGTAAAGTATTGAAAGATTACACTAAGTTCTGAATTACTTGCAAGGCATTAGTACTATTGAGCCAAGAAGGATCAAAAAGAAAATCTAGCCCAATTTAACAACTCTGTTTTAAGAAAACCTCAGGTTCTAAACTTCAAGTTCTTTCTGAAGCAGATTCTGGCAGACTGTGGGAGGAGAGGTAGAGGCAGTAGAAACTCATGTCAGCCTAAGATTGGAAACTTTTTCTTAATGTTTCCACAGCCCAGAAAGGACCGGATGGGACAGTCATTCCCAATAACTACTGTGACTTCTGCTTGGGGGGCTCTAACATGAACAAGAAGAGTGGGAGGCCTGAAGAGCTGGTGTCCTGTGCAGACTGTGGACGCTCTGGTGAGTGTGACCCCTTCTTGCATCATGTGCCTGTAGACCAGGGACTGTTCCACTTGCATCCTTGTGCCATCTTGGGGAGGTTGAAGGGCAGAGTGGAGAAGTGGTGGTGGTGATGATTTTGAGTAGAGAGGAGTTTCTAGGGCATTATGATATTTTTCTTCTTTGTGTCTTAAGAACCAAAAGTTATACCCAGGGAAAAGGGCAAAGAGAAATTATTGATTTGTATTTGGCCTTTCTATGAGGTGCCTATTTATTTTGTGTGTATTGTTGCAAACAACAGTGAGACAGAGTGAAAATACCTGGAGACACAGGCAACATGCTGTCTTGTTTGGGATGATATGAATGTAACAAAAAGATGTGTTTGTTCTGTGGAAGTGCCTGGGGCAAACCTGAAGAGTATGGAAACATGAATATTGGAACAGCAGCCACACCTTGAATTGTGGGAGTCAGAGACCAGTGGGTTCCTGGATAGCTTCATAAACACCACCTCCATTGGCCACTCATCCCATTTTCTCATATGGAGCAGACAAAAGAGATCCTTATAGATAAAGGAGGAAAATGGGCAGGTGCTCCATGGGCGAATGTGGAATTGACTCAACATATTTTCTTTTTCGTCATTTAACCTATCTGAAGATTCAAGTTTAAAAAAAAATATATAGGGAGAGAGAGACTTTGGTCTTGTTCTTTCGTTCTTAAACTGAGTTCATGTCTTTAAATTTTGTTCAAGTCGTTGTTTTGTTTTTCGCTTCTAACCAAACCATTACTTTTGGCTGGTCATGGTTGGTTGGTACTATCTATTTTTCAAATTGTTTTATGTCATAACTAGGCCAAAGTGCAAGGCAGGGAGGAGAGAGGATTTCAAGCTTATCTTTATTCTTATCAGCTACTGACTAGTAGGTGAAACACAGTTCAATTGGGTGGTCATTACTAGCAGTGAGGGTCACTGCTCTTGTCCACCTTTCTGCCTAGACTCTTTTCTACTCCCAGTCTACAAGAGAAGGACTGAGATGACCATACCTTGGCTTATCGAAGCTCTTTAATTCTTCCCTTACTTTATCTGTAAACCTTAGCATTATCTATTTTATATTATAATGTTAGGGCTGCTTAGGGCTCAAGACTGACTTGGCTAGAAAATCAGTATTAAAAAGGGACTGTGGTTTCTGTTGTGTTCAACCCTCCACATTTAGCTCTCAAGGACCCTGATAGGGTGGCTTGTTCGTGCAATTCTGTCAATTCATTTACTTTTCAGACGTGATACCTAATATGTGGAACTTTCTGCTCTACTGGTGCTAGCTTAGAAGGCAGGGCCTACGTGTTAGTGGACTCTGGTTTTTAGATAATTTAAAAGAAATGAAACAAATGAAATTCGGTTTTTAAAAAGGAAGCCATCAGGCAAAATCTCTACTGCCAGAAACAATGTCCTTTGGCAGTGATATTCTAAGGAGAACGTTGAGGAAAACTGTAGGTTTGGGGTGGGCTAGAGAGGGAAGCTTCAGAATTCTCATTGCAAATGGCTGTATTTTCTCCCCTTCTTTTCCTATAAAAATTAGGGTACCTAAATTTGATCCATGGGGGACCAGAAGTGGGCACTTAATTTTGTCTACCCAAAGCCTATGTCTCCACAACCTTCACTCAGCTTTCTCTTCTCAGATTCTCTCTGCTATGTGACTCGGGGCCATTTTGTAGCAGCCTAGGTCTTCTCATTGTATTTACTGTGGATTAATTTTGGTGGATCATTTAGTCAGGGCCTAACGCTAAATAGTTGATACGTGGGGAATAAACAGGTGGTGTTAATCCTTGGGATGTGTTTGTTAAGGCAGGTGGGCGAATACTTCTGTAGAGCGTCCCTGGGGTCCTTGCAGGGGAGCCACAGAGCTGCCTTTCCCTTCCCACCTACCCCAGTACTTCTGTTTCCTGGTACAAAGTGAGATTCCTAAAATTGGCACTATAAGTAGAGCATGATTGTCTTACTTGAGAGCCTATTTGGAATGTGAAAAAATTTAAACTTGAATTTTATAAATTTTAGGATATTATTGTATTTTATTATTATTATTTTTTTACCCCTGTTTCTCACCTTCGTAGTGCTCTGCGTTAGATTTGACAACTCTTTGATCCAAGTAGCTAAGTAACTAAGACCTGGACATGTTTAGTGGCTGGTATTTGTACTTAGATATGCGTGTGTGTGTTTACGTACCTGCCTGTGTGTTTGTACATGTACGTGTGTGCAAATTTCCTCCAGTGGTTCAAAAAAGGAAGACACTTTTATTCCTTACCATTTATCAGACTTTGCAACTTCTTTTTGCTTTCAGTGCAAATGAACTACATGGTATAAGGGCAGAATTGAAAGGGTATTGAAAGAATGGGATTAGAAGCCAGTAAAAATAAAAATAAAATGATGGAGGCTTAACCACCTTGAGTGGGTTATCTGACAGTAATACCTTTGTAAAGTGGACTGTCAAAGTGAGGGACAAACATTGTTCAAGGAAACACCCACCGAAAACACCAAAGAAATACCAACCAGGCTTAAAAACTACCCAGGGAAATCACTGTCTCGGGCGGGTCGAGTGAGTGCCGTGCGTATGTGTGCATACGGGAGAGGAAAAAGATCATAGTTGAATCTTTCGCTGTCAGAAGCTGTGCACATATGTATCAGGGTAAAGAATGGTGCCTTTTCTCAGGAGAAGGGAGGCTGTCTTCCCTGAAAATGTTTGCTTTGTCCCATTATCCCAAATCCCTGTTACCAGGTGACATACCCGGTTAATCGCTTTTGGTGTGAACTGGTTTTCTATTTTGCTATTAAGAATAACATTGCAATAGCGTAATAAGAATATTAATAATGATGTCTGTTGCTTAACCCATGTGCTGATATATTCATCATACATGTCAGCTCAATTGGGAGGAGAAGGCAGGAAGGAGAAGGAGGCAGCGGCCGCAGCACGCACCACGGAGGACTTATTCGGTTCCACGTCAGAAAGTGACACCTCAACTTTCCACGGCTTTGATGAGGACGATTTGGAAGAGCCTCGCTCCTGCCGAGGACGCCGCAGTGGCAGGGGTTCGCCCACAGCAGATAAAAAGGGCAGTTGCTAAACCCATGGAACAGACTCTGGGCAATTCGCCACCATCCTCTGACTTTGGTCATTGTTCTGGTTCTGATATATTTTTTTTTTTAATGAAAGAAAACTTTAGGTTTTTCCTTTATCCTTGCTTTTTCCTCTCATCTTCCTTGCGTCCCTTCCTCCCTTCCCCTGTCTTTTGGGTGTGTACAACAGAAGCACAAACTACTGAAACAAAACGAAACAAAGAGCAGGATGAGAGGCGTCAAAGAGAGATGGAGTCATGATGTACTATTTATTTTCCATAGAAATGGGAAGTTAGATTATCTCTTTTTGTGGGTGGGGGAGGGGATCTTTTGGACATGAGCAGAGTTGATTTCCTCAGTTTACCTATTTATTGGCAAGATGAAGAGAGGAGGGACATTGGGTTTGGAAAAAAAGACCCAGTAACATTAAAAAATATATTATTTATATATTCTAGGTATTATTAGAAACAGACTTTTCTCCTTCTTTTTTTTGAGAGAAGGGAAATCAAAGAAATCGAAGTAATATCCTGTTTAGAAGAAAGCCACTGGGGGGAGGATTGTCTCAAGGAAACCTAGTCAGGGTGATTTCCTCAATGGGAGATGATTGCACGTTCTGTACCCCATGGAGTTTGTGGCTCCCCACAGCAGACCCCCTCCCTGTTTCTCCTCTCTGCTTGCGAGAATGTCAGCAGCTCCGGAGAAGTCCGGGGCCGCCAGCGCCCAGGCCCCTGACCAGCAGCCGCCTCCTCAGCTCCTCTTCCGTCAGCACAGCGGCTGTTTTGTTGTTGCTGTTTTTTTCCTCTTTTTCCTCATGGTGAAGAGCAATTTCCAAATGCAAGAATGGAATATAAGCAGAACGTCATGGACTCAGCAGTGACAAAATGCCCCAAGGCCACCCTCACGGAAGAAAGAATGATACCTCACAGTATATTTCCCCTCCCCTCACCCTGTTTAAAACCATATATAAATACCTTTTGGATTATCAAGTCTCCCGTATTTCTTCTTCTATTTTTATAGTGCCTGCCAGGCACTTTGTTTTATGTCTCCAATAGCACCTCCTGAAATAAACCAAAGCAACAGTTGCTTAAGGCCCCTGGGGCAATGGAGAAGACCATCCACCTCTTTGGCAGCCTCAAGAACCAGCAGCTGCGTGGTCCTATTCAAAAGGTATGTCTTGGCTGACCTGTCTTACAATGAGGGCAAAACCATCATGGTATTTTGTTTGTTTGTTTGTTTGTTTTTAGTTTTCTCTTCTTCCTCCCCCCAACCTCCTGGTTTGTCTTTTGTTTCTCTGGGTTCTGACCCCCCTTAGTTTGAGAGTGGCTTCTGGAGGGTTCTTGTGCCCACCCTCTGCTGCCTGTGTGCATGCATACCTGGGCACAGGTATGGGAACTGACGCTTGCTTGGGACATGGTGGGGGTGCTGTGTGGTGAATGGTGGGCTTCTGGTTTCTGGCTCTGATTTCAACTGCAGGAGAAAATGGCTGGGGCAGTGCTTGGCTAACTTTATCTCTGTTGGCTAAACCTGGAAGTGGATTCTAGGGAACTGAGGTTGGAGTAGGCTGCTGGATTCGGATAGCAATGAGGAGATGTGGCCACAGGGGACTGTATGTCTAGGGTGGTACTCCATGCTCTGGGTCCTGATTTTACAGCCCAGGGGATACTCCAAATTAAAGATGCCTGATTAAGCGCAATACTAAATTGTGCTGTTTGGAAGATTCTGAGCTCACACAGAGTGTGGCCAGGGTCTCCAGTCTCCATGGGAGCACAGGTCCAAAGATACTGCCATTTGGCTTGGACTGGGAGATCTGAGTGGCTGCCCAGGCAACAGGCTCCTTGTAGGTGTCTAGAAGATCTGCTTTGACAATCTAGCTTTTGCTGCTCCTCATGAATTGGACCACTCATTCTAATAACAAACCAAACAAAAGCAAGGACCAAGCAAAAAAACACACAAATGGACCCTTTGTGCTTTCCCTGGTAGCCTGAGACAGAAAGTGCTTCCACTTTTCTCCTGCTTGAGACATGAAAGTGCTGGGCTGGGCATTTGTACTCAGTTGTGAGAGAATCCCAGTAACAACCCCACCCACTTTTGAGATGTTCTGCCTAATCCGTATGTGGTCCTGTTCCTAGAAACTGTGGCATCAAATCCCAACGTTGTAACGTTCCTGCATGCTCGTATGTGTGAACAGGCCAATATAATTGGTTCACGTAGGTCTCTGTTCAGGGGATGGAATCTCCCCCTGCCTTTCTCCACCTCTTTACTTTGTTCCCATTACTTTGACTTAGATATTGAATTCGCAGCATTACGACTCACTCTCATTGATGAAATGTGAGCTTCCATGTTAATACAAATGTGTTCAACCAATCTGCACTATTTGAAATCTGTGTGGTTGTTTGTGGTTCCTGAAATTCTCAGTGAGAGCATTCTTTTGAATTTGATTTTTTTTAATCCACACAATTAAAAAAATTATAAAATGCTACCTAATTTCAGAACCTGCCTTGGGGTTCTGAAGGGGAACCAAGAGTGTAGAACTTTCTAAACAAGGCAACCCCCCAGGGCAATATTTATCTGAGGATGGCTATTGCTTGCCTACTTTATCTTTGCCTAGTAGAACTTGATTTTCAATTTCTCTCGTTGGGGGTAGTAGATGTCTTCGGTCCTTCTCAGTTGCATTGCCTGAATACCTTGCCTCAGCTTGCAGTAGACTCAAAATTTACACACACACACACACACATATATTTTTTAATAACTGGAAGAGACTTTAAAGATGATCAAGTTCAAATCTTTCATTTTTCAGTTGAAAAAAATTAACCTGGAGAGGTTAAGTTTGAGAAATTGGAATGAAAGTTGATTTGCTATGAGTTGGAATGACTCCACAGCAGTGGGTTTGGTTTGGTTTTGGTTTTTGGAGGCAATGTCTTAAGGTGAAGGAAGTAAACTCGAAGAGGAAATATGGGAGGAGGAAGCTGGCTGGCTTGGTTTTCCAAACTTGTTGATGGTTGTTGTATCTTTATCCCTCTTACTCTGATAACAATGGCCAACATTTATGTGCCAGGCATTGTCTGAGGACTTTTCTTAGAATATATCATTTAATCCTCACAACTACCCTGTGAGATAGGTGCTAGTGTTATCCCCAGTTTACAGATGAGGAAACTGAGGCTTGGTAATAGAGTTAAGAAATATGCCCAAGGCCCCACAGCTAGCAAGGAGTCAGGCTTTATTTCCTGGCATCCTGACTTCAGCACCTATAGTCTTTGCCATTGGTCTCCTGCACATTCCTAGTATATGTATGTATGAAATAGACAACCCATTGAAAACCGAACCCATTGTTTTGATAGAGTCTCAACTCACAGAAAGGAACCCTTTGCTGTCGAGTCGATTCTGACTCATAGCGACCCTATAGCACAGAGTAGAACTGCCCTGTAGGGTTTCCAAGAAGCGCCTGGTGGATGCGAGCCACCAACCTTGTGGTTAGCAGCCATAGCTCTTAACTACTATGCCACCAGGGTTTCCTATGAAATAGGTAAAATATACCTTGTATGCACCCTCTCTATGTATATAACTATATGTAAAGGTATATTTTATCTATTTCATATATACATATCTATATATAGACAAATGCTTTTTGTCAGTTGCAACTCAAGAAAGGAGTATTTACAATGCGAATGTAGGTTTAAAAGGTAACCTTAATTAAAAAAAAAAACAGTTTAAATAACTGAAAGGTAAACAGTTAGATTTTGAAGAAGAGAATTACTGTTACATGTCTGTACAAACTATTATAGAGAACTCATTTTTTGACAACTGTTTCTAGATATGTCCCTTCTAGACATTAGGGACAAAGATGTCTCCTTTTGTGTGACCTCAGGAATTGCAGGGGCTGTGTGGGCAGTCAACACACCTATCTTTTTATTGTTGACGTTGTTAAGTAAGTATCACTACTCAAATTTTAAAAGAAGAAAGTAGAGTCATTAAGGAAAAAATGATCAGATCTATTTCTATATCTATATGTCTATACATCTATATATATATAGATATTATCCATAGCTCAATAAAGCATTATCCAGAATACTTCAGATATGTCACCTAATTTTCAGAGTCCTAACCCAAAAGTAGGGGAACCAAAGATATAGAACTTCTGAATTTGCTATAGTATTCAAATACCTGGGTGATAGAAGGGGGCACTGTTGATGCAAGGTGACTATTGTTGTCTATCTGACTTTTGTTTTCCTACCTAGAACAATCTAATCCTTTATTTCTGTTACTCAGACTGTGTAGACATCAGATCCTACAATCACTGTAACACTGGGAGTGAAAAATATGTATTTAATTTTTTTAAAGGTCCTTTAAAGTCAGTAATGCATTTTGCTCCTGGTATTTTAGAGAGAAGGATTTAATAAAAAATATGATGTTCACATCAATAGTATCCCTTTAAGCCTTCCTGCTTACTTTGTATCTCTGTGCACCTAATGGGCTGCAGCCTGGTATTGCCTTTATATAGCACTTGAGGGAACACAAGATCATTACTCGGGGAGAGAACTAAAGGCTGTTTGGAGGTTCTCACTTTATGGTGGAATAAAATTAATTAATGTTATCCCAATATGCCTCCTGTTACATCTGATGAATATGATCTTGAACATGCACTTAAAGTTGGAGCAAACTCATGGATTAGGAATTTTTCCACAGGGGATTTGTTGTAGCCTTTGAAAGTGAAATTATTTATGTTGTGTATTTTCTGAGTGAGGTATTTTTCACCTGGTGAAAAGAAGCCTAGATTGGAAATGAAAAATTCTGGACCCCAATCACTATGTGAGTTTGTTGTCGTGGAGCTCTGCCTCAGTTTCTCCATCTCTAGCATATAATTGTTTCTTTTCCCATCATAATATGTAACCAACATCATGTCCTAATGATTCTTAAAACAGCCTTGTCAGGTACAGTAGATGTTATGTATCCCCATTTTACTGATGAAGAAGCTGAGGTTCTCTTAGCTTAGATGAGTTCTAGATCAGTAGGTGGTGTCTGGGTCGTCTAATACTCTCCTCAGTCATACTGACTTCCTCATAGTTTGCACTTTGAAGATTTATTGAGTAAAATCTGTAAAGGACTTTGAGGCCTTTCATTCAAGACCTCTTTGGATTAGAGGAGGTATTCGATGCTATAAAAAACAAACAAAACCTCAAACCTATTATCACATTAGAATCATGTTGAGAAGTAGCAATGAGAATGTTCTAAATCCTCATGAACTTTTCCAAAGAACTAAAGTCAACGGTGGTGGTGTTGGTGAGGTGTGGGAGGAGGTGACAGTGGCAGAGAGTATGCACTCAGACCCTCTTTTGGTCACAAGCCCATGTACCTAACATTAAAACATTGTGCTTAATAAAAGTGATTTCTGACTACCCAAAAATAACAGTACAGGAAAAACATTTTTGCCTGACTGATTACCAAAACAGCTGAAAATCATGGAAGATCCCTGTCAGAGCAGAATTATTAGGTAAAAAGTATTGGCAATTAGGTTTTCAAAGTATCTGAATTCTGGCCCTCAGCCAATGACTCAGACATTTAACAGTTTTTAATCTTGAAGTAATTTCAGGCTTACAAAAAACTTACAAAAGTAGTGCAAAGAATTCCCATATACCCTTCACCCAGACTCCCCAGATAACTACAGTATAGTTGTCACAATCAGGAAATTAACATTGATGGAAAATTATAGACCTTATTCAAGTCCAGAGTCCTTAGTTTCTCTTTCTTTGCCTTTCGTAACCTTGATACTCTTAAGGAGTACTGGTCAGTGATTTCATAGAAGATCTTGCGCTGCAGGCTTGTGTGATGTTTTCTCATGATCGACATCAGATTATGCATTTTTTGTAAGAATACAACAGAAGTATATTGTGGCCTTCTCAGTGTAACATATTGGGGTACATGAGATTTATTCCATTACTGATGACTCAGATATTTGGCCTCCTTTAAATTATTCCTGTGTCCTTCCTTTCTGCTGAGGTTTCAGGCTAGTATTTTGATAGACGTTGGATGAGAATATTTTTCTTCCGATACACCTTTGTTCATTGGTGACTAGGGACCGAGTAACAAAATATGTATATGACTGTGTAGCCCTGTGAAGGGTAGGATGAAATTAAACATGAGGCCAATGGACTTAATGAACAATCCAGTTATTGACCAAGAGATTGTTTTCAGATCGAGTTGGGCAGACTAGGCAAGGGACACAAATAGTCAAGAGGTATCATGAGGGTAGTATGGAATTCTTTTTGCTTTGACCACAGTGGTCAGGGAATTTTTCTTGGGGGAAGCTGCCCAGTAAAGATCTTCAGACTGACTGTTGCAATCCAGTCTGTAGGCAAGAGTATCTGTTATCAGAGAGAATGGAGATGGAGCTGAACAAAAAGCAAAGCTGAGAATTACAACCTGATATGTAAAATGGCAAAAATGACGATCTGAAAACACGTTTAAGTATTGTTATGTAGCATTTTGCTCATGCCACTAGATTAATGCTTTTCACACCATATTAGGATTGTTGGTAGTCTTTCTCATCAAACAGATGGTGTGTTTCTTGAGGGCAAAGGTGATGTCATTCATGTCCCTCAGACTGTGCCTGACACCAATGCACTATAATTATCTGTTGAAATGAGCTGAGAGCTGAGCAATATTACTGAGCTAATTAGTGGAAGGGTTTAGTGTTTCATTCTGTACATAGTGGCTGCTCAATAAATATTGTTTATAGAATGGTTGGGGGAGTCATATCTGGGTAAGCATCTATAGATCAAGTTGGAAGCAGAGAGATGGGATCCAGGAGGCAGTGAAGTTCTGGTGAAGGAAAATAAAGGAAGAATCAGGATGTGAGGACAGGGATAAGGATCAAGTTGAAGCCAGTGTGGGAGGATGGAAAGCTAAACCTCCTTGGAAGGAATTGAGAGCAAAAGATGGAGAACACTGTAAGACACTTTTAGTGGCCTACAGTTGGCAAACCAGGGGATGTGAAAGAAAAAATAGATGTTAGGAGTACAAAGTTGGGAACTAATCAGATATTTTCTAGGTGACTTAATTGGAGCAAAAGAAGAAAAGTAGGGGTGGATGAGTCAAGGGTGGAAATTTGAGGAAACCAAGAGGACATGGAGGTATGGTTCTGAAACAGACTTACTGCAAGAGTGACAAGTAACATCTGACCAGAGGGCCTGGGACACTGAGGAGAGGGACTGAGGGACTCCTGGCAGGAGATGAAAGTCAAACTGGTTAAGGAGAGCTTTGGCAGGCTGTCTGTGGGAAGTCAGGAGAAAGGCTTCTCTAATTTCATCACTCAGGTAAAGGGGCTGGAGGCAGGTAGCTTCAGTGAAGAGGAGATGAGTACTAGGGAAGAGGAGGGAAACCTGGGAAGCGGCACCAGAGAAGTAGATCAGAGACAATGTGATGGGATGGAGGGGAAGGAAAAGGAACAGGTGTGGAGAGAGAACATGGAAAAGAGGCCCTTTTCAGCCTTCCTTTGAAAACACGAGTAGAGTCTCAGCTTTGGAAGTGCGTCTAATCCAAACCCATGCACCTAACCAGTGAGTAATTATTGGGTGGTAGAAGGAGGGGGGTCCCTGGGTAGTGTAAACAGTTAACACACTTGGCTGCTAACTGGAAGGCTGAGGGTTGAGTCAACCCAGAGGCATCTTGGAAGAAAGGCCTGGTGATCTGCTTCTGAAAAATCAGCCATGAAAACCCTGTGGTGCATAGTTATACATATGAGGACCCACATGGGGCTGCCATGAGTGGGGGTTGCCATGAGTTAGAGTCAACTCGTCAGCAACTGGTTTAAGTAGAAGGAGAGATGGCAGATGAGGAGAGGAGTTTCAACTTGGAAGAGGCCGAGTTGCTCATTGGATTTTAAACTTTCTCATTTTGGCTGTTTTCCATGTGGGCCCCTTCTCCCTTTTCTCCCTCCCTTCCTGGGCACACAGCTTGATTCAAGCTGGGCACTGTGTTAGTGCTACCCATTTCTGTCCTCAGGAACTGCTTCTGGGTTGAAACGTAATCATACTTGGTTTTAGTGCTTACTCCTTTGCACCAACTACTCCATTCCAAAGACCAAAGTATCCTAGCAGATTTCATTTCATCTAAAAGCAAAAATTTTTTTGTGGGCACCCATCCAGGCTCAAGGCCCACCTGATATGAACTGCCACCAGACCCCAAGGCTGACACTTGGGATCATTGGACTAGTTGAGGGCTGGAATGAATTTCTGGGCTTTGTTCTCTCTCTGAGTATTTCTGGAATCACTTGGCATGGGGGAGAGGGTATGTGGAGCCTTATCCTTTTATCCTTATGCCAAGTGGAACATCAGTTGGGGTTTTCTGTGGCTGCAACCATCCTACACCATCTAACTACTCATTTCCACCTAGTTGACTGGAAAAAAGATTGCATCATCATGGTCCTTTCTAGGGTGTTTTAAAGGAGCCCTAGTGGCGCAACAGTTAAGCACTCAGCTGCTAACCAAAAGGTTGGCAGTTCAAACCCACCTAGCAGCTCCACTGGAGAAAAACCTGGCAGTCTGCTTCGGTAAAGATTACAGCTTAGGAAAGCCCTATGAGACAGTTCTGCTGTCACATGGGGTCACTATGAGTTGCAATCAACTTGCTGGCACCTAACAAAAACAAGGTGTTTTAACATTGAAAAGATTCAGTTTGTTTAGTTCCCAAGTGGAAGGCGGGGGTGGAGGGGGGAAGATTTTGCTAACACTTAGTTTTGCCTGCTACACCACCTAAGAGCTAAAAATCCAGCTGTCTTCTCTGTTTCTTGTGTCACTCAGTTGCCCAGTAGCAACTGACTTGCCCCATTCCTGGCTGGTTTCGCGCTGTTGATGTTCATGGCATAGGAGACACTAGCCTGGTTCTCACCGTACACAGACAGCCTTGCTAGCCTGGCAATTAGTTGGTGGTTTTCCTTTTTTTTTCCCCCTTTTCCAATTCATTTCATTTCTGCCACCCCCATAATTTTAATTCTTCTTTTTTTTAGGTAGTTGTTCTGGGCTGTTGTTTTTTGTTTTATCTTTCATTGCCTTTCCCTCTGCAGTCATATCTATGACCTGGGGACTCCAGTGACCTTCAAGCAAGCTGTTTCCGAAGAAGGTGAAAAGAAGTCAAGAGGATTTGCACCACCTTCTCCTCCTCCTCCTTCACCTCCTCCTCCTCCTCCTCTTCCCTTGCCCGGCCCCCTCCTGTGCATCTGTTTCAGCCAACACAGGAGCCTGCATTGTGGAAAACCCTCCAGCACAACTCAGCTCGTCTCAGAGAAGTCTCGGGAATGGCCTAAGTTTGTGCAATAAGAAGATGTATTTTTTTCCTTTTTTGAAATTCTTCATTGCATTTTCTTTAAGTGTCTGTGAGAAAGTACCCAGGTCAGACTGTAATTACTCTACAATTGAAATAACTGAACATCAACAAACTGACAAAAAAAAAAAAGTTATTTTATTTATTTCGATATTTAAAAGAGAAAAAGTGCTGACCTTGCACAGTATTTTTGTTTAAAGTACCTTTTACTTCAAAAGTTAAAAGCAGTTTTGTGAAGACACGAAATTTGAAAAGTCCTTAATGTCAAATAAAGGCTGAATATTAACTCTAAAGAAGAATTATCCCCACATTTTTAATAAGAAAATAAAGATCAACTCTGCTCTCTCAGGCTTTTTAAAAAGCCATTCATGTATGTGCTTTAGGTATTTTTTATTTCTGTGAGTTGGATGTGGTGAGGAATGATCAGGCTTTTTTTTTTTTTTTTCCTTCTTCGAAAGTCTGTTGGAAGTGTTGGCGACATTAAACGATTCTGTGTTACGGCTTGACTGAAATAAATTAGCCCCAAAGGCTATCCCGCAGTCTCCCTCCCCCAGCACTCGCCTCCTGCCTCAGGCAAGCCCCACTGAGAAGCAGCCTGCCTCCTGGCTATCATGTCTGATGAGGCCTAGTTCAGAAAGGAATTCCATCTAGTGACTGAACATATCTCCGCAAGTTTAATGGATTTGAGCTTAGACTGGTTTGTTTAAACTCATGCAGTGAAGAAAAAAGACCTAAAAAGCAAAAAAATGGTATCTGAGGTGATGTTATCTCAGGAGCCTAACAACTCCTTCTAGAGGAGACTTGCAAAGGGAAGCTTTTTGTTACCTGGTTTGGGGTGCTTGAGATTCCAGTACTTTCTCCAAGGGCTAGGAAGGTAGATCTGAGTGATGGAAACCTCAAATATGATTTCTAGTGGGGTTAAAAGCAGAAAGGCAAGTGTTCTAACATGTCCTTTTATGGTCAGGTTGGTGGAAGAAAGAGTTACAGCCTGAGAAATGTAATTCAACATTGTGTCTGCGGCCTAGTGAAGGAGCTGGGCTGGCCGGCTGGCCACTGGGTTCCACTCCTGGACTCCACAGAGGGCTGGTCTTTTACAAGTCCATGCTCTTGAGTTTCCCTTACTTGTAAGCAGAGTGCTCATAATAAATGTATAATCTAATGCTAGATATTCTGTCAGGAAAGGTCCTTGAATCACAGTGTTACTGAAATGGTTCTGAGCATGAGAATCTCTATTTTGACTTTGGAAGGAGCAGTTGCGTGGGGACAGCCTGCCTGCTGACTCTTCCAGGTTTCGCATTCAAGGCCAGTCCTGGGGAAGAGATCGCCAAGACTGTCTTTGTATCATTCTGTAGCCGTTTTCTGTGACGTTTTCTAATGGAAAATGTCCGTTGTCGAAATGCTCATAATTAATAATTCGTTCTCCAACCAGCTCCCACAAATTACAACATGTGTAGAATTGTGATAAAGCTTTGCACAATGTAGGGTTTGTATCAAGTTTATGTAAGTTTCTGTTAAATAAAAGTCTGTTTCCAATGCTCCTATAGCATCTTATTAACTTTCGCTTTACCCACCTTATCCTACATGAGTTAGCTTTTCACACCACCAGGTGGAGGGAACGCCTGAGAGGATTCTGCCTACTTGCATGCCTAAGATTTGTTGAACCCTATTGTTTTATTTGGAAGAACAGTCTAGAATAGCAGTTGCCACTGGCTTGGCTGACTGGGGGTGGTGTGGAAAGTGAACAATGCCCATGATTGGTGCCAGCATCCATATTCTGAGCCCAGAGTTGCTGTCAACCACCCACCATCACCACTGCCATCACCATCTTCTCCATGCCCAACACGGGTTTATTGAAAGCCTGGTTATGTGTACTTAATATGCCTGTTCACTGTTGCCATCATATCAGTGCTAAGAGCAAGTTTTGCACAAAAAAGCAAAATTTAGTGTGTACTTGGAAAAAGAAGAAATGTTAACGTTTCCATTGCCTGAAATCTACTTTTGGTATAGCCTCCTCAAGCCACCAGTAGGTACGGCTGTGAGTTGGACCCCCTCGATAGGCTTTTCCTTGTGCGTGAAGGTGGACACTTTTCTCTCGTGGATCCTCAGGGTCAAAATTTACAGGTCAGATCTTGACCTCTGAGCATTGTCAGCCCACGGCGTGGCGGGGGCGGGGGGAGCGGGGACAGGCAGGTGAAAGTGAAAAGTGGCAGAGTGCAGCTGGGACATTGTAATCCTGCTGCTAGTGTGTTCTATCTTCTTTCAGAACGAACATAATGACATTCATAAGGGACTTGATGAGCTTCCCTAGCAGTGGAAAAGGAATTTTATATATTCATTATACACCACCCACCTCCTACAGCGACTCAATTTTGAGACACTAGACCCAATTCAGAGATCCCCTAGGGAATTAATTATCATCTTAGGAGGAAAGTGATTGTACCTGACGTCCTCCTTCTAATTTAGACCTTAGGAAAGGGTACCTTGATTCTGATGGGCGAACACTCTTTACCTAAAGTGTGTCATACTTCATGACTAAGGCTTTCTTGGTAGATATTGTCTTTGGGCTGCTTACAGGGACAAGACATCTGGCATGGAGCTGTAGTATCAATGTAAATAACTAAGGATAAAGAAGACCCAGGAGAATCAAATGTCCATAATGGTGGGCTATAAGAGAAGGGGCTGCCTTTTTCAAATGTCTGATAGTGAGTTGTTGGCAAAGCGTGCATGTGCCTTGTATCCATACAGGGGTGGATTACCCAATAAAGCAAGATAATCATGGGCTTACTTGTGCTTACTTCCTAATCTGTAGTGAACAATTTCACATGTTTTTCACCACATCACCCATGCTTACCTTGCTTACTGGATAATTCATCCATGTTAGAGATTGTAAATTTGAAAAGAGGCTTTGATTCTGTGGGAAGGTGCTGTGGGGTTGGGAGAGAGACAGAAAGAAGCCAGCCATACCTAGAAGCAGAGTCTTTGATGGGGTGAAGAAATGTGAAATTGTTCCCTACAGATGATCTGGTAAGCAAGGTAAGCACCATGTTTACCTCACCTATTAGATAATCCACGCCTGTATCTATAGATGGCCACCAGGGATGAATTATCCAAAAAGCAAGGTATACACAGGCTTATTTATTTTTACTTACTAATCTGTAGTGCACAATTTCACCTGTTTTTCACCACAGGCAAAATTGTGCACTACAGTTTAGTAAACCTAGTGCAGCTTAGTAAGTAAGCATAAATAAGCCCATGTGTACCTTACTTACTGGTGACTCTACCCCTGATGGTCACTGACCCAAAGGGAAAGAAAAGTGTCCATATGAGCCAGAGAATAAGAAAGAGGAAACAAAAATAAAAAGAACCAAACCCTACTTTTCTTATCCATGTGGAAATAGTTAACATAAAGCATTGATTCTGGGGCTGACGATGCCTACAGAGCAGGTATCTTAAGAAAGTAAAGCAAGCCAGGTGTGAAAAAAATAACAGTACCAGGAAGGTGGGGCCCAGCCCTTGCTGCTCAGCTTCGGGTCAGCAGGGAGGAATGGGGAGGGGCAGGAAGTGTATTGAATGAGAGAGCTCTTGTGCTCAGAGTTGAGCAACCCCTATTCAGTTTAAGGGATGCTGCTGCCCAGAGTTCTCAGGTGTTCTGGGTTTTCAAAAGAGGCCAAAAATTCAAAAAAAAAAATGTGGTAGAATCTCCCTATTTTAAAATGTTGGCAGTAAATGAAAAGCAAACACTGAAGATCAACCTTGTGTGGCCTAAGCCCAACCATGATTGTGCATCAGACACCCTTTGATGGCTTTAGGGCCGCTTTTCCCCCAAGGGCTGCCAGGCTGGGTAAGGCTGAAGTGAAGGTTGAAATGGCTGGATCGGACTCCGTCATGACAGCAGGTCCTTGTCTTAACCTCTGGGTACATCCAGTGTTATGTGATGGGAATGGGTCCCTGGGTTGTTCTCTGGATGGAGCTAGGCCCTTGTGAGTGATTCAAGATGCAGTCCTAGTAGAAAACATTCCCCATCTGTCCCTTTCCCTCTGCTTATAGGTGAGAGCTCTTCCCTGGGTGGAGTTGTACGATGTAGAGTTCAGAGTCGTTTTTTTTTTTTTTTAATTTCACTTTATTCTTATCACTGACAAGCCATCTACTATATCATGTTCCTTTACCCTTCTTTCCTTTTCTACAAACCTCAAATCACTCTATTTGACTGGAGCTGAATTTGAGTTTTTTTGGTGTTCCCAAAGCAAATTCAGGACTTCCTTTGATTAATGAGTGCTATGGATTGAATTGTGTACCTCCAAAATATGTATCAATTTGACTAGGCCATGATTCCCAGTATTGTGTGATTGTCCACCATTTTGTCATCTGATGTGATTTTCCTGTGTATGGTAAATCCTGTCTCTATGGTGTTAATGAGGCAGGATTAGAGGTAGTTATGTTAATAAGTCAGGACTAAATCTACAAGACTAGGTTGTATCTTGAGTCCATTTCTTTCGAGATATGAGTTAGCAGAGAGACAGTGGGACCTCATACCATCAAGAAAGTAGTGCCAGGAGCAGAGTGCATGCTTTGGACCCAGGGTCCCTGGGCTGAGAAGCTCATAGACCAGGAAACGATTGATGACAAGTCTTCCCCCACGGTCAACAGACAGAGGAAGCCTTCCCATGAAGCTGGCACACTGAATTCGGACTTCTAGCCTCCCAGATTGTGAAAGAATAAATTTCTCTTTGTTAAAGCCATCCACTTGTGGTATTTCTGGTACAGCAGCACTAGATAACTAAGACAAAGAGGTGTTTATTTCTCCAGAATTATCTGAATTTGTCTTTTAAGTATTTTATATGTTATATGCATCTTATTTCAGAGGATCCTTTGTAAGAGGGGATGCAAGGACTTTTCCCTTGGGTCAGGGTTTGGTTTTGTGTGTGTGTGTGTGTGTGTGTGTGTTGTTACTGTGAATACACGAGTAATTTATGATTTAAAACAGGGACTTGCAAAGTTTTTACCTGTAAAGGACCAGATAGTAAATATTTTAGGCTTTGTGGGCCATATGGTCACTGTCATAACTCAGCTTTGTGGTTGTAGCACAAGAGTAGCCTTAACAATATATAAACTAATGGGCATGGCTGTGTTCCAATAAAACTTTATTTACAAAAGCAAGTAGGTGGCTGGATTTGGTCCACTGGCATAGTTTGCTGATTCCTGATTTAGAAATAGAGGATATTATTCTGTTAAATTGGGGAAAGGGTAATGTTTAAGGCATTTTCTAAGCATTAGGATGAATGAAAGAGAAGATTTCTTGTCACCAGGTGTAGGGCTGGAGGTGTATTTCATGATCATTAATATAAGCTATATGGGGCCTAATGTGAAAATGTTTCTGATCCAAAAACAAAAAACAAAATGAAACCAAACAAATCCGACCAGAATATTCTAGAAATCAATGCTTACCCAAAGTGTCTGTGAATAATCCAGCCATGACAGTGACTCTCTGAGGACATGATGACTAATATCATTCATCTCCAGCAAATTAAGTATGGAAAAGAGCCAACTATAAAATAGTTACAAAATATGAATTCATGCAGATGTCTCCTATGGGCTAAGTGAACATAGGAGAGCCTCGTCTGTATGAGATAAATGATAAAGGACAACTTGGGAGGGGTGGCGTTGTTACATCTTTCTGATGACTACTGATTCTTCAATGGCTATGGCTCCCTGAAAATATCAATTCTGTGGTGTTGAAGGTGCTGCAAGATGCATTTCTTCCCCAGATGTCAGATTTGTGTGGTTATATTCAGTATCACAGCACTTTCCCCACTTTTTATCTCATGTCCCAAAAGAGTCATAGAAAATAATTTTCCTCCTCGAATGGTAGAAAAGGTTCCTGATACCAGATCTACTTACTAAATTGAAAACCTTCTTACTAATTGAATGTGAGATGAACCTGAAGGATGGTCTATGAGCTAGTCATGCCAAATTTATTGAAGAGATGCTCTTTAGCCATTGTTAGGGGGTATTTGTTAAATGATTTGAGAAGATCAGTAACTTCTTAGACTTAAGGCTACCGGCCCTATGGGGCAATTCTACTCTGTCCTATAGGGTCACTATGAGTTGGAATCAACTCGACAGTAACGGGTTTTTTTGTTTGTTTTTTAGTGGAGTTTGTTGCTAAGCTCCTTGAAGTGCCTATAAGTTTCCTTAAAAGGGACAGTAGTTGGGATAGGCATGATAAACGTATGCTCCATTTGCTCCAAGCTCCATCTTGTTATCACACCTGAGGTCTAGGCATAGACTAAAGGGAAAAGAATTCTTCAGAACAAAAGTTAGAAAATCCTATGTTTTGTAATGTATGTAAACATGGTGTGGGGGGCACAAATCCCTTGATTACCTGATCTTATATCACAGTAGGAAGTATCTTTCTTGGGAGGTGATAACAGTGGTCATCAATGGTTTAGCAGTGACCTGATTGATTATAATTGTTTTGATTTATGTTGACCGTGCCATTAGTGATCATCTGATGAGACGTAATCATAGCAAAAGTGGATCTGGAAGTCCTAGTGGAGCATTAGCTAATAGATTATTGTCTTGTTTATTTTTCAGTAAGCAGGGTACCAGGAAGTGTTAAATTGGAGATAATGAGCAAGAGTCAGGAAGTAATTCTCCAGCTGTATTTAATATTTGAATTATGATGCCTTTGAATTGTGGTGTTGGTGAAGAGTGTTGAATACACCATGGACTGCCAGAATGAACAAATCTGTCTTGGAAAAAGTACAGCCAGAATGCTCCATAGAAACGAGGATGGCAAGACTTCTTATGTACTTTGGAGATGTTATCAGAAGGGACCAATTCCTGGAGAAGGACATCATGCTTGGTAAGGTAGAGGGTCAGCAAAAAAAAGGAAGGCCCTCAAAGAGATGGATTGACACAGTGGCTACAAAAATGGGCTCAAAAATAGCAACAATTGTGAAGATGGCACAGGAGGGGCCAGTGTTTTGTTTTGTTGCACATAGGGTTGCTAAGAGTCGGACCTGATTTGACAGCACCTAACAACAACAACATTTAATATTTGATACCACCCTGATAGAATTAGCGAAAAAAAAAAAAAAAGGGAGAAACAGAGAGCACAGAAAAGATCATTAGCAATGTTTAAATGGATGGACAATAAGCCCTTTAAGGAAACGATTTGAGGTTGTTTAATGTGGGGAAGAGAAAGCTTAGGGGCCACTTAACCGTCATCATGTATGTCATGAGAAGAGGACAGTGGCTCTTCATTTCCAGAAAGGACAAGACAAATGCCTTGGGACTTAGAACAAATTAACAAACAGTTCTTTGAACACCAAGAATTTTTGATTATTGAGGTTGATAATGGAAGCCACCTATAGCCTAGCATTTCTCCTGTTTAGAGTTAGGGACATGGGTTTTGTAAAGCTTTGAATTATAGCTGGGTGACCTAAAAAAGTTAGTACCTAACCCACCACTAGGGAGTAGGGAGGCATGGGGAAAATTAGTTCCATGAATTCGTATTCTGATCATTAACTAAAATTACCTTTCTAGGCTTCATATTGAAGCAAAGTTCAAAACCCTAATGGGGACTTCCATTGTTTTGGTAGCTCAGACACCAGCTGGAAAGTGAAGGCAGTGGCAAGAGATATTTTCCACCAGAGAAATGCCAAATATATGAAAAAGAACAATGAGAAGGACAGTAAAGCCAGAAAGACACAAGGTGAAAACGGTCTGCAGAAAACTCCATCTGAATTCTACTCCAGTCCTTTCACCTCTTTGGTCTCTGCCAGGTCTAACACCATCCCTGGTGCATGGGTATCATAATTGCTCATAGGAACTGAGTATTATTCTCAGCTTGATTTTGGTTGAATGACCTCATTAATATTCGTGGTTGTCTACTCCCCTCTCCCCAACTTAGTGTGAGAAGAAAGGTCTTAGAAGACAAAGTCAATTTTATATTTCTCAAGGAAAAATTAGAGCCTGCTTGGGAAAAGAAGTGATCAGGATTTCTTCTAAATAACTTAAAAAAGATCTCCTATAGAATAATTTTGCTCTGTGCTAGATTTAAACAAGTAGCAAGAAGTGCATTGTATTTAGTGTGTGATTTGAACATTTTGTGGACCAGAGATATAAAGGAGGGTGGGATGTTTTCCCTCTATAGACATCAACCTTTCGTCTATAATTGAAAAATTGTTGTTGTTGTTGTTGTTAGGTGCTGTCAAGTTGGTTCCGACCCATAGCGACCTTATGTACAACAGAAGACAACACTGCTGCCTCTTGTGCCATCCTCACAATTGTTGTTATGCTTGAGCCCATTGTTGCAACCACTGTGTCAATCCATCTTGTTGAGGGTCTCCCTGTTTTTCTTTGACCCTCTACTTTACCAAGCATGATATCTTTCTGCAGGGACTGATTCCTCCAGACAACATGTCTAAAGTATGTAAGACACAGTCTTGGCATCTTTGCTTCTAAGGAGCATTCTGGTTGCAGTCCTTCCCAGTCAGATTTGTTCATTCTTTTGGCAGTCCATGGTATATTCAATATTTGTTGCCAACACCACAATTCAAAGGTGTCAATTCTTCTTCAGTCTTCCTTATTCATTGTCCAGCTTTTGCATGCATATGAGGGGATTGAAAATATCATGGGCTGGGTCAGACACACCCAAGGATTAGTTTTGAAGGTGACATCTTTGCTTTTCAATACTTTAAAGGTCTTTTGCAGCAGATTTGCCCAATGCAATGTGTCTTTTGATTTCTTGATTGCTGCTTCCATGGGTTTTGATTGTGGATTTGAGTGAAATGAAATCCTTGACAACTTCAATCTTTTCTCCGTTTATCATGATGTTGCTTATTGGTCCTGTTGTGAGGATTTTTGTTTTCTTTATGTTGAGGTGTAATCCATACTGAAGGCTGTGGTCTTTGATCTTCATCAGTAAGTGCTTCAAGTCCTCTTCACTCTCAGCAAGCAAGGTTGTGTCATCTGCATAACACAGGCTGTTAATGAGTCTTCCTCCAATCCTAATGCTCTGTTCTTCATAGGTTTTCAGATTATTTGCTCAGTATACAGATTGAATAGGTATGGTGAAAGGATACAACCCTGATGCACACCTTTCCTGACTTTAAACCACACGGTATCCCCTTGTTCTGTTTGAATAACTGCCTCTTGATCTATGCAGAGGTTCCTCATGAATGCAGAAATTATTGAACAATATCATAATATCACACACAAGTAAAATTTTGCTGAAGATCATTCAAAAGAGGCTGCAGCAATATATTGAAGGAACTGCCAGAAATTCAAGCTGGATTCAGAAGAGGATGTGGAACCAGGGATATCGCTGATGTCAGATGGATCCTGGCTGAAAGCAGAATATACCAGAAAGAAGTTTACCTATGTTTTATCGACTATGAAAGGCATTTGACTGTGTGGATCATAAGAAATTATGGCTAACATTGCGAAGAATTGGAATTCTGGAACACTTAATTGTGCTCATGAGGACCTGTACATAGATCAATTGAAAAATAGATCAATACGTTTTGACCACATGTTGTTTCTTTGTATAATGACGTACCATGTATTTGTTTGCTTTATACTACTGATCAATTAATGAAACATTTATTGAATGCTTCTGTGTTGCTAATACAGTGCTAGGTTTTGCAGGACATAAGAGAGGGAAGCAAAGGGGAACTAGAACAAACTTTTGGGGATACTTTCTATGTGCTTGGAGTCCTGGTGGTGCAGTGGTTAAAGCACTTGGCTGCTAACTGAGAGGTCTGAAGTTCGAACCTACCAGCCTCTCCGTGGAAGAAAGTTGTGGCAGTCTACTTCTGTAAAGATTTACAGCCTCAGAAACCCTATGGGGTAGTTTTAATATGACCTATAGGGCTGCTATGTCTTGAAATCAACTTGACAACAGGAGTTTGGTTTTTTATGTGCTAGTTGCCAAGTCTAGTCTTTTTGTAGATGTTAGTTTGTGAAAGTCACATAACTCATTTCAGGTTACGATAACTATTCCTATTTTATAGAAATGGAAACTGAGGCTCTGGGAGATTGAGTTGGCAAAGGTAGTAGCGACAGCTGGGAGGGTCTGAGTTTTCCAGTCAACACTGTCTGGCTCCAAAACTCTTTCCACTGTTCAAGACATCTTTTCTATTCTTGAGGAGAAGAGACAGGTGGTTAACATATAATTCAAGACAAGACCATTTATAATTACCAACTTGGTGGGGAATGTGAGTGCCTGATGTGTACAGCAAGAGGAACTAACGGTTGAAGTAGTGGGGGAAGTCTTCATGGAAACTTGAGTAGTGTTGGGTTGGCCATAGAAGAAATGGCAGGCCAGCTGCAGACAACAGTCTGAGCCAAAGCTCAGAAGTGTGAGTGGGCTCCACAGATTTGGAGCCAGAGGAGAGATGAGCCTGAATGTGTTGTGGGGAAGACCCTGAGCAAATAGCATCCACATTGTGTTGGGGCTTGATACACAACAAAGGAAACAAGAATGATAGAAAGTAGGGGGTATCACGAATTCTTGAGCAGAATGAATGTGATGTTTAGGATGGTTATGAGAAGGCAGCTGAACTGGGCGTGTCAAGAAGTTGGGGTTCATTTACTCTTTCCCACCAGGTTGGCTCTGATCCCACTGTGGTTGTAGGATCCCAGCCCTTACAACAGAACCCCAGGATACCCTGTCTTCTGTGTGACATTTGTCCCACTGGTGAAATATTCATCTTCTTGAGTATCAAACCTGGAGGGTAACATAATTTCATGGACCTTTTACATCCAGTGTTATTCAGAAACCAGAGAAGCTGCTACTACACTACCTGCTGGTTTGTGGTGCATTTGGAGGGTTATACGATATTCTGAGTGGCTGGTTGGCTCCAGAGAGTGTCGTACCTGAGAGGGCAATTTAAATTTGAGATCAAAATTAATGATTGTTCTCCTAGTCAAGTTGGAGAAAGGGCCACTGAATGTGAAGTGAGGAAAAGCGAAGGAAACCAGATTCAGATTCTGCCCAGTGCCTTTGTTTGAGAGTAGAAGCTCTTTGCTGTACATTGTCTGGGTACCCTTAGATGATTTGCATCTGGAGGAATGAAGGTATCCTGAAGTTGCATCCCCTGAGCCCTCGCTTTCATTTCTACCACCTTTCTCTTCCCATTTCATTTCATTGTTGGGCTTCCTCACTGGCCCCTAAGGCCATGTATAAGGAATATAGATTATGATTCCAAAGAATAGGGCCATCTTCTCCACAGTGGGCAAGGTTGGCTGGTGCTTCCTGACACTGTAAATAATAACAACCACACTTTCAATGGAATCTTCCTAGCAGCCTTGTCAGAAGTTGTTGTCCCATTTAATAGATGAGTAGACCAAACCTCAGAAGGGTTAAATGACTTGGCCAAGGCTACGCAGAAGTGGTAGGGCCGAGACTAGGCTCTAGGTCTTCTTTTTGATGTTTGCCTTAGTCCATTTGCCCTTGTGTGTTACTTGCCTAGAATGTTCACGGAGAATTGTCTTGGCTTCACACATGGCTAAGAGTGGCAGAGTACTGGACTGAAGAAGGTTATCTGATAGCATAGAATTGAAACTCACAATAGAAGAATATCCACTTTCCCTCTGAGAAAAGGGGAAAAAAAATTGGATGTGGGCCTCTGGATCCACATCTCTTCCCCACCCCCCCCTTCACCTATTTCCTCTCTCCCTCCCCTATCACTTATGCACCACCTGGGCCTAGTACACCACTGTCTCACTGAACCCTTGCAAAATCCCCCTTTCTTTTAACTGCTTCAGATTGTAATCTGTATGGAGGCCTGGTACCGCCGGTGTCCTAGGGCCCTGTGTTAGCTGTACATTCAGTGCAATGGGCTATGTTCTGTGTGTTCCATACACACACCTATATCACCTAGGTATGGCTTGAAATTCCCCATGTGCTCCGCAGAAAACATCCCAGGCTTACCTCTGATGGCCATATAATGTACATCGCAGGCACCTGTCGGAGTGATTTTGCCTTGCAGAGGTTGAGAAGGTTGATTTCAAAAGAAGCCCTTGCCTGTGATGGGTGAAGAGAGAGAGACAGCTCTTCCCAGACAGCCACTTGCCCTCCTGCTCCCTGTTCATTCATTCCAGGAAACCCTCCGCAGCTCACCCTGCCCCTACTCCCCCTGCTCCTCTGGTCTCTCCACTGTGCTAATCACAGCTCTTTTCTGCTGCATGCCTCATTTGGGGGAACAGTGCTCCAGGGCTCCCAAAGTGTGGGGAAGGAAATTAAGGACGGTTGGCCAAATGAGTCAGCACAGCAACCCTGAGACAGATACCGCCTTCCTCTCTGCTCGTGGAAGGCCCTAGCTCCAGGGCTCACCAGGGAAGCCTTTCCCCCCGGGCTTTTTGTCTGGGCCAGGTGGTGCTGGCTCCCTATTGTAAGAGAAAGAGGGGAACTTGGCGCACCGAGCGCCAACTATACGTTATCTTAGGCTCTCTGCTCTCATTGTCTTCTTTAACAACCCTGTGAGGAGGGCCCCATTTTGCCGCTGAGAAAGGTTAAGTTGCTTGCCCAAGACCAGCCAAATGCACATGTCTATTTGACTTCGAGGGGTTTGAACCCATCCAGAGGTACCTCAGAAGAAAGGCCTGGTGATCTGCTTCTGAAAGCTCACAGCCTTGAAAATCCTAGGGAGCACGGTTCTCCTTGGTAACACACGGGGTCATCATGAGTCAGAACTGATTTGATGGCAACTGGTTTTGGCTCATTTGACTTCAAAGCCTGTGTTCTTTCCTTTTTAGCCTTTATGCAAGAAGTGGTGACCCCCCCTTTCATCTCCCTCTCCCCTTTAAGCCAAGGGCTCTGGGCTTCTTTTCAGTTTTGTTTCCCTTCGGCCAATTTCTTCTGGCAAACTTTAATTTTTCTGTAGTAACAAGAGTCTTTCTGGCCTCTGGAAGGATCCATCCTGCTGCTCACTGGCTGTCATCATGTGGGATAAGACTGGTTTGCTGATGAATCTGGGCTTCCCAGCCAGGGCAAGCTAAATAGTTGAAAAGAGAGCTGCTTTGTGCTGGGCAGCTCTGTCTGGCCATTCAGGTAGCTGGGAGCCTGTCAAAAGGAGCCCTGGTGGCACAGAGGTTAAATGCTTGGCTTCTAACCAAAAGGCTGGCAGTTCGAACCCACCAGCTGCTTCGAGGGAGAAAGATGTGGTAGTCTGCTCCCCTAAGGATTACATAAAAAAAGAGCCTTGGAAACCCTATGGGGCAGTTCTACTCTGTCCTGTAGGGTCACTATGAGTAGGAATTGACTCGATGGCAATGGGTAATGGGTGAGTCTGTCAGGTTGAAGCAAAGAGCTCCCTCCTCCCACTCCAGGCAGGGTTCTTTTTCTGGGATTTTTTTTGCCTCTGGTTACCTCGTTTTAAAGCCACAGGTCTCTGCCGGTTGACCTGTTTCAGAAGAAATACAGTCTGCATCTTTGCAGATAATGAATCCAATCCGGTAGTAGCCAAGATGATCTTGAAAGTTCTAGGACGCTATTTTGAAGAAAATGTGACTTAAAAAACAAACAGACAACAAAAAACTTTGTTTCCAAGCCCCTGTCTTCATGCTTTAGCCTGACTGACCTCCAAGTCCCCCATTCTGAGGCTTATGTTTTCCCCAAAGGCATCCCTGGAGCGTGGACAGGACAGGATGGTCATGTAGAGAATGACAGGACTTCAATGCAGGTGAGCAGGCATTTCTGACCTAGTGCTCTGACTTGGGAGGCCTTTGGATGGCCAGACAGCCCAGTGGTCTCCAAGGGCTGCTCAGGCCTTCCGTGGAACTCATTGGCCCCTGGGCCTCCTTGTGCCAGGAGAAGGGTCTTTCCTTACTGCCTGTTTCTCATGGCTGAGTGGTGTGGTGGCTACTGGCATGGATGTTGGAATAAGAGGAGGGTTTTTATGCTGCCTCTGCCATCCCTTTTCTAGGTTGTCTTGAGTAAGTTACTTTTCTAAGCTTCAGTTTCTTCCGTTTATAAAATGGTGACAATGATACTGAAGCCACAGGTTGTTTAAAGAGTTAAGTGAAGCAGTATATTCAAAGTGCCCAGCAGAAAGGAACCGCTCAATACATCGTAGCTGTTAGCGTTACCTGAAATGCTGGTGGTGTAATGGTTAAGTGCTACGGCTGCTAACCAAAGGATTGGCAGTTCAAATCCGCCAGACATTCCTTGGAAACTCAATGGGGCAGTTCTACTCTGTCCTATAGGGTTGCTATGAGTCGGAATTGACTCGGCGGCGCTGGGTTTGGTTTTTGGTTTATTAGTGTTAACAACACCAATCCTCCTCTTGGGATAAATCAGAGGGTTGAGTTTCTGTGTCTTTTTAAGATTTCCATTAGAATTCTGGTCTCCTGAATCATCAAGGACCAAAATCTCTTTTCCTAGTTGTTATTCTCCTACTCTTACTCATTCCTTTAGCTTCCTTCTTTGTTTCCCACCTTCTGTTTTCTTTCCCTTCTCCCCCCACTCTTCTTTACTAACTAGTAGAGGAGTTAGATTTACTAATTCCTTCTCCTTCCCCTTCGTCCTGTTCTCACTGGGGCTTTCCTCTGCTCTGACTCTTCTGGAATCTGTGATGACCTGAGATGACCTCTCCTCTTTCTAAAGTGCACCCTGGCAGTTCTGACAGCAGGTGCTAGCCAGCTGATCTCTGCTTGCTGTGAGCTCTACCTCCAGCCCCCTACGGGGACAGCCCCCTCACCAAATGCTCCCTCCTGGCTGGCAGGGTCCTCACGGCCCCCTTAGGTGGAAATTTTTCTGTAATGACCCTTCCGCATCTTAGATCTCTCTTACTTCCTTTTCTTTGGGTTCCCAACCACCATGGCAAGTAGATAGAGGAGTCTGTAACTCGGGGGAGAGGCTAGTGCTGGCCATATACATTTTGGACTTAAGTGTATGAAAACCTGTTGCTGTTGGGTCAACTCCAGCTCATAGCGATTCCATGTGTGTCTAAATAGAATTTTGCTCCACAGGGCTTTCAATGGCAGCTTTTTCAGAAGCAAATCACCAGGCCTTCCTTCCAAGGCACTTCTGGGTGGACTTGAACCTCCAAACTTTGGTTAGCAGCCAACCAAGCAAGTAAACTGTTTGCACTACTTAGCTAGAAAAAAGAAGAGTCTAGTCTAGCAACAAAAAAGAAGAGTCAGGAATAAGGAAGAAGAGGAGGATCCAGCAAAGGAGACTGAGAGGGGCAGCCAGAGAGGTAGGACGAGGGCAGGCAAGTGGAAAGGTGAGATGGAGAGCACTTGCCCTTTCAAGGAGATGTGCTGTAAAGAGGAGCAGAGGAAAGGGGGCACTAGATGGAGGGGTTGCTGGGTCACGAAGGGTCTCTTTGAAAGTGGGGGGAATTTTATAGCATATTTGTATGTTGACGGAATGGTCTACTAGAGAGAGAGAGAGATGATGCAAGGGAGAGATGGAAAGTTCTCGAGGACATGAGAGGCCGGCCGGGATGCAGGCAAGAGTGAGGGATTGGCCTTGAGTAGGAGCTGGGACAGTTCATGTCTGGTGATGGGTAATAAACCAAAAACCAAACCGAATGCACTGCCCTATAGAGTTTCCAAGGAGCCCCTGGTGGATTCGAACTGCTGACCTTTTGGTTAGCAGCTGTACCACTTAACCACTATGCCACCGGGTTTCTGGTAATGGGGAATAGGAGGGAACAAAAGTGGTAGTGCAGGTGCAGGGAGCTGGCAGGTGGGGCACGAAGAAGATGAGATACTTTCATTCTGATTGCTTATGTATTTTTCAATGACATAAGAACAGTGTGAGAAAGGGGATGAGGTATGGGAAAGGGGGGTGAGGAGATGGAGAGACGTGAGATGTGGGAGAATGATTTCACCAAGGCAATATGGAGGCATTGCCAAGATTTGTGGTCATCTTTTGAACAGAGACTAGTCAATAGATTGGTATGTTTTTCCCCGTGTGGATATAGGCTCGTAGTACCTGGGGAGTTGGGCTTAACCAGAGTTAGGGTAAGTAGGACACAGCGAGAGGGGGGTAAGCAGATCTACGCAATGGTGTGATTTTAGGGGTGTATATGGAATCTAAGACAGGTTCATGAGAAGGGATGACTCGAGGGGGTGTGTTGGACCTCCTGATGAGATTTAAGAATTGCTAGTATCCATCTTTGGGTTCAGTTCGTCTCCACCAGTTGCTCCTTGGAAACTGTTGGCCATTCTATTCTGTTCTATAGGGTCACTATGAGTCGAAATCGGCTTGACGGCAACAGAGATAGTATCCATCTCACTGCTCTGAATAAGTAAGGGCCAACTGACTAGTACTAGTTGTCTTATTTATTCATTTATTTATCAACCTATTTTTTCTGAAAATATGCGTAAGAAAACATATGCCATCTCAACAATTTCTACATGTACAACTCAGTGGCATTGATTACATTGTTCAAGTTGTATAACCATTCTCACTCTCTTTTTCCAAATCATTCCACCACCGTTTACATAAACTCACTGCCCCCTAACCAAAAAACCCTCTTTTTTCCCCTTCCCTCCCATGCCTGGTAACCGCTAATAATCTTTGATTTCTATATATTTGCTTATTTTATATAAGTAAGATCATACAGTATTTAGCCTTTTGAGACTGACTTATCTTGCTCAGCATGATATTTTCAAGGTTCATCCATGTGGTGGCATGTACCAGAACTTGAGCTATTTTTTTTTTAATGGCCAAGTAGTATTTGTTGTCCCCTTTTGATTTTGATTCAGGTATATTCCTCTTAAGAAAGTTGAATACGCCCTCAAATAGAAAATGGTGAAAAGCAGTGCCTGTTCCGGGGCCCTTTAATTTGTTCATCATTTAATGAGTGCAATTTAATTAGGCTGCAAAGATATACAGTGGTTCACATAGGCACAACGGAAACTATATCTTAAATTTTTCTTACTCAAGACAGATCAGTTAATTTAGTCCACAAACACTGGGATGGACATTTGTCTTTGTTCTTACTGATACCGAGGAAGTATTCTAAGTGCTCATCTAAAGGACTTCATCTTGGGGAGAGAGTGTACCGGATGTTGCCCATCTCAAGCTGCAGAGAGGAAGTGAAGGCCTGTTTATTCATGAGGCCCACAGGTCTCTGGCAAACACAACTGCTATCAGGAAGACAGCTTATGTCTGGACCCTGGCCAGTGTGAATTGATGTCCTTCGCATCCAACAATCACAGGACTGTCTGAAACACTTAAGAGTATGTTGACAGTAGGCTCTGAGGTTGAGAGAGAAATATACAACTTCCGGGAATGGAAATAGAGGTTTGATGGTGCCAAAAGAAAGCAGAGTGGCGAATCCTGGCCTTTTTAAATTTTAAATAGTGTTTACCAGTTTAATAAAGCAATAGTACCAAAAAAAAAAAAAAAAATCTTTTTTTTTTTTTTTTTTACATACCCTATCTTCTTGACCCTTGAAACAAAATGATGAGCAGAAAGTATTTTAGAGCCCTCGTTTGACTGAAGCAGATGTAAGATCAGAATGGTTGGTGAACTTTCCCATGGCACCACATGCCTGAATTATAGCACGGCCTGCTGCTATGCAGACTCCCTGGGTTGTGCAGATGGCTAAAGCTCTTGGCTGCTAACCAAAAGGCTGGAAGTTTGAGTCCACTCAGAGGCACCTTAGAAGAAAGGTCTGGCAATCTACTTCTGAAAAATCAACCATTGAAAACTTTGTGGAGCACAGTTCTACTCTGACACACATAAAGTTGCATGGCAGCTTTTTTTTTTTTTTTTAAGTGGAAAGCAGAAGAAGGCTGCAGGGAATAGGATCATTTGGGCTGGACTTGGAGGATGAATAGAAGTTCCAAGGGCAGGCAAAAAGTGGAAGTGGTATTTCATTTATTCTTTTGTTTATATAAGTTGTCTTTTTTGTTTTTATTGTTAGGTGCCATTGAGTTGAGTTCATTCTGACCCATAGTGACCCGTGTACAATGGAATGAAATCAATTCATATATGAATTGATGGATTTACTTATTCGATGAGAGTTGTTTTGGTGGAGAAGTGGGAAGTTTGATTAGAGAGAATGAAGGTTGAGTATCCCAGAGAAGGGAGAGAGAGAATTTAGGGCAGTGCATCTCAAAATTTGCCATATACTGTATTTTTATGCAAATAATGCACGGTCTATATGTTTTTTGCCAACTGCAGCAGCCACCCCGCACATTATTTTTGTAAGCCTTATATGTGTGGATGCAGTATTTACTTGGGTGTGTTATTTACATGGATGCATTATTTGGGAAAAATACGGTACATGAATCACCTGGGGATCTTGTTAATATGCAGATTTTGATTCAGTAGGTCTAGGGTAGAAGTTTCTAACAAGCTCCAGGTAAAGCTGTTGGTCCATGGACCACATTTTATGCAGCCAGAGTGTAGAAAACTTGTTTGACAGAGATATTTATGTGCAAAAACGTGAAGTATACAAAGACCAAGTATTTGGCGGGAGGGGTGTGGCTAGTACTTTTCAGTGTGGCTGTTGCATAGGGTGTAGTGGTGGCTGGAGTCAGTGGTGGGGAAAGAAGATGAATCTAAAAAAGGCAGGTGTGACCAGATGGCAAAGAGAGACTTGCAATGCTAAGGAGCTTACCGTACTTTTATGCAAATAACGCGCACCTTCTGTGTTTGTTTGCCAGCTGCTCCCTCCACCTGTGAGGCACCTTCACAAGCACTACTATGCCAATCTTTCTCCACAAATTGCTGTAAAAAAATTAGCATAGAGCACCTGAGAAAATACCTCAGGGGTGGGGGTTGGGAGTGGTCAGCAAATAAATGCAGAAGACAGGTATTGTTTGCATAAAAATACAGGACTTCTTGCTGTGGCCTTGAGGGACAGGAATGACTTAAGAAGGGATGAGTTGAAACTTCATTGCTGATGAGGTAGAAAAAATATTAACTACTGTTTTAAAAAATCCCTTTTAAGAAAGGAGCTTTCATATTATTTTCTGTGAAAAGAGAAGTATTTGACTGTCTCTTAGTCCAACCACAAAAACAGGGCCATCATTTGGCTTGAGATCCTAGTTGTTTTAGAAGGGTCTCGACTCACAGGAAGGAACCCCTTGAGGTCAAGTCCATTCCAACTCAGAGCGACCCTACAGGACAGAGTAGAACTGCCCCATAGAGTTTCCAAGGAGCAGCTGGTGGATTCAAACTACTGACCTTTTGGCTAGCAGCCGTAGCACTTAACCACTGGGCCACCAGAGCTCCCATAACAGAAAGGAAAACAGGAATAAAATATTTGGTTAGTGGTTAGATTAAGGTTCTTAATTCTTACCAAAGACAAAAAAAAAAAAAAAGCAGTTGCCATCGAGTTGACCTTGTTTTATGGCAATCCATGTGTGTCATAGTAGAACTCTGCTCCAGAGGGTTTTCAATGGCTGATTTTTTGAAATAGATTACCAGGCCTTTCTTCTAAGGCCCCTCTGGGTAGACTCCAACCTGAAACCTTTTGGTTAACAGATGAGCGCGTTAACCGTTTGCACCACCCAAGGACTCCCTTAATTATCACACGAGGCTTTTAACTTATTAATCTTAATCGCGTCTAGCTTAGAGGTAGCAGCTAGGTTTCTTCTTGCGTGCAAATTCATAGACTGGTAATGGCTGCTTGGAGTGCAGTGTTGAGGAGGGTCCTGAGGTCTCACCCATGCATATCGGAAGAGAATGTTAAATTAGTTGGTGATGTCTGTAATGAGTATGATAGAATAGTGGCATGTGTGCCACATATTAGGCTATCCCTGAAGGGGATCCTGGTGATATATTCCCAATTCTCTCACACCAGGGCCATTTTAGCGATAATAAGTGCCTTCATTTCGCTCGTTCTGACATGGAGGTTCTCACTACTTATCCGGAAGAGCTTTGTGAAACAAATCTTCAAACAGTTGTGGATTCTTGTCTACATTTACAAAGTGCCAGGAAAGGCTCTCTTTGCAGATATATGCTTGTCCAGTTTGCTCTAATATTGACAGGCATTTTTGTACTGAATAGACTACATGTCTTAGGGCATCATTTCTATTAGATCTGAAGACAGATGCTGGTAACTGGAAATAGCCATTGATTTGTTTTCTTTTGTACTATCCTAACTCTCTAATTTCTCCAGAGGAAGAAAATAAAACCCATGTAAAATCAACTCCTTTAGTGTTCTAAGTAAACAGGAGATCAATTCTCATTCATGGATTTGTTGGATAAATGTTTACTTGATTGCAAGGAAAAATCGGATTAATCTTAGATTAAAATTTGGCACGTGGAAAATGATCTCTCAGTTGGACCAAGTGACCAAAGACGCAAGATGAGTGCAGACCTAGCGGTGCCTCTGTGCTGGGGTTTAAAGCAAATGCTGACTTAATACAAGGCCAGATGGCGCTGGGTTTCAACGTGCTCCCATGGAGCCCCAAGGTTGTTTCTCTTTTAAGAAGTGTTGGTTCAGCGTGATGTGTTTCTTCTCGTTGAGGGTGTGGAAAGATATCAGTGGCCTCAGGGGCTGGAGACACCTTTGTGAGAGGCTTCAGAGAAAGCTGGTTGTCACCACCATCATCATCATTGTCCATTCTCCCGCCATTGTGATTTGGAAAGTGAATTAGTGGCTTGGGGAAATTGAAAGGTGAGAGTGAAAGAGGGAAAAAATTAAAAGAAGCGAGCAAGGCTTTGTTGGTTCTTGGGGTGGCAGTAGGGTTGTAGATGTCTTGGCTGTGGTACCTTGTCTCCTCTTTTGTTGCTCTACCTAAATAAGGTGAGGACCATGCCTGTCCTTCCTTGACTGATGTGTAATGGAGGTGTCTGGGCTGATGTCAGCTCGGCTCTGGGTGCCAGACTTCTTTTTGTGCTCTTCTCAGAGGCTTCACAGGAGAGCTGGTGATGGACAGTCCATTCAGGATGGCCCTGGGGGGAACATAGACAGCTGGCTCTGTGTGGCAATAACAGGTGCAGCAAGATTTAGTGGGACTGGGTGGGAGAGAAGGAAATGACACCCTCTCAGCCCAGCCTCTGATCTAGGAGCTGTGGAGAACGAGGTCAGGGACTCTGTTGAGATTTTTAGGACCACAAGCCCAACACTGGATGACTCCCTGCAACCCCAAGGGCCCCTTTGTGTGGGCTGGACTGGCTGCTCCTGGGGGATTCTTCCCCAGGGTTTTCCAGGATTAGTAACTGCCAGATGGTGAGGAATTGATGTCCTGCCTCAGGCAAACAAGCCTACCTGACTTCCTGAGGGATTTTGCTAGAGGTATAGACTGTGGAGTTCCAAAGGTGCTTTAATGGACAGCTGGACCACCCTCCTGTAGTACAAATTGAGGAAACTGAGGCACTGAAAGATTCAATGATCTACGTCACTGTGCCTTAGCAAACTTCTTGCGAATAAAAGGGAAAATGTTGCTATATTTAGCAGCTTAAAGTAAGGAGGTGAGCTGAAGTTGTTTTGCTGCATTTGGGTTGGCCATTCTGGGACATGACGTAGTGAGAGACAACAGGGTGAAGTAGAGTCTAACAGAATGGAGTGTGAAGACATGGATTCTAGCCCTGGCTCCATGACTTGTTGACTGCCTAAGCCTTAGTTTCCTCACCTGTAAATTAGGAATAGTCATACCTGTAAAGTAGGAATAGTCATATCTGTCCTGCTTACCTCATAGGATTACTGTAGGGAATCAAATGAAATTCATAAAGATGCTTTCTCTAAAATGTTCTAAGTAATTGCCATTAGGGTATCCAAACATTGTTTTCTTTAGGCCAAATACTGGTTGTAGATTATCGGTTGGCTCACATCAGTTCAGCAATACTTCTAGGAAGCCCCTGACCTTCTAATATTGGGGACTTTTTCCAAGGAACCTAAATGGAAAGCTTATTAGAGATGAGAGGTAGGCTCACACAGGTGGAAGGAAGGTGGAGTAGGGTGTGGGTGAGATTGAGGAATAGAGGACAAGACCAGAGGCCAAAGATGGTGGCTTCTGGTGGAGAGTTTCCTAGGAGCCATAAGGAGTAAATGGGTTGGTCCTAGGAAACTGAGGGTGGATGCCCTCACTGTTGCACCAGATTGTAAGGGTTCACACCTTTTCTTTTTCTTAAGTCATCTCCATGATGGCAGTTACATCATCTTAGTTCCCACTATTAGCAATTTTAAAGAAGGTTCATCTAAAAAATAACACCAGGGAGGAGGGAAAATCAGATGAAATCCCATGCTGGCTTCTGCCCTTCATTGTCCAGCCCAGTGCTGGCCCTCACTCAGCCTGGGAACACAGACTCTGCCTAAGTGCATGTCCTGTCAAATGTCTGGTTTTCCAGACCATCTAACCAGACTCCTAACCATTGCTCTTTTGCTGCTGTATTAGTTCTCTATTGCTGTGTAACAAATTACCTGCAAACTCAGCAGCCTAAAACAACAAACATTTATTAACTCACATAGTTTCTGAGGGTCAGGAACCCGGGAATGGTGTACCTGGGTGGTTTGGGCTCACGTTCTCTCATGAGGTTGTCATCAAGATGTTGGCTGGGGCCACAGTCATCTCAAGGCTCTACAGGGGCTGAAGGAGTCTCTTCTACTCTCAATGTTGTCAGCAGGACTCAGTTCATGGGCTCTTGGACTGAGGGCCTCAGTTGTTTGCTCTGTTGGGTGGAGGCTGCCCTCAGTTATTTGCCACGCAGGCTTTTCCATAGAGCAACGCACAACACAGTATCTCCCTTCCTCCAGAGTGAGTGATCAGAAAGAGAGAGACAGAGAGAGAGAGAGAAACCACAGTGCCTTTTTATGACTTAGTCTCCATGGTTGCACACTGTCACTTCCTCTTTATTCTACTTGTTATAAGTGAACCACTAAGCCCAGCCCAAACTCAAGCAGACAGAAATAAACTTCACCTCTTGAAGGAAGGAGGATCAAAGAATTCATGTATTTTTAAAAAAACCACCCCAGCCACCATTGTAGCTGCCTGGTGATCATTTCTATTCTCACCTCAAATTCAGTCAGCCTTGCAGTGCTGTTCCTCCTGCCTTTGGCCCTGACTTCCCTCCTGGCTCTCCCACTCCTGAGGAATTTGGAGTGCTACCACTTGACCAAGGAACCCTGGTGGCACAATGTTAAGTGCTTAGCTGCTAACCAAAACGTTGGTTGTTTGAATCACCCAGCGGCTGCGTGGGAGAAAGACTTGGTATTCTGCTTCTGTAAAGATTAGAGCCTAGGAAACTCTATTAGGCAGTTCTGTCACATGGGGTCTCTATGAGTCGAAAATCAACTCGACAGCACACAACTGCAACAACAGCCACTTGACCAGATTTCTGAAGCTGTGTTTACTGAATCCTAGCTTGGAGAGGCCTCCACTAGCACCTGCCCCAACCTTGTGGGCAGGGCTCAGACAGACACCTAGGACTGAAGAGCTTCAATCAAAGGTCAGAAGGAAAGAAATAGCTTCCAGTTAGACTTGACGTATATCCTGGAGGAAGATCAGAAATGGATGCTGGCAGGACCTCATTAGGCCATGGAACCTACATCAAAAACCACTGTTGCTATCAATGAATGGAGGCATAAATAGACAGCATTCCTAAGACTATTTTTACATGGTGCTTCCGAGCTTGAGCATGGTGGACAAAGCTTTCACGGTGTTCTGAGATAATCTATATGTGAATTCTTTACAATATTGAAATCATCCAGTCACCCAGAGAGGCATAAGGACCCACTACTGCTGGAGACTGCTTTAGTTCTGATCACCAATGGTTTGTTCCAGCTCTGATCTTACTTTCTCACTTGAACGTGATGGCGACCCCTTCCTCCTTCTTGGACTCCATGAAAAGTCTCTCTCCAAGTTCTCCTTCTTCTTTTCTGACCACATTATCTCTGTCTTTCTCAATAGATTCTCTTCTTGATGCCCTTTAATGACTTCAGTTCCAGTAGTTACGCTTCCCCTAACCCTAACTGGCTCCTTTTTATTTTTCACACTGTGGTCTCTCCCTGAGTATTTCACCAAGTTCCAAGGTTTTATCTATTACCCAAACCTGATGATTTCTAAATCTACCTCTCCAACCCAGTCCTCTCACCTGGACATAGACCTACATTTTCTCACTGTCTTCTGTACATCTCCACTGAATGTCCAACTGCACAACAAAAGCAATGTACAAAAATTGAATCCATTATTATTCTCTCCAAATGTATGGTCCTCATCTTGGTTAACAGTGTTATCATCTGGCCCATGGGCCCAACCTAGGAACCTTGGTGTCACTTTTGACTCTACCTTCTTCCTTACACCCATACCCAAGCAGACATTATGTCCCGTTGATCAATTCTACCTCTCAAAGGTTCCCTACATTTATCCCCACTCTTACTGGGCCTGTCCTAGACTAATACCTTTTCTAGAACATAAGCTCCATAGAAGGTTGTGTCTGTGTTATTTGTATTATGGCTTAGTACATCACATGGTGCTGGGCACATTGTAAATGTTCAATAAATATTTGTTGAATAAATGAATATTGCAACTCCCCCTAACTGGTCACCTTGCCCCATCATCTCCTCTACATCTACTCTCTTCGCTGACACCATAGTCATCTCTTTAAAGCATGGCCATGAGCAAATCAGATCCCTGCTTAAAAACCTCTGAGGAGTCCTCACTGCTTACCAGAGACAAGCTCAGATCCTTACACTAGGTTAGGAGGCCCTTCACAAGTTTCCCTCTGACCTCTCTGGCATCGTTTTATGCTGCTCCCCATTTTCCCTGCTCTCGTTGGGCTACTCTGCTTTGTCTAGTGCACCATGCACCTCATGTTTCCTGCTGTTCCCTTTGCCTGTAATGCTCTCTCTTCTTCGTTCACTTAGAAAATTCCTAGTCATCCTTCAAGGCCCAGCTTAAATTCTACCTTCTCTCAGTATCTTTCCCTGACATTACTTATTGCTTTCCCATCTGTAAGCACTTTATTCATTTCCATATTATAGTACTTGCCACACTGTATTATAGTCATTTGTTAAAAAAGTGACTCTCTCCCTATAATAGTTACCCATTGCTGCATAACAAATTATTCCAGAAATTACCAGCTAAATAAGAAAATGTTTATTATCTCACAGTTTATGTGAATCATGAATCCAGGCATGGGTTAGAGAATACTTCTGGCTCAAACTCTCTCAAGAGATTGCAGTAATGTTATCAGCTGGGGCTATGGTCTCATCTGAAGGCTTGACTGGGAGAGGATATAATTTCAAGCTCATTCACATGGTTGTTGGCAGAACTCAGTTCCTCCTAGGCTGTTGGACTGGGGTCTCCCTTCGCTCTGTGCCATATGGACTTCTCCATAGGGCATCTCACAACATAGCAGCAAGCGAGTGAGAAAGCACAATTAGAGTACCCAAGATGAAATCATAATCTTTTTATAACCTAATGTTGGAAGCGACATCCTATCGCTTCTGCCATATTCCATTTGTTAGAGGAGAGTCAATCGGTCTGGTCCACACTCAAGGGGAGAAACCCACACAAGGGTGTGAATACCAGGAGGTGGGTATCATTGGGGCCCTCTTAAAGCCTGTCCATCACACCCACTAAAGCTTGTCCATCACACCCACTAAACTTGTCTCATTCATCTTTGAAACTTCAGCATCTAGTGTAGTGCCTGGCAGGTAATAGGTGCTCAATGGATTTGGTCAAATTAAATGGAATTATTTTTCTATAAGAACCTGATCACAATCAAGTAGATTATAAAGTTGAAGAATCCTCAAAATTAGACTAAAAGAATGATTTTTTAAAAAGTAACACAAAATTTCTAACTGTCCTGGGCATACTATGAGGTCTTTTTGTCCCAGACATTTTTATGATTGCGTCCCAGTCTCACATAGAAAATGATGAGAAAGCAAGAAAGTATCTTTTTTTTTTTTCTCTTTTGACTTAACACAATTCTGTGAGATATTTTAGAAAGGAAAAAAAAATGGGAATACCATTTCAGAGGTCCTCAGACAACCCAAGAACACTCAGACCACCCATGAGTCCATCTTCCAATTCATGAAAATTTAGCACTTGGAGGATCACAAACAATCAGGGGCTGACCCATCACTGCTGTTTTCAATTGGGTGCCCGTCAATTCTAGACATCATAAGATCTTCCTGGACCTCCAGGAATTACAGGGTCTCCAATTTGAGCAACAATTTCTTCTCCAGGTTTACTTTCCTAAAGAAAACCAAGAGCCTTTAGCTGGGGTCCATGGCTGGATGCCCCTGATGTTCAGAGACGTCTGAAATGCACAGCCAATGTCAAGGATTCACATCTCAGATTGATGTTAGGCTCTGGACGGTGATTCAGGCTGACCTCCACAAACTACTGTAGGGCAAGTATCCCTTTGGCAGATGGTTGCCTACAATCTACGATTCCAGCTAAGAATTAAAAGGAGATTCAACCTGAGTTGCTCATATCGAACACCATTTTTCCCCTCTCCCTGCCTGGCAATATCTTCCCACTGTCACACAGACCAGCTCTATCCAGATCGAATATTCCACAAGGATGAAACCCTACCCAAGGCCTCTGTCTGCCTGCAGTTTCATGACAACCCATCTGTTCAGTCCCAACTTATTGCATGGGGGTGGGAGGTGTAGTTGATGAGAAACACTTTAGGTTTCTAGGGAGATTTCTTTTGCTATCTGTCACGGCCATATTTTGATGTTGATGTTGATATTTGATTTTGATAGGACCGGGCTGGTTAACATGGGAAAGTTGACATGAATTGTAGCAGTACTCCCTGGCTATTTTAATTTCCTTTTTCATTTTTTTTCACTGAATTTTAGCTGGTAAACTTTAGAAGACCTGTTTATCCCACCAACCAGATGGGCAATTTGGTATCAACAGTATCTGTGAATATTCTGTTTATGGAGACATAGATAGAGTCACAGCTTCACGGATATCAGATTCCAATTCTTTAATTTCATACATTGCAAAACTAATGCCCTGACAAAGTGATTTGCCCAAAGGACCCAGACGCTGTAATGAACCTCAAATTGTGACAGTCGCACCATGAGGGCAGAAACTTGACTTTTCTCCCTACTATGTCCCAGTGCCTAGAAGAGTGCCTGCCACATTTGTTTATTCAACAAACATTGTTGACAGAATGCATAAATGAATAAATTATCCTTGGTCCTCAGCTGCAGTGACTAATTAGGAGCTCTGGGGCCATTAGGCTGTCAATATCTTTCTAGTGCTGTGCCTCAGCTCCAACCTGAGCCAGTCAGGTATGTTATAGAAATCCGGGTCAAGGCTGCCCCCATTCAATTATTTCACTGCAAGAGAATTAATTGTAATACCCACAGGTTTATAGATGGATATAGGTCCATTTCCAGGGGACTCTACCTTGGACCACCATTAAAACCTGGAAAAGTTCTAAGGCAATTTGAGAATGGCACCATGAATTCTTAACTGTTTAGTCCATTAAAAGTGCCCTTCATGTTCTTGCCTGAATGCTCTTTGTATGATTCTTTATACTGATGATCACTGCAACCATCCCTGTGGTTTGCATCCCATGTGGTATAGAGTTTGACAGCTTTAAGAGAAAGATAAGCAGACCTCTAAGATGAGTTGAACTTAGCACATTAAGGTGCTTTGGCTAAGCAAAAGGCAGCCAGCTCACACCATCATTTATTTTTAATGTGTTTTTGTTTATTTGGTCTTTGTCATTCCCATTCTCTTTCTCTTCTTTGTCCTCTTTGAAGTACACTAAAAATGGTGAGAAAAAAAGGGAGCTCAGGTGCCTCTGGAGTGCCATTGTGGTCACTGATTTGCAGATGTTTCAGTGTTAAAAGTAACATTGGGGCAGATGAGAAGTCAGCCTGCATACTATTGCAGAGGGTTTACAAAGCAGGGCTTGAGAAATAATACACACCAAGAAGCGGTGCCTGGTTAACATGCTTATTATAATATGTGTGTAAAAGAGGTTGAATTCTCTACTGCTCAGAATTGGCTCAACTCTTTTACAGATTAAATATAGTGACTCAGAGCTTGTCCCTCTACCTGGCCAGCTGGGTCTCACCTGGGGAGTGGGATGGAGAGAGAGGGGGAAGAGAGAGAATGAATGAGAATGAATGAATCTGATTGAATGAGATGGCTTCCCAGAGTGAAATAGTAATATTTTTTTCTCCTCAAATTACTCTTCAGCGTGAGAATTTGGATTTGACTGTAATTCTCATAAATGCTTTAACTAAAACATCTTACATATTTTTGCAATATGTAAATACTAGAAGCTTAGTGTTTGTATGAATATAGAGAACTGTTAGAAACTTGAGCCAAATTATTTTCTAATGAGTGTCCACAGAGACTTGTTTTTGGTGCTATTTCAGATTTGGAATTGATTCTATGCATTTTATATAATGTAATTTATACAAACAAGGGCATCAAACCAAGGAACACAATTTGAGTCTTGCTCTAACTTGCCTAAGAACCATGGCTATTTAACTTCTCCATTCCTAAGAAATCAGTTTTTAAGAGATCAACATTGATAAATATGGTAATAAAATATAATTAGATGTTTATAATTTCACAATGAATAAATAATAGACCATGCTAGGACCACAGTTATTTGTATTTGTTTTGTTTATATATTCAGCACATACCTAGTGATAGAAGGTTTTTTTTTCTGGAGTCTAATTTAATCAGTGATGTGGCTCAGCCTAGTCCAAATTAAATACCGAGGATAATGAAATAAAAAACTCTTTTAATAAGGCTCATAATGTAAGAGACACATGTCATAGCAGTTTGTATATTTCTTTTTGCCCAGAGTTTGTTGAAAATGAACTGTGTTTCTCTCACTGGGCTGAGTCTCTATAGAGTGATATTGGCTGGTTGATGACTTGTGTTAGCTTCTAAGTCACAATCATAATGCGAGCTTAATCAACAAGGTATGTCTAGATATTTTCTTCCCTAAAAGGCTGGAAATATCGAGGTGTGGGGGCAGTTGTGTGTGAGCATGTGTGGAAGTAGGCAGCTGCAGATATGGAACTAGCACTGATTTCCCTGGGTATCTGTGTGTGTGCCTTCTCACGCAAACACCAAGAAATTCCGTTTGCCATCCCTTGATCCTTCTCAGCATCTCTGCACAGGTGTTCTTCTGTCAGGGTATGAGATGAGCCCTTCCAGTGGCAACACTGCAGTCACTGCTTCCAGACTTCTGCTTTCTCTTTTTACTGAGCTCAGTTGACTGTAATGCCATAAACATAGGTACTCCCAGGCTCATGGACAATGTCCTTTCTGAGATGCTTCCTACACTCTACTGGTTTCCTCTTGTTCCTATCTGATGAAATAGCTCCCTGAAGCCAAATCCCCATTGTCTGAAACCCTGTCCGGTAGTTAGGTCGCTGGCACGTGGTGGCCATGGGTTATGCTTTCTGTTTTAATCTCTAGGGAGGACTGGGCAATTTTGGAAGGGTGGCGTGATGGTTAAGTCCTTGGTTGCTAACCAAAAGTTGGCGCTTCGAATCTACCAGCTGCTCCGTGGGAGAAAAGACCTGGTGATCTGCTCCCATAAAGATTACAGCCTAGGTAACTCTATGGGGCAGTTGTACTCTGAAACATAGGGTGGCTCTGAGTCGGAACCAACTTGATGGCACACAACAACAAGGCTGGATTAGGAATGCATCTTCATACCAAGTTCACCACTGGGTCAACTGAACATTCGTGGCAAGATATTTACTGAACCCTCCTGAGAGAACAAATTTGGAGGAACACTCAGGAAGGACTTGGTTTTTAATGATCCGGCTGAGATGAATCATGCACATGGCACCACTTTCTAAATTCATTTTGGTAATCGGAATCTTATAAATGTCCTGTTGAATCATCTCTCCCCAGGGGACCTGGGAAGGGTTGTGTCCTCTTCACTACACCAAGCTATTTAAATAGCAATGCAGGTATCCCTTGCTTTAAGAAAACTAGAGGTATGAAAAAAAAATCTAGATTTCTAAGGTATGTACATTGGGGAATGATTATTAACTTTACAAAGATTAGGATAGGAATCTGTAAGTAGTGAGTGACCACAGTAAATTGTTTTATAGCAATGTGCCTTTTTTTCTACCACCCTTGAATTGGGAAGATTGTATGTGTTATCCTTTCACTTCCAAGGACTTAAGGAATTAGTTTTGGGCAAAAATAAAGAGTTCTAGCAGTGAGACCTTGACATGGACTTCTACCACTTTCCTTAGAAACTTTTTCTTTTGTCCAACTGTGTGCATTTTTTAAGTCATTTCTGTGGTAGATAACAAGCCTTATTCTTGCAGTTTTGTCTTGTAAATGATTTTTCCATTCTTTGGAGACATGCAACAGACAGCCCACCTGTTATGGTGGCACAGAGAGGAGGGTTTCGTTCTGGGCATGGTTTTTGCACCTGCTCTAGGATCACTATGAGTCAGAATCGATTTGATGGCAATGGGTTTTTTGTTTGTTTGTTTGTTTGATGGCTGCCTGTAATATTATTTTCATTCTCTACTTTGCTCCAGGACTTAAGTGATGTCTTGAGTTCTGAGAAGGAGCTCAGCAGCCAGAGTCGAGACTGTTCTTAGTCCTACATTTTACCAAGGGGCTGGAAGCTGTGAGAGCTTAGCTCCCTTCTTTCTGGCTTGGAGGTCTTTTAGGGAGGGTGATGACTTTCCAAGATGAGAACACAGAGAAAAACCACACGATTTTTTTCAGAGACTTTCAGCAGGAGTTTGCAAAGCCCACTTGCTACCATTCACTGGCCCAAAGCCAACCCAGAGGATAGCTGTCTTCAAAGCTTAGCACATTGGTCTAAGAGAACTTGGACATAGAGCAGGCTCTCAATAAATATTTGTGGAATGTTGCTGGATGCATGGAGCAACCCTTTCACCCCCATCCGGAGGCAGCTCCAGATGCCCAGTTGGCTGCTGAGTTCTATGTCATGCTCTGGAATGTGCTGACCTTCCTTCCTAGGGAAGACACCACTACTGAAGAGTGTTACTATTAGTAGGGCAGTGTTTACTCTGATCTGTCAACCCTCCCCTCACTCAGGTCTTTACTGAGCAATGACAAACTCAAGAACCTGTTGAGGCCAAAGCAGCTGACTGCTTTCTCCTTCCTGAAATCTCTTCTTTTGAGTGGTGTGACCGATACTCGACCAATTTTCTTCTTACCTTTCAAGTCATTCTTGTTTCCTTTGCTGCTTCTTTCTTTTGAAATTTAAGTGGCTGTATTCCTTAAAGCTCAGTTCTAGGCCGTTTTCTCTCTTCTTTTTCTTTCCCTTCCCTTCTCTTTTCCCACTCCTCTCCTCTCTCTTCTTCCCTTTCCCTAGATGTTGTTGTTGTTAGGTGCCGTCGAGTTGGTTCCGACTCATAGCAACCTCATGCCCAACAGAACAAAACACTGCCTGGTCCCGTGCCATCTTTTACAATTGTTGTTATGAGCTCATTGTTGCAGCCACTGTGTCAATCCACCTCGTTGAGGGGTCATCCTCTTTTCTGCTGGCTCTGTACTTTGCCAAGCATGATGTCCTTCTCCAGGGACTGATCCCTCCTGACAACATGTCCAAAGTATGTAAGACGCAGTCTCACCATCCTTGTTTCTAAGAAGCATTCTAGTTGTACTTCTTCCAAGACAGATTTGTTTGTTCTTTTGGCAGTCCGTGGTATATTCAATATTCTTCGCCAACACCACAATTCAAAGGCGTCAATTCTTATTCAGTCTTCCTTATTCATTGTCCAGCTTTCACATGACTATGATGCAATTGAAAATACCATGGTTTGGGTAAGGTACACCTTAGTCTCCAAGGAGGCATCTTTGCTTTTCAACACTTTAAAGAGGTCCTTTGCATCGTTGGATTTCTTGACTGCTGCTTCCATGGCTGTTGATTGTGGATCCAAGTAAAGTGAAATCCATGACAACTTCAGTCTTTTCTCCGTTCATCATGGTGTTGCTTATTGATCCAGTTGTGAGGGTTTTTGTTTTATTTATGTTGAGGTGCAATCCATACTGAAGGCTGTGGTCTTTGATCTTCATTAGTAAGTGCTTCAAGTCCTCTTCACTTTCAGCAAGCAAGGTTGTGTCATCTGCATAAAGCAGGTTGTTAATGAGTCTTCCTCCAATCCTGATGCCTTGTTCTTCTTCATATAGTCCAGCTTCTCGGATTATTTGCTCAGCATACAGATTGAACAGGTATGGTGAAAGGATACAACCCTGACGCACACCTTTCCTGACTGTAAGCCAATCGGTATCCCTCTGTTCTGTCCGAACAACTGCCTCTTGATCTATGTAAAAGTTCCTCATGAGCACAATTAATAAAGTTTCATTAATTCTCATGGTTTCAAATACCATCTATTTAGCAAAAACTCTTAAATTTGTATCTCTAGCCCGTACTTCTCTTTTGAGCTCTGTTAACTACCCACTTGACATCTCTACCAGGAAGCCTCACAGACTTCCCCAGATTCAACATGTTCAAAACAGATTGTATCCTTTCTCCTCTATTTGGTCCCCATACCCTTTCTATAGTCTTCCTCATCTAAGTAAGTTTCACTGCAATCCACCTAGTTTCTCAGGTCAAAAACATGGGCTATTTCTCATCTGCTCTCTTTTCTACATTCCTGGCATCCAAACAATTGTCCAGTTCTGTCAATTATATCTAATGTTTCTCAAATCTCCAACTTAGTCTAATCATCTCTGTCTCTTTCCTGGTAGCTGCATCAGTCTCCTAACTAGTTTCCTGTCTTACATCTCTGCATTCCCCTGCCCCCCCACAACAAATTCCCTAGACAACAGCTTGTTGTTGTTTTTTTTTTTTTAACTCTTCATTTTGAAATAATTGAAGATTTGTAGGGAGCTGCAAAATGTAGAGAGGTATTGTGTATCCTTCACCAAGTTACCCCAGATGGTAACGTCACGCATACATTGATCTTATGTTATCAAAACCAGGCACTTGACATTGATACAATCTACATATCTTACTCAGATTTTACCTGTTTTATATGCGCACATATATGTATGTATGTGTATAGTGCTATGTTATCAACATGTGTAACTACAACCACACTCAAACAAGATACAGAACTGCTCCATCACCACAAAGGTCCCTCCTGCAGAAGAATGCTCCTTCAAAAACACAATGTGATTCATGTACTGCCTTGCTTAAAACTCTTTAGTGCTTCAAAGCCCCAAATCCTTAAGGGCTACAATAGCCTGTGTAACCTGGCTCTAGCTACCTTTTCGGCTACCTCTTGCTCCTTTCCCTTTGCTTGCCAAGCCTCTGCTCACTAGCCTTCCCCTTTTTTTACATTTGCCAAATGCCTTCACTGCTCAGGGTCTCCACATGTGCTGTTCCCCCAAACAGGAACCCTCTCCCACCCAGCTAACTCCTTCTTATCCAGAGGTATCAGCTTAAAGGTCTTTCTCGGGGAAGTTTTCCTCGACAGCTCAGACTAGATTAGGTTCTCCTTTTGTTTAACTGCCAGTTATGCTTTTCCTTCATGGCAGTTATCACACAATTGCAAGTAAATAGGTATGTGTGTAGTTTATTAATTTATGGTTCTTTGATTATATTAGAAGGACTTGTGTGTGTCATACTCACCACTGTACCTTTTCTGTCTAGCGCAGCAGCTGCCCTAGTGGGTACTCAATAGACACTTGTTAAATTAAAGAGCAATTATGAGCTGATTGGTTGTGGCTGGGTGTGGCCCGAGATCAGGAACTAGGCAAAATCAACTGCCTTGACTTCAACCTTCCCAAAGGTGCCCTGTCAGGGAACCTGGACATCTATGGTCTATATCCCCAGAATCTCAAACTCCAACATTTCCCATTCCCATCCCAGCATTCCTGGTTGTCTCTAAGAATTTGGAAAAGGAAACAACTCTGGCCAGTGTCCTTCACAGGAAGATCTTTGTGATGCTTTCAAAGAGCACCAGGTAGATATTCATCTAGCCTTCTAACGTTGGGCGTCTTTCTCTTTGGGGCCACTGTCATCTCATCACCTTAAGAGAGTTATTAGTTCAAGAACTGTGGGAGTCTCTAAGTTGGATGTCACCTGAGAAGTCCTTGAACAGCTTTTAGATCAGTCCTGTTCTTGATGTTTCTACCCTGCTGTTTGCTAAGTGTCCTCCCCACCAACAAGTTATTTCTATGCCTACCCTCACCCTCTCAGAGATAATGTAGTGTAGTTTGTATTTTAGAACCCAAAACTTGAAGGGTTGTCTGAGTAAAAAATATCTTACTCAAATGACTGTGATGTAATCAGTTCTCTGAAGATTTGAAATGGGAGGAAATGGGGGCCTCCTTCTGGAATAGGGCTTTGCCAAGGGACGTGGGGATCTCATGGGATCCAACCCTGTCTGTCTAGGGCACTGAGTTGGTAGAGCTAACCCCAATTGGTACCCCGCTGTCTACAGTATCCCTCTTTAAAGTACACAATCCTTCACATGGATAAGGCAACACGACATACTATATAGTGGGTACGGCAGAGTTGGGAGCTCTGGAGAATAGTGAATCTCCAGCAGTAGGCAAAGCCGTCAATTACTTTGTGAGAGAGTCAGTAATGGGCCCTGTGCTGGGTGCCTTTGGCAGATTCCTGTCTGATTCGTAGCACTGGGCAATCTGAGAGCATCATCCAAGTTTTCCTTTCCTGCCAAATAGAAGTTCAAGGGTCTTCCCTTTCAACAGCTCATAGCTGTCCTCTTATTTCTGGCATCTTTCTTTTGGATAAGCTGTGGCTGAGGATAGAGTCCAGCCTCAGGTGTTGGTCCATTGGGACTATGTGCTCAGAGGTCATGGCTCAATGTCCCTCCCCTCATCTTGCTATTGGCTTGATTAAATAATATGGTACTGGGATGGAGGAAGGAGAATCCGTGACTGGTCTTTTCAGGATACATCTGGCCATCACGTGCCTTTCGTTTTGATTCTCCGCTTCTTCACCCTCCTGGCCCAGACACTTCGTACTGTAGTCCCTGTTACTGTTCAGAGCTTGGACTTTCGCTAGTCTCATAGCATGGGCCTGGATACTTTAGATGACACTGCAGTGCCTCATATTGCCCCTGGCACTGACTCTGGAAACTGTACATGATCCATCTGACCTTATTTCCTGTGCCCCAAGGCCATGTGAAAAACTTATTTGGATAAAAGGTCCAGGTCCAAACAGCTGTTATGTTTTGGTCCTGCCACAGCAGGTGCTGGGGCTTGAAGACTGTACTGGTGTCTCTCATGGTGAGGCCTTATGCTGTGCACTCTGCAAATTCCTTTCTGGTTCTCACTGATCACCACTTTCTGTCCTCATCAACTGGTTATAATTATGGGGGCACATGGCTATGAGGGCAGGGGGTCTTGGATGGCATCTATCGCCAGCAAAAGGCCTTGACCCGATGTAATTGAGGAAGAAGTGTTGGTGAGGCCCTCAGTTTGTCTCCCGACACGGGCTAACTCCCTGATTTGGGCATAAATGTGTTTTCAGTTAGTGGGTGTGAGAGGTGACAGGTCAGACCCTCTGGCCCTAATGCTACCCTTTCTGGCTTCCTTCAGGTCACCCGACCTGCCTGCAGTTCACCCTGAACATGACTGAGGCTGTCAAGACCTACAAGTGGCAATGCATAGAGTGCAAATCCTGCATCCTCTGTGGGACCTCGGAGAATGATGTAAGTTTGGGGCTTTCCCCCGTGGGAGGGAAAAATCCAAGGAGGAGTCCTTTGAGAAGTGGAGAGGAAGGCAGGGCTCTTATCACTCACTGGGCTCCTGGGGAAAAATGTCAGTCAGGATCTTCTTCTCGCTTTCTGCTCCCAGGACCCTTGGGACCCTTGTAGTAGGGGGACCTTGGGTGGTCTTTGTGCTTGTGGAGAGAGAGATGCAGGAGATATTGACCAGAGGCTGTCTTGCTGGCCATTTGCCCTTTACTTTGGAACTCAGGAGCTCCCTGGCCATGAACCCTTGAAAGTTAAGTGATTGACAATGGTGACCACTACTTATGGTTGGGGAAGCCCTGGTGGTGTAGTGGTTAAGAACTACAGTTGCTAACCAAAAGGTTGGCAGTTCGAATCCACCAGGTGCTCCTTGGAAACTCTAGGGGCAGTTCTACTTTGTCCTGTAGTGTCGCTATGAGTTGGAATCAACTCGATGGCAATGGGTTTGGGATTTTTCTTTTTTTGTACTTATGGTTGGGATGCACTTGACTGTTTACACGACATTCCAGAGTGCATGATCTCATTTGGTCTAAACGTTAAATGTAATAAATTCAGAATTTAGAAAAAAATGCTTTTTGTTATGGATAATCTCAAGCATATACAAAGAATAACAAAATAGATGTACTCTAACGTCATCTTTAACGATGACAAATACATGCCCAATCTTGTTTCATAAATACCACCTTCTACCCCATGTAATAGCAATCATATATCATCTCACCTATAAATATTTCATGTGTAGCTCAAAAAGATAAGGACTTAATTTTTATTGACGTGGCTAAAATATCAATAATCCCTTAAAATAATCAAATATCTAGCCAGCATTCATATTTCCTTAATTGTCTTATAAATGTTTTTATTACAGTTTATGTATTTGAACTGGGATCCAAATAAGGACCATACATTGCAATTAGTTGATATGTCCTTAAAGTTTCTTTTACTATATAAGTTTTCCCTCTGTCTTGCTCTCTCCTTTTTTTTTTTTGCTCTTGAATTTTTTGTTGAAGAAATCAGATCATTTGTTCATTACTTTCCCAGGACCATATTTCTGTATTTTACTGACAACACCAGGTTTCTCTCTTTTTGTGAAGCTAGCAACTGTTGAGGACCATCAGCTAGACTGATTATTTCATTATTTCATTAGGGGTTGCAAAATGGTGACATTCTTATTTTATAATACCTTCTCTCTTTGTTAGGTGGAGTAATTCTGTAATGAAAAACTTTCCCAACCTCATATTTGCTTAACTTATGTAGAGATCATATAGAAAAAGTGGGATAAATGCTTGATTCCTTCCCTCTGTTTATCAGTTTTCAAAATAACAGGGAATTTCAGAACTTATTCATGATAAAAAACACTCAAGAAAATAGGAATTGTGGGATACCTTCTAAATGTGATTAAATATTCATACTTCAGGACTAAAGCCAGTATCTTATTTAATGGAGAATCACTACAGACATTTCCACTAAGATCAGGAACCAATAACACTGTCCACTATCTTTACTACTATTCAACATTGTTCTAGAAATATTGGCTAATGCAATTAGACAGGAAAAGACAATTAAATGCATGTGAATGGTTAACAAAGAAGTAAAACTTTCTCTATTTGCATATGATATGATAACATATCTGGAAACCCTGGAGAATTAATTATTAAGCACATACATATACATATGGATAGATATAGATGTAAATATAGATACATGCATATATAGCTACATATACATTTATCTCTTAGCTCTGTCTATTGGAAAGACCTAGAATGAATGACAGCCCAGAAGCAATGAGCACACATAGCACCCAGATCTTGGTTTCTAAATACCATTCTCCAATAAAAGGAACCAGGGATCCTTGGAGAAATGGCTGATGCCAGGGCTAAGGCAGGGGAGATACAAGAGGAGCTTGGAACATCTTGTGGTGCCAGAAAGTAAGGAATTACTCAAAAAATGATGAGGCATGTCTAAAGGACACAGGAGCCAACCTGAAGAAATTTCCAATGGCCAAAGCTGGAACAATTTGAGCAACAAAATAGATAACGATAGTATTGGATTATAACCCAAAGAATAAAATAAACATCCATACTGATAGAAACTAATAAACAAATAAATTAGTTCTTCATAGAGAATTGGATTGAGAGGGACCAGGTGGCTAACAAGCAAACAGAAAGGAAACTTTGGATGAGGAAGAAGAATAGGAACTATAGTTTATAGTTTTACACTCAGGAGATACAAATTATGGCCCTTGAATTAAAAACATTTTGTTTAGCTATACACCTAAGAGTTGATTCTGAATGCTTTCCAGTGGGGGCATGCCTGCCTTATTTGGGCAAGTCCTCAGCATCATACATTTTCATTACCAGTCTGGAGCTTACTAAAGGCCATTTTATTTAGTAGTCTGACTTGAAATTCATTTCCCATTTTAATCAGTCAATACCTTAAATACCTTCTAGATCTTCTATGGGTCATCTGGGTGAAGGAGGAAAGCAAAGCCAAATCTTCAGGACATGAGCCTGCCCATTGATACAATAAATATTTATCAAATGCTTAGTATATTCCAAGGATACAAAAATGAATAAGGTCTTATCCCTGCCTTTAGGGTTTCAACAAACAGATAAATAATTGTACCACAGCATAGTGAAGTATGACAGTTAAAGGATTTACAGTATTACATGGTCATGGAGGAGTCCCTCGGTGGTGTGAACCATTAACACGCTCAGCTGTTAACTGAAAGGTTGGAGGTTCGAGTCCACCTATAGGCATCTTGGAAGAAAGGCCTGACAATCTACTTCTGAAAAATCTGCCATTGAAAATCCTATGGAGCACAGTTCTACTCTGACATACATGGCATCACTTATATTTCTTTAAATTCCCATACCAAAACCCTGAAAGTTCTGAGGTATCGTGGATGTTACCTCCATGTACGGTTGTTGCCCATTTCACAGATGTAAAGAGTAAGGCCTGTAGGAATTTAATTAAAACTCTCAAACATTTAAAGTACATTCTATACACTAAATAATCATCGTGGGGGCATAAAAATGCATAAAATTAGTATTCTGCCCTTAGGGAAGAACAAGCTATTAGCTTCTGGAGTTCAGAAGAATAAGGAATCCCTTTAAGTGGTGATCAAGGAAGGTTTCTTGGAGGAGGAGCAAAACCCCAAAGTGGGGGTGTTATTGCTGTTTGTTGCCTTTGAGTCAATTCTGACTCATGGCAGCCCCACGTGTGCAGAGTAGAACTGCTCCATAAGGTTGTCAATGGCTGTGACCTTTTGGAAGCAGATTGCCAGGCCTGTCTTCCGAGGTGCCTCTGGGTGGGTTCAAACTGCCAGCCTTGGGCTAGTAGTCAAGTATTTGACCATTTGTGCCATCCAGGGACTCCTAAAGTAGGAGTAGAATTTTTTTTTATAATTGGGGAGATATTCCAGGTGTGGGCAAAGCACAAGACGTGTTCAGGGACAGTGAGGGCTCTAAATGGGGTAACAAGGAGGTTGACCTAGGAGAATACATCTGAAGGAATAGGTGGGGACCAGATTTTGGCCCTAAATAATTCAATCCTCCCCTCCCTCACCCACCTACTCTGTATTCCATCAGGACCAGCTACTCTTCTGTGATGACTGTGACCGTGGCTACCATATGTACTGTCTAAATCCCCCAGTGGCTGAGCCCCCAGAAGGTAATGACGATGAGGTCAACAATAACAACCACAACAGCTACTACTACTACACTTATTGAGCCCTCACTATGGTGCAGGCCTTGGGCTAAGGGCTTTACATGTCTTGTCTCATTTAATCATCACAGCCCTACAAGGTAGGTGTGACTACTACCATTTTACAGGTGAGGCAACTGAGGTACAGTTCAACCAGCTGAACTTTCAACATGAAGGCATGAAGATACTTCACAGACATGTGGCTGAAACGGTGGGGAAGTGTGAGCTTCCATGGGAACTGGCCAACTCCAGGCTATGGGCTAGGTTAGGGGCACGACCAGGAGTGTGGGTCTCCACAGCAGTGCAGCAAGTCATCTCCAAGCACTTACTATTAGCTGAGCAGCACTTACTGTCTGTTGAACAATGGACTCCACCATGTTTCCAGGACTGGGTCTTGGTCTCAGGATTGTGAAAGTCAAAAGAAAACAAGGCTTACAAGAAGTTAGGGCCACTGGGGTGGGGTTTGAGGGTTGGAAAAAGGGCTGCTACTAATGCCATCTTGTTTATTGTAGGAAGCTGGAGCTGCCACTTATGCTGGGAACTGCTCAAAGAAAAAGCCTCAGCCTTTGGCTGCCAGGCCTAGGGCCCAAGGTCACAGAACGTGACTTGCTACTGGAGGGCTGAACCAGAACTCAGTTCAAACCAGATCAAGCCCCTACTCCCATATATCCAGACAAACCAGCTGTAAGGAAAGTAATAGTCACAGAGGGACATGGACACGTGGAACTAAGAGGCCGAGGTGTCTACTTACCTCTCACATACAGGTTTCAGCACTTCAGCCAGCCCCTCCTCATTTCTACCAGAAGAATCTTGCACTTTTAAAGAACAATTCCAGCCCTAGCCCTATGGAATCCCTCTTAACTTTTACCCTAGCACCACAGCCCCTTCACTGGCTCACATTTTAAGGGAAGCCATTTTGTGACCACTGATCAGTCCTTCATGTGTAGTTTGGTGTTTTCTATTTATTGTGTTCTAAGAAGTCTTCACATAGCTTCCCCACCCCCAGCAGAGGTGCTTCACCCTAAACTATTACCAGAGGAACAAAGGGTTGTAGAGAAGTTGTTATTTATTACGACCCTTATCTGGAAACTTTTAGACTTGGAGCCTGAAGGCCATCTTGAAGGTGGAGCCCTGGAATCCCTCCTTGTTCCCTGGTTTCTGTGAAAAAGAAAAGCTGCTTTCTGGAATGCCAGCAGATATCCAGTGGTGTCCACAGCCTGGGTGGTCTTGACCCACTGCATTAGGTCACTTGATGTGGAAGTGGAGGCCCTAAGGGATGAGAGAAAACATTGTGAAGATAACACTGGGGCCCTACCTCAGCCAGTCAGTATTGCTATCTATCAGGAGAGGCTTTGCAAGGAACCAGGCTGTGTGGGTCCCTGACCATGAGGTGAGATAAGCCACAGCCTACGAACAGAGTAAACCACTTAACAATTTGCCTCTCAACCCACCTGAGCCTAGGGGCCTGGTTCAGCTTTTCCTGGTGGCACTCTGGAACCAGAAAGATGAGTTACAGCTGCCCAGTCAAGTGTCTGACTGCTGAATACAAAGGACTGTGGCTCTGAAAAACCCCTTCAGTATTGGTGTGACACTAGGAATCCCTTTCCCCAAGTAATCTCTTCTTTCCTTGTAGTGTACGTTTGCCATTGTCCACTGAGACCTGACTCTGGAAATTTTAGGATGGGGGAGAGATGATTGTTACCTAGACAAATAATTAAGCTGATGCGATTATTTATGATGAGGGTGGTGATGACTCAGAATCCTCCGTTTGAGGGCTGCTTTTGTGTCCTAGGCTCCCCAATACATCCTGGACTCTTTGTTTTCAAAAACATTTCGAGAAGATGCGGGGAGGTGCAGATTCCGTGAACTGTGTGTGTTGGCAGACAGCCGCGGCTGGAGTGGATCGGGTTGTCTTTGAATCACAGCAGCAGTGGCAACAGCAGCAGCACAATAACTGACACATTTCTGGAAAAATCATTTGCCCACAGGGCAAGTCTCGGCGAGTGGGACCCTCACGCATGCTCAGCTTCCCAGAAATCAGCACCATCTCTGTGGTCCACCGGCCTACAACAAAGGCTGAGGTTATTGTTAGTCCTTCTGCTCCTGAAGAAGCACCCCCGGAGACTCAGGCTAGTTGGGCCATTTTGCAGTGTTTATGCCTGGGCTTGGCAGGAGGGTTTGACCCTGGACTAATTGCTCTTGGTCAGCAGACCTAGGGCAGCCTGGCGTGTGGCCGAGCAGTGTCCATCTCCCCCAGTCCTTTGCACCTGTGGCAAGAACTGGGGGTCAACCTCCTATAGGGCCCTGTGGCCCAGAGTGAGTTAGGTGCATACATAATGATCTCATTTAGAGGGTCCCTGTCCACATGCCATTTTTATCTTCCTCATAAGGTATTTCCTTCCCTGGGCTGGTTGGTGAACCTGTTTTGGAGTCTGGAGGCCCAGGGACAGTTCAGGATGCTGCCCTTTGGTCGCATCATCTGTTTACCTGGGAGGATTCCAGCGAAGGAGCTGACTTTCCCTTCTGACTGCTTCAGTTTGCTATCCTCCCACGATACCCAAAGTGGGGTGTCTCCGAAGTCTGATGATTGGTTTTGAAAGTCTTTTAAAATTTAATGTTAGAAAAAGAATTACCAAAATATTCCCGAATGCCACAGCGGTGTAAAACATAAACCAAAAATCGTGGCTCTACTATTTGACAGGTTCTCTTTGGAGTATGTGCAAATCTGTCAACACAGATGATAGGACAGCCCTGTTCTGTCTGCACCAACATCTGCTCTGCGCACAGAAGCTGTGAGGGTGGAATTAAGTTTCTCAAGCCAAGAGAGGGAGCTGTGACTCGCCAGCAGTTGAGGGGATGGTCAGGGCCCTAGAATGGACATTGGGACGGTACCAGAGTCCCGTCCCAGCTTTATTACTCCCTGGCAAATGATCCTAACCCCTGCATCCTTGGAGACCTCAATTTTTGTATCTGGAAAGTGGGGATAGCAAAGCCAGCTTGTGGGAAGGCATTCTCCATAGTTGCATTTATCACCTTCTTGTGTCGGAATCGACTCAACGGCACTGGGTTGGGTTTGGGGTGTTGGAAAAAGGAAGGCATTGGAAAACTTCCAACTGGTCTCTTTCTTTGAGCCTCAGAGGAGCCTGAATCATAAGGTGCACTTGGATGATAAGGGTTTTAGTTTTGCCTTTGCCATCGAGTAGCTGTGTGACCTTGAGCAATTCACTTCACATCCCTGAACCTTGGGTTGCTCACCTGTGAAATGGAGATAATACTTGCCCTGCCTATTCCACAGTGAATTGGAAGTCTTAAAAGACACGTTTTATCAATCACCACTGCAGAGCCATGGATGTCAGGAAAGCACCCCGAATGATCTCCATGCCCACCTTTTTGTGTGAGCCGGCCAAGCTTAAACACCTTCTTGGAATCTCTGTTTTGACCAAAGGGAACTTACAATATTGATGGCCAGGCTGCCTGTGGTGTGGGCCACAGGGCAAAGCTGTGATCCAGGAAACTGTGACTGCGTTTGGGCCAGTAGTGGAGAATGAGGGATTCACTCTAGGGTTGAGGGATTCAGAATGAAAATGCTTGAGATGTTCCCTTCTACAAGGTTAAAGCAGCATAGGGTGAAGAGTTGAATTAGGGGGATGGCTATAATTTATTGCAATTCAGATGTAAGACTTTAAAACCTTGGTTTAAAACCCAGCTCTGCTACTTTCTTGCCAGTTGACCTTGAGCAAATTACTTCACCTCTCTAGCCTTACTTTCCACATCTGTGAAGTGGAGGATCTGGCCTATCACAGGGTTGTTGCAGGGATTAGAGGTGATGCTGGTAAGGAGCTTGGCAGGGGGCTGAATATGATGAAGGCCCCAATCTGAGGGAGCTATCATCATTTTGTATAGAGGCTACCTAGTGGAGGAGGTAATGAGGCTGTCACCCCCTAGCTCAATCCCCCGGACCCAGCCAGGGGCTTTGCTCCATTTCACTCCTGTAGGGTGGGTCCACCAGAAAGGAGGTGAGGTTGCAGGATCCACACCAGAAGTTGAGATACTCTGTTTCCTGTAGTCTTTTTGGGCCTGTAGCAAATTCAGGGAGTCCCTGGTTAGAGCAAGCAGTTAATGTACTTGTCTGCTAACCGAAAGGCAGGAGGCTGGAATCCACCCACAGGCACCTTGGAAGAAAGGCTTCCTGATCTACTTCTGAAAAATTAGCTGTTGAAAACCCTCTGAAGCACAGTTCTACTCTGACACACACGGGGTTGCCATGAGTTCGAACTGACTCGACGGTAACTGGGCTAGAAGAAATCCAGCGTAGGCAACCTTGTGAGGAAATAGAGGCAAGGTGCCCAGTAGGAGACTAAAACTCTGGTTTTCCTCTCAATGCCCCCACTGACTCATAGCAGTGAAGGGGAAGGCAGGAGCCAGCAGGTCCCAAGGCTCCCGTCATCGCCCCGGGACCAGGTAGGAAGCCCAGACAGGCAGCCCCAGAAGTTCAGGCCCAGGCTTCTGACTTGGAACCGCAGCAGAGCCTGTGTGTGGGTGGGTGAAAGGGAGGGAGGGAGGAGGGAGGGAGGCTGGCTTCCTCAGAGCTGGGAAGATAACAGGTTTTAGGGTTGCAGGAGGGTTTGGGTTTCACAGTGATGGTTTCATGATACCCTGGAGAGTTACACTCACTGAGCGTTTTAGTCTTGAGCTTTGAAACTGCACGGTTCCTTTTGGCCCTCCCCTTACAAAGAGCAGATACCTTAAGGAAGAAAAATGAGATGATTGTTAGTACTTCTCCTTTGGGGGCAAATCTAGGAGACCTCTGCTCTTTGGTGTAGTTGAAGAAAGATTACCTACCAGCAACCTCGGGCCTCTGGACTCAGGGAAGAAGGACTACTTGTTGCCTCTTCGAGTTTGTGGGGGCGGGGGGAGGGGTGTTGCTCAGCCTGGAGCCAATCCTTTCTCTGCCTGTTGGGGAAGTGCTGGGACAACAGCCTCCCTTCCTCTCTCACTCCTGTCTGAAACTCTCCCAGTGCCCAGTCCCCACCCCACCTCAGCTGAACTGGAGTGAAGACGCCATGATATCCCAGGCCTGGCTCCTTTTAGCAGCTGTGCATTGGTGACCCCTGTAGTCAGCCTATATCTCTGGAGAGGGAGGGAGGAAGGGGAGCCTGGGAGGAAGGAGGTGGGGCGGGTCAAAGGTCTTCCTCTTGTCAGGCAAAGCAGAGGAAAGAGAATGGAGGGGGTGGCCCTTGTGAATGAGACCAGAGAGTTTGTGACAGACTAGAGGGAGAACCCTCAAGCTCGAGATTTCCACTTAGGGAGATGTCTGGAATGAAATAACTAGACAGCCTAGGGTGGAAATGAAGTTATTACAACTTACTTTTTTCAGGCATGTGATCCTGGACAATGTGATGGTTTAAAAAAAAAAAAAAAAGGCCAAGTCTTTGCCCAGTTCTGGACACCAAGCCAATCTGGCTTTCTCGAGGCCCTGATTGTGGCTCCTTGTTGGCTGGTGGCCTTCCAAGGGCAAAGCTGGCAGAGGGATGACAGTGCCCTTACCCAGCCCAAGGTAAGAGGCACAGAAAGCCGCCCACAAGGTCCCCGTGAACCTCCCCACTCCCACAGGAAAGGTGTCCTAACTTTCTGAGATAGGTGCTGAGGTGCCTCCTTGTCTGGATTGAGGGAGGGTGGGGGAGAAAGAAGGATGGCAGCAAAGAATGGCTAGATCCTGGCCTGCAGGCCTGGGGAGCTGGAGGGCTGGCAGCTACAGGCCTGGGGCCCCAGGGCTGTAAAGGACTTCCAGGCACTGCTACTGGAGAAGGCAGGCTGGGAAGCTCCCTTGCCCCCCAATTCCAGGATACCAACAGCTGGGAAATGAAGAGGGGGAGGCTGACCAATCTTATGCCCCACCACCCAGCAAAGTAGATATGGTTTTCTTTTCTCCCTGCTTGTGTGCTGCCCTTTTGGGAATCTTACCCCCACCCCCAAAAGGATGCTTTTGGTTTTCAGATTAGCACAATTTCATCTGGATACCAGGTGTGGAACGGGAAGGAAGTCTCCCCTACAAGTCTCCCCACCTGAACCCCAATCGTCCTACTGGTCAGAAGATGGGCTCTGTGACTGTTTTGGATTGGGACGCCTATCCCCGTTCCTGGACATTCTCAAAGCCCAGGGTTCAGAGGTCCGCTTAAGAGTCTCTGCTAGAAACCACAGCCACCAGCCTTCAAGTGTAGAAACAGCAGAACAGATGGGTTAATTCAGGGCCTATGGGGAAGGTGAAAGCTCCCTGGGTGACACTCAACTACCAACCTAAAGGTAGGCAGTTATAGAATAGAACTGCTCCATAGAGTTTTCTTGGCTGTAAGGCTGTAACCTTTACAGAAGCAGATAGCCAGAAAGGTTCTACTGTGTAACACATGGGGTCTCCGTGAGTCAGAATCGACTGGGTTTGGTTTTTGATTTGGGACAGCTAGAAGAAGGGAGGTGAGTCTTTGAGGTCTGGGAAGCTGGAGACCGTCTGGTCTGTGTGAGGGAACAGCTGAGGTGATTGTTCTGAGAGGGAGGCAAGAGGAAGGAGAGAGAGGGAGATGTCAATGCTAATGGGTTGGGCACCTTGGATGTGGGGAATAGTGAACAGAGCCCCCAAACATGTGGAGTGGGAGCTTCCTTTGAGCTCCTCAGTAGGCACTTTTAGGAAGGCTCAGTTGTGTGGCATCCTCTCCACATGTCTAGCACAGGCTGCTGGAAAGAAAAGCACAAAGGCAGCATCTCCAGGAAACTCTGAGTGGGAGAGGTCCCACCTTGCCTGTTCCACATCTGAGTTGGTTTCCCAGAAGAAGGAAGAGGGAACTAACTGCCTGCGTTAGAGGAAAGATTTGGAAGCGAGTGGGTTCCTAGAAAAGGCCCTTTCGGGCTTCTGAGAAAGCCCTTGCTGTGCCTCCTCAGGTGACAGATCTGAGGTCACTCCCCAGGGCCTGTGAGGCCGTGATGGATATAAGAGGGGTCAGAAGGCATAGGAATGCCCTTTCAGTTTCACTATCCTTGTTCCCAGCTCCTTCCTCTTTTTTTGCTCAAGCACCAGCCTCACGTTGTGGGGTTAAGTGGCCTTGAAGAAGGGACATTCCAGGGCTTTCCCTCCTTTTGGCCCCACCAAAGGAAGGAAGTGTTTGTGCTGATGGCAACATTTGCAGTGCAGGTCAGGGGAAGGCAGGAACTGGGGCTGGTGGGCAGCCAGAACCCTCTTCAGCAGAGATATAATTACTAATAATGACCTCCAGCCCAGGCAGTGAGCAAAACAGCCGTTTAGGACCAACCCAGTCTGGCAAATAAACAATGATGTGGTGGGTAAGGGAGAGCTGTAAGCGGTCCCATAGGAGATGGGGGATGCCGCTTGAGCCCCTGGGACCTATGTATTCCCTCAGCAACACAAACCCACAGATCATCCAGGTTATATTTAAACTCACTGCGTCTCGTTTACTTTGCTCTCTGCAGCTCTATTATTCGTATCATTATTATTAATATTGATGATGAGAACAGGGGCGCGCGCACACACACACACACACACACACACACACACACACACACACACACTTAAGGAACTAAAGCAAACCTTTGGTGTTGGCTCCAGGAGGAGAGGAGAGCCTGCCCTTAACCAGGAACTTCAGAGAAGATGTGTCTTTCCCTGAGGTCTTTTCTAGGCCAGCTTCCTGGAGCTTCCAGCCCTGTACAGCCACAGGGGATTATGAGGGATGTTTTGTGCAGGAAAGGTCATTAGCTCGAAGCACTCTCGCTTCTCGCCTTCACTCACCTCTGCTTTTTGTAGGGGAGGCATTTGGCAAGAGTTGGGGACTTGGGAAAAAGAGTCTTTATTCTGCTTTCTATGGCAGGGATGCAGAGGTATTTATGGCTAGAGTTGGGGTTGTGGTTTTCATTGACTTTGTTCACCCCTTCATGCTTGTTCTCCACCCAAGAACTTTTGTTCTTCTCTTCCTTCTCTGCATCTTCCCTCCCTTCCATGCTAGAGGCTAAGCAGTAGGGTAGGGGCAGGAAGCAACAGTGGCATCAAAGAAAAAGAAACCTGCCCCCTGCACATTTTAACGTCTAGTTGTAGAGGACTAAATTAGGTGCTAGAGAAAAGAAAAGATAGATGATATGTGAGGGAGAGCATGGCAATGTAGTACAACCATCTATCTCAGAGCAGAGAAGGTGGGAGCAGATGGCTGGAGAGAGGTGAGGTAGAGAGGACCCTGGCTTACCAAAGCCTCTGGTCCATGTGGCGACTGGAGAAGAGATCGCACTTTTGCATGTATGGTCTGGGTAGGGAGAATTTGTGCTAGTGGCACAATGGTTAAACATGTGGCTGCTAACTGAAATGTTGGCAGTTTGGATCCATCCAGCAGCTCTGCAGGAGAAAGACCTGCCTCTATTACATGGCGTTGCTATGAGTTGAAATGGACTTGACAGCAACAAACTACAACAATAACAGCCAGGAAAGGTGGTGGCGGGGGGGGGGGGGGGCATGCATCTTAGGTGCCCCACCACTCATTGGCCATGTTTGTCTATCCTGGGCTCTTCTTCCTTGCTGGCCTGAGATTGCTGAGCAGGCTGGTATTGGCTAAAACACTTGGCCGGAGACTGATTGTATGCAAGGCAACGTGCTAGGTCCTGGAGGGGCTGGAAAAATAAACCTCATCCAGGCCCAGTCTTCAAGTTGCTTTTCAGCCCTAAAATTCAACTCCCAAGGAATCCTGATCATATGTCAATATAGTGCCATCAGGGAAGGTGTCTGTGTATCTAGGTCTCTGTTTATGAGGTATGTTCATCAGTGGAAGGTGAGCAGGCTAAAAAATCTAGTGGAGGTGGAGGAGAACCCTCAGGTGATTGCAGCCCAGTTGCTTAAATCTGTCCCCAGCACTGGCTGCCCTTGGAAGATGCGCATCCTTAGCACTAAAGCTACTGACGTGATGAAGGCACTTTGGTTCCAGTGTGTCAGGCTTCCGAAGGGACTCCGAGACTGTGCATGCAAATGCTGCTTTCGTATTTCTGGGGTGGAGGGCCAGAGGGTGGTCAGAGGAGTAAAGTGACCTGCACAGTGGTCTTGTCCAGTTCCACTAGAGAAAGTGGAGAGGATGAGCAGTGGGACGGGAGCCCTCATGCACAGAGACCCTGGTCTCAGCAGTGTGTTGCACCATTTCTGACCTGGCCAGTCTGTATGGGGCTGAGACCCAAACGTCAGAGGTGTTTTCAGTAAACATCCCAAGCCCACCTTTGGCCAGGTGCTCATCCAATCTTAGCTTCATGCTTCGTTAGAGTACCAATTTTCTGCGTTCATAGCATCAGGAATAAAGCACTTGTTGCTTCTCCCTCTTTCTCTGCACATGCCACAGCCAGATTCAGCTTCTAGCACTTTCTTGAAGATGCTGTACTGAGCTTGCTTTCAAGCTGTATGCCTGGGGTTGGGAAAGGCATGCATCTGCCCCTGTGCAGGTGTCAGCTCAGAGCTGGCCTAAAGCAGCCTTCAGCCTTTCTGGGAGGCAGGCCCTGGGGAAGGCTCTGGAGTCCTTGGACGGCACCTGGCTCTTTAGCATGTAGATAACTCGGGATCAACTTGATGGCAACCGGTTTGGTTTTTGGTTTTGGTTGTGGAGAGGGTCAGGAACATAGGCTTTAATGTGCTTGAGGGCTCCATATGCATTCTGGGGTTGGATCCACCCATCCACTTGGTTCTTTTGAACCAAACCCTCAGGCCTCCTTTGAGTGACTCTGCTTCCTCCTGTCCTTTGTGTTGGCAAAGGACAAGGGGAAGCCCATCTGACTTGGATCCTATCTAGACTGCAGCGCCATCCACAGGCAGCCAAGGATGAGCCCTGAGGGCGTATGTTCGGGAACAGCACTCTGCTGGCTCAGGGAGCTGAAGCCCTGAGAGGGTCTCCTTGCCCTCCTCCATTTGAATGCACTCTCAGGCTGAGAAGTTCTGGCTACTCAGACTCCTTCCCAGCAAGATACTGACCCCTGGACTGAGGAGGAAATAGAGGCCTGTGCATGTCACACAGTGGTTAGTGAAAGGACCAGAATGAGTCCTCAAGCAGGTCTGCTGCTCCCTTTCCAAACGGCTTAAGGCTGAGAGCAATTTCAATACTGCGTTTCAGTAACATTATCCCTTTGATAGCCAAACAAGTGGAACGTCTCTGCCAGGAAGGCAAAAGAAGTTGATTTTCTAATTCTAGATGCTGAAGGAGCCCTGGTGGCACAATGGTTCAAACTAACCCAGCAGCTCCAGGGAAGAAAGACCTGGCAATCTGCTCCCGGGAAGAAAGACCTGGCAATCTGCTCCCATAAAGATTACAGCCTAGAAAACTCTATGGGGCAGTTCTACTCTCACGTGGGGTCACTACTAGTCAAAATCGACTCTGTGGCACCCAACAACAACAGTTCGCTTAAGCCCCACTGGGTTACTCCTCAAGGAGAGGCTTGTACTGGTGGCTCTGGGGAGGGCGTATGGGCCATAGGGCTCCTCTGGGTAGGCTGTGGCAGGAGGGCTCTGGGGTAGAAAGGATGAAGTGTCTCTTAGATGGAGATGCCTACCCCACTGTCATCAAAGAAGTTCATGCCTATGCCGCTCTCAAAGGGCTTGAAAGCTCTTTAGTTGAGCCAGAGAGTGCAAGGAATTTCAGAAAGGGTTGCTCCAATCTTCTTTGCCCTGACCCAGCTGGTGAATAGATCCTGGACATCTCGTAGCCTTCAGAATTTACTACCTAAATTGCATTGGGACTGTAGTTGGAAAGGTGTCCCCTTGAATGTTCCGATTGTCTCCTATTGCCGCATCTCCATTTATATGTCTAGACCTGTTGGTATGATGCAAACCTTCCGTCACTTCTCCCAGGTGTGTGTACAAGAGACGGAAGCCATTTAAGCATCATATTTCCATCATTCCAGAACACTTTCTTGTCTCTTTTACCCTCTTTACCCGTCAAAATTCTTTTGAAACTCTTGGTCATAAAAGAATGGCCAGGATCATTGGCCTCCAGTGCTAGAAATGCCTCCTAATGAGGGGATTCCTTTTCGTGCTCCTTTGAACGCCCTCCCCATTGACCCTTGGGATCAAACACCACATTGCTTCTTGCTGACTGCACAACCTAGAGTTTTTGCCTTGGGCTGTTTCAGTACTTCAGACAGTGTCCAGGACTGAGGCTGACAGAGCTTTCACGAAGTTAAGAGGAAAGGGCTACAGATTTGGGAAGTTGTGTGTAATGATCCACAGAAGAAATTTCCATTAGAATTGCTCTGAGTTCTTTAAAAGCAACTACAGAAACAGACAAACAAAAAGCTCCCCTCTCCCTGTTCTCCCACTAACTCTCCTCTGTTTTGAGGTGTGATACGTGGTCTCAGTCTGTAGGTGTGTTTGCCACTCTGGTTCTCTGTCTCCTGGGGTATGCTCCTCTCTACTGTGCCTCCTACTGGGTCTCCTGTGTGTCCAGATCCCACTCTCATGGCTCCTCATGTGAAAAGTGATGTGGTGTTTCTGCCCTGTCTAAGGGATGTATCAAGACCTCTCAGTGTGTCAGTATTGGAGATGACGCTGTGCCACATCTCCCACCTTCCAAAGTGGACATACTAGTTTCGTGACTTTTCAGAGAGCTGGCATATTGTTAGTTTCCAGGAGAATCTACAGGTTGGAAATAGCCCATATCTGGACCTGGACTCCCTGACATAGGACTTCCCCAAGGCAGGGGCAGCTGTTCTTCAGCACACTAACCGGAAGGGTTGTCCATGAACCAGGACCCCCAGCCTCTCTCCCTGCCCTTCCTCCTGAACCCAATCAGGTTCTAGGATGGGGATCAAGATCTATAGCTGATAAGATGAAGAGCAACGTGGGCATCAAGCAGCCTTGATCTCTGGGGTCTCTGGACATCCCGGGCCCTCTGTGGAACCCTTGCACGTCCACAAAGACTGAGTCACAAGCCCTCATCCCCTCCTTGCTGTGGTTAGTATCTCGTTCTGTGGTTGGTTAGCAGTGTTGACTACCTATGTAGCTAATCTTTTGTCTGCAATCTAGAGAATGTGTAAACAAATAAAAGGCTTTAAAATTCTTGGAAGCTTTGTGTTATTTTTTCTCCCAGTCTTTAAAATAGCAATTGCAAGCACGTATAGATTAATTGCAAATATGGGGTAGTGACCTTTCCTGTTGGGGTGTACAGTGGGGCTGTATGCATGCACATACGTGTGAGCATGTGGGTGTCCATGTGTGCACACACATTCATGTTCATCAGGCTCCAGAGAAGGGTTGCTGCTTACGTGTTTTGAGGACAATCCAGGAACAGCAATGCCAGGTCTCACTTGCTCCTTGGTAACAGAATTCTGATCCCATCATACACAAACTCCAGAGAAGCCATGGTCACTGCAGCTTTCATGGCCACAGCCTTCAGCATGATTTTAGACCTAACCAAGCTCCTTCTGCAGGGGTGGAGCTGCTCATTTTCAGGCGACCCCTCTGAGAAGATCGCACGGCATTCTGAAGAGAACCCACTGGAATTTCTGGGGGAGAGGAGGCAGATGACTCAGAAGATGACTCACAGCTGAGGTGGGGGAAGGTGGTAGGGGAAGGAGAGACCTCAGGTTCAGGGCCATCTCGAAAGCCAGCTGAGTCACCGCTCCTTCCCTCTCAGGTCAGACACTGCCTTCCATAAAAGGCAGTGAGATGGCTTCTCTGGGCAAAGAGCAAGAAGCATCACAGAGGATACATCTGCCCCAAAAGTCCCCAGAGTCTGCTTAGCAACTGCCTTAAAGAAACATCCTCCGGTGCATGGCTCCTGGTCTGCCTAGGAATTCAGTTCCCAAGGCTGCAAGAGTCAGTCTTTCAAAAAGAAATCTGAGGCAAATACATAAATAAAGCCTTTACTATGTACTTGGCGTTGCAGACAAAGCAGAGGAAAAGACAAAGTCCCACCTCTCCCGGGGTTTACAATCTACCCAGGGAGTCAGGCCCCAGAGAGGTAATCACACAACATATAACAGACATGGTCAAGGGGAAGTTCGGGGAGTTAGAAGAACAAGAGCAGGGACTTCTTTTCTCAGCCATTCAATGTGCTTTTAGTTGGAATTTGTGTGCTTTTCATTAAGACTAGGTAGACGTGGCAGTGGGGGAGAAACCATGTCACTTTTGGTCTCCTGACCAAGTAAATGCTTCACTATTCTTCAATAAGTTACTGATGTGCCTTCAGCATTTGCTTTTCTAAGCATAATATGGCCTGTTATTTCTAGTGTAGGAGCCATTGATTGTTAATGCAGACATGGGCCATTGAGCAGGGTGTTGAGCTCTCTCTGCAGAGGGAGTGATGTCCCCACCCAGGGGCCAGGGGAGAAAGGCCAGGCCTTCTCCCACATTGGCCTGACCTGAGAGCAGGGCTTGCAGTGCTGAACTGTGTATTCCAGCGGTGGAGGGGCTTATGGTCATAACAAAGTCCAGGCAAGAAAAGCTCACACACACGCCTTTCATCTGCACAGAGGGCCATCCATGCAAGTTTCTGCTTTCCCAAGGCAACCTCAGGTGGAAAGACCCTAGGGAGCCCTGTATCACATCCTAGTCTTATTCCATCGATTGCTGAGAGAGGGCTTTGGGGGAGGCAATAGAAGTACCATGGTTGGCTGGGCCTGGGAAAGTTAACTAGCATGAGTCAGAAACTGATGTTGCTCTGGGGAGTTGGAGGGATGGAGGAGGGTGGGAACAACTGGAGAGACCCAAATTACCCTCAAGAAAACACAAAACAGAGTGGATTTTCCCTGCCCATTCCTTAGGGAGAGGAGAAGGCGTGGAATGGTAATAGGATGGGGAGAAGCAAGAAGAAGGAACCAATGGAATAAGACGCTGATGCTGCTCCTTGCCACCTTGTGTTGAAGACAGTTCAAGGGAATGTAGTCGTGACAGATATAAGGTGGTTCCTCCTCCGTCAGTTAGCAGAAAGAGCTCTAGAAGAGGGACCCGAAGTGCTAGGTCTTGCATTATCTAGCTGGGTGACTTTGACTTTTATAGATATGGGTATGAGTTTCCCTACCTATAAAGCAAGGTGTAGGACTCAGACAAGTTTGGGTAAGGAGCCAACGAGATCAGGTATATATGTGTTTCCTTCAGCTCCTGAAGCTCACCTGAGTTGGAGGACCTCTGGGGCATCTGTCAAAGTTTGTCTCCAGGCGGTCCCTTGGAATGGCATGGTTTAACACCAAACACAATGATGTCAGAGATTAAGATTGTTCTAGAACAATGGTTTTCCAAGTAGGTTCTGCAGAGCCCCAGGATTTTGGAAGAGACCTGGCCGGCTACCCAGAGGCCTCTGGAGAGGGGCAAAAAGAGGCTATGTGGTCAGGATTCCTGAGCCCCAGCTTTCAATTTGAACCATTGGCCAGCACAGCTCTGATTCTGTTTCATATATTTGTGGTTCTATTGTTTAAAAAAAAAAAAAAAAAACACAACAGTTTGAAACCATGTCTGGGGCTGGATGGTGGGAGGGACACAAGGAGTGTTCCCTCAAGCTGCAGGAGGCCTTGTGATGATGGGTGGCCACCATGGGCCCATGGTGCTCTCCCTGCCAGGTACAAATGGGCATGATGCCTACTCTCAGCTTTCTCCAAAGGGGGCCTGACCTCCACCTGGGGCTTCTCCCTTGGGTTTCTCTTTAGCAGGGCAGAGGAGCATTGGTGTCATGACCACAGGATTTTGCTCCCTTCTCTCCTGGGGGTCCCTGCAGCCTGTAGCACTTACTACCTACCTCTTCCCCACCCCCACACACCCTAGCCTATCATTGTACTCTGTTGTCCCCTCCTTTGTCATAAGCCTCAGCCTGTGTTTTGAACAATCAGTGCTTTAGCAGGGCCAGAACAACAGTGTGTCCCCAAGGTGGGTGGGTTGAGGATGTTCCCGCTAAACTTTAGGTAATTAGCATTGTTAATACTCGTTCTGTGATATTACAGCTGTGAGCCTCATTAAAGTGCTCTCCAGGGGAAGCACGCGAGATTCAGGTGTCAGCGCTGTTCTCTGCATAAGCCTGGCTGCCATCTCCAAGCTTCTGTTTGGAAGCCAGCTTGGCCTGTCCCTCCTCCCGCTCCCACTCCCTGTCTGCTGGCATCTGGGTCGGGCCTGCCTCTCTCAGCTGGGATTCACTCCTTTCCGCCCCCTTCACAGTTCCAAATGCTCTGTTGTCCGCTCTCTCTCCTTTCCACTCAGAGAAATGTGCCCACAGCAGAGTGTGGAATGGCTGCCACCGGGCCTCAGCCTGCTCTAACTCGGGTAGAAAGAAAGCGTTCTTGGTCCCAGGCAGGAAAACCCAGCCAACCCCTCAAGGTACTGGGACTTTTTATCCAGGGCTGTTCCTTCCTTCCTCTACCTCCCACCCCCTCAGAGAAAACACAACACCCCCCCCCCACCTTTTTCACCTCCCCACCTCCTAACTGGATTTCCAGGGACTGATTGGCATCTGCTGTGGCAGCCCCTCCTCAGAAAGAAATTCGAGTCCCTCTGGCTTTAATTTCTAGGATTCCTGATTCCTGGGAGGGGAGGCAGGGGACTGACTATTTGCCAAACAGAGAAATACGAAATGCTTTTCAACCCTCTTGAAGCCTTGAGGAGAATAATGCCAGCCCCTCTGGGGACTAAATACAGGCTCAACCCAAAACAGAGAGGGAAAACACAATTCCGGAGAGATTCCTTGGGGACTGTGGGAGCTGAGGAGGTCAGTCAGGGGCCCAGATCCCTCTGCTGTCTCCCGTTTCTGCCTCCCTCCAACATTGGGGCCTACTGAGTCCACAGGGATTTTCATGGTGGTCATCCAAGGCATTTTTGATGAATGCTACTTGACCACCTGGGGCCCTGGTGGTGTAGTGGTTAAGAGTTTGGCTGCTAACCAAAATGTTGGCAGTTCAAATCTACCAGCCACTCCTTGGAAATCCTATAGGGCAGTTCTACTCTGTTCTACAGGGTCACTATGAGTTGGAATCAACTAGATGGTAACAGGTTTGGTTTGGGTTTTTGGACTTGACCACCTACTATGTGCTACATGCTTGGAGGATACACAGCACAGCATCAACATTAGGAAACTCCCAATGGGAATGACAGGCCTACTGAGGAGACTAACACCTATGTACATGAGGCTTTAATTCAAGATGGAAGGAAAGATGTGTGGTCCCAAAGGTATAAAGAAGGGGACAGTCATGTTGTACTGCGTAAGGTATGCATAAGGTACATTGGGTCAGAACCTTGAAGAATGTATAGGACTCTGACAAGCAGTGACTTGGGGGTTGGGAGTGGGCTTTTCAAGTGGAGAGGGCATTGTGAGCAAATAGGTTGCCATTGAATTGATTCTGACTGATGGCCAGGGATGGATTAGCCAATAAGCAAGTTAAGCACATGCTTAGGGCATCAACAAAACAGTGCTACCAGCTGTCCAAAGCAAAGATCCAAAGATACCAAGTGGACAAGATGCAAGAGAAATTGAGCGCTGCAGTGAAAGGGAACAGGTGGGGCACTAAACAAAATTGATATCAGCTCCAGTGAGTGAGAATGTGCCAGCCAGAAATAAAGTTCATGCAGGGTCATGAGGGTGCCTACGAACAAAGTTGTTTCAGCTATGAAGCTACCACTTCAACACCTCTCCTGTAACTGAAACTCCTTATCTCAGCTGGTCTCTTGGGAACATGCTATTTCTTTTTAATATCTAGGTGGGGGTGGGTTGTCGAGTCTAACTCTTGCTACATTCACCCAATATGCAACTGAATACAACATGAGCAGTTACTTGGTGCTATGGATTGAATTGTGTCCCCCCAAAATGTGTATCCACTTGGCTAGGCCATGATTGTATTGTGCGGTTGTCCACCATTTTGTGTTCTGATAAGTTGTAAATCCTAACCTCTGTGATGTTAATGGGAAACCCTGGTGGCTTAGTAGTTAAGAGCTACAGCTGTTAACCAAAAGGTTGGCAGTTCAAATCCACCAGGCGCTCCTTGGAAACTCTATGGGGCAGTTCTACTCTGTCCTGTAGGGTCACTATGAGTGGGAATCAACTCAACGGCAACGGCAACAGGGTTTTTTTTGTATGATGTTAATGAGGCAGGATTAGAGGCAGTTATGTTAATGAAGCAGGATGAAATCTACAGGATTAGGTTGTATCTTCATTCAATCTCTTTTGAGATATAAAAGAGAGAAGAGAGCAGAGAAGAGAGGGACCACATGCCACCAAGAAAGAAGAGCCGGGAGCAGAGCATGTCCTTTGGACCCAGGGTCCCTGCACTGAGAAACTTCTAGACCAGGGGAAGATTGATGGCAAGGACCTTCCCCCAGAACCACAGAGAGAGAAAGACTTCCCCTAGAGCTGGTGCCCTAAATTTGGACTTTTATCCTCCTAGACGTTGAAAGAATAAATTTCTCTTTGTTAAATGCATCCACCTAAAGTTCAATAAAAATAAATTAAAAAAAGCATCCACTTCTGGTATTTCTGTTATAGCAGCACTATTGTTGGGTGCTATTGAGTTGGCTCCGACTCATAGCAACCCTACGTACAATGGGACAAAACACTATCATCCTGTGCCAACTTGTCAATCATTGTTATGCTTGAGTCTGTTGTTGCCACCACTGTGTCAACTCATTTTGTTGAGGGTCTTCCTCTTTTAGCTGATACCAAGCATGATGTCCTTCTCCAGTGATAGATCCCTCCAGATAACATGTCCAAAGTATGTGAGTCGAAGTCTTGCCATGCTTCCTTCTAAGGAGCATACTAGCTGTACTTATTCCAGGACACATTTGTTTGTTCTTTTGGCAGTCCATGGTTTATTCAATATTCTTTGCCAACAATATAATTCAAAGGCGTCAAACCTTCTTTGGTCTTCCTTATTCATTGCCTAGCTTTTGCATGCATATGGGGTGATTGAAGATACCATGGCTTGGGTCAGGTGCACCTTAGTCTTCAAGGTGACATCTTTGCTTTTTAACACTTTAAAGAGGTCTTTTGCGGTAGATTTGCACAATGCAGTGCATCTTTTGGTTCTTGACTGCTGCTTCCAAGGGTGTTGATTGTGGATCCTAGTAAAACGAAATCCTTGACAACTTGAATTTTTTCTCCGTTTATCATGATGTTGCTTATTGGTCCAGTTGTGAGGATTTTTGTTTTATGTTGAGGTATAAACCATGCTGAAGACTGTGGTCTTTGATCTTCATTAGTAAGTGCTTCAAGTCCTCTTCACTTTCAGCAAGCAAGGTTGTATCATCTGCATATCCTGGGTTGTTAATGAGTCTTCCTCTACTCCTAATGCCCCAGTCTTCTTCATACAGTCCAGCTTCTCAGATTATTTGCTCAGCATACAGATTGAATAAGTACAGTGAAAGGATACAACCCTGACACACACCTTTCCTGACTTTAAACCATGCAGTGTTCCCTTGTTGTGTTCCAACAACTGCCTCTTGGTCTATGTACAGGTTCCTCATGAGCACAATTACGTGTTCTGGAATTCCCATTCTTTGCAATGTTATGCATAATTTGTTACGATTCGCACAGTCAAATGCCTTTGCATAGTCAATAAAACACTGGTAAAGGTCTTTTTGGTATACTCTACTTTCAGCCAAGATTCACCTGACATCAGCAATGATACCAGTCATTCCATGACCTCTTCTGAATCTGGCTTGAATTTCTTGCAGTTCCCAGTGGATGTGCTGCTGCGAATGATTTTGAATGATCTTCAGCAAATTTTACTTGTGCGTGATATTAATGATATTGTTCAATAATTTCCACATTCGGTTGGATCACCTTTCTTTGGAATAAGCATAAATATGAATCTCTTTCAGTTGGTTGACCAGGTAGCTGTCTTCCAAATTTCTTGGCATAGACAAGTAACACTTCCAGTGCTATGTCTGTTTGTTGAAACATCTCAGTTGGTATTCCGTCAATTCCTGGAGCCTTGTTTTTCGCCAATGTCTTCAGTGCAGCTTGGACTTTCTCCTTCAGTACCATCGGTTCTTGAGCATATGCTACCTCTTGAAATGGTTGAACATCGATCAATTATTTTTGATACAGTGACTCTGTATTCCTTCCATCTTCTTTTGATGCTTCCTGCGTAGTTCAGTATTTTGCCCATAGAATCCTTCACTATTGTAACTCGAGGCTTGAATTTTTTTTTTAATTTGTTGATCTAATGGTTTTTTTAAAAAAATTTTTCATTGTGCTTTAAGTAAAAGTTTACAAGTCAAGTCAGTCTCTCATACAAAAATTTACATATACCTTGCTTTGTACTCCTAGTTGCTTTCCCCCTAATGAGATAGCACACTTCTCCTCTCCTCCCTGTATTCCCCATGCCCATTCAGCCACCTCCTGTCCCCCTCTGCCTTCTCATTTCCCCTCCAGACAGGAGCTGTCCACATAGTCTCATGTGTCTACTTGAGCCGAGAAGCTCACTCCTCACCAGTATCATTTTCTGACTTATAGTCTAGTCCAATCCCTGTCTGAAGAGTTGGTTTTGGGAATGGTTCTAGTCTTGGGCTAACAGAAGGTCTGGGGATCATGACCTCCAGAGTCCTTCTAGTCTCAGTCAGACCATTAATTCTGGTCTTTTTATGAGAATTTGAGTTCTGCATCCCACTGTTCTCCTGCTCCATCAGGGATTCTCTATTGTGTTCCCTGTCAGGGCTGTCATCGGCTGTAGCAGGCACCATCTAATTCTTCTGGTCTCAGACTGATGTAGTCTCTGATTTATGTGGCCCTTTCTGTCTCTTGGGCTCATAATTACCTTGTTTCTTCAGTGTTCTTCATTCTCCTTTGTCGAGGCTTGAATTTTTACTTCAGTTCTTCCCTTTTGGTTTTCTAACTCCAGGTCTTTGCACATGTTATTGTAATACTTTGTCTTCTCGAGCCACCCTTTGTAATCTTCTGTTCAGCTCTTTTACTTCATCATTTCTTCCATTTACTTTAGCTACTCGACATTCAAGAGCAAGTTTCAGAGTCTCTTCTCACATCCATTTTGGTCTTTTCTTTCTTTTCTGTCTTTCTAATGACCTCTTGGTTTCTTCACGTATGATGTCTTTGATGTCATCCCACAACTCGTCTGGTCTTCGGTCATTAGTGTTCAATGCATCAAATCTATTCTTGAGATGGTCTTTAAATTCGGGTGGCATATACTCAAGGTCATACTTTGGCTCTTGTGGACTTGTTCTAATTTTCTTCAGTTTCAACTTGAACTTGCATATGAGCAATTGATGGTCTGTTCTGCCCCTGGCCTTACTCTGGCTGATGATATTGAGCTTTTCCATCGTCTCTTTCCACAGATGTCTCGATTTGACTCCTGCCTATTCCATCTGGTGAGGTCCAGGTGTATAGTCACCTTTTATGTTGTTGAAAAAAGGCAGTTGCAATTAGTAAGTAGTTGGTCTTACAACATTCTATCATGCGATCTCCAGCATCATTTTTTTAAAATAATTTTTATTGTGCTTTAAGTGAAAGTTTACAAATCAAGTCAGTCTCTCACATATAAACTTATATGCACCTTACTACATACTCCCACTTACTCTCCCCCAATCAGTCAGCCCACTTGCTCCTTCCAGTCTCTCCTTTTGTGACTGTTTTGCCAGCTTCTAACCCCCTCTACCCTCCCATCTCCCTTCCTGACAGAAGATGCCAACATAGTCTCAAGTGTCCACCTGATGCAAATAGCTCACTCCTCATCAGCATCTCTCTCCAACCCATTGTCCAGTCCAATCCATGTCTGCTGAGTTGGCTTTGGGAAAGGTTCCTGTCCTGGGCCAACAGAAGGTTTGGGGCCATGACTGCCAGGATTCTTCTAGTCTTAGTCAGACCAGTAAGTCTGGTCTTTTTATGAGAATTTGGGGTCTGCATCCCACTGTTCTCCTGCTCCCTCAGGGGTTCTCTGTTGTCTTCCCTGTCAGGGCAATCATCGGTTGTAGCTGCATACCATCAAGTTCTTCTGGTCTCAGGATGATGTAGTCTCTGGTTCCTGTGGCCCTGTCTGTCTCTTGTGCTCATAATTACCTTGTGTCCTTGGTGTTCTTCATTCTCCTTTGCTCCAGGTGGATTGAGATTCATTGATGCATCTTAGGTGGCTGCTTGCTAGCGCTTAAGACCCCAGGCGCCACTCTTCAAAGTGGGATCCAGAATGTTATCTTAATAGATTTTATTATGCCAATTGACTTAGGTGTCCCCTGAAACCATGGTCCCCAAACCCCTGCCCCTGCTACACTGACCTTCGAAGCATTCAGTTTATTCAGGGAACTTCTTTGCTTTTGGTTTAGTCCAGTTGTGCTGACCTCCCCTGTATTGTGTGTTGTCTTTCCCTTCACCTAAAGTAGTTCTTATCTGCTATCTAATTAGTGGCTACCCCTCTCCTACCCTCCCTCCCTCTCTCCTCTCCTAACCACAAAAGAATGTTTTCTTCTCAGTTTAAACTATTTCTCAAGTTCTTATAATAGTGGTCTTATATAATATTTGTCCTTTTGCAACTGACTAATTTCACTCTGGGTTTGGTTTTTTTAATTTCACTCAGCATAATGTCTTCTAGGTTCCTCCATGTTATGAAATGTTTCACAGATTCCTCACTGTTCTTTATCGATGCATAGTATTCCATTGTGTGAATATACCATAATTTATTTATCCATTCACCCGTTGGTGGACACCTTGGTTGCTTCCATCTTCTTGCTATTGTAAACAGTGCTGCAATAAACGTAGGTGTGCATTTATCTGTTCTTGTAAAAGCTCTTATTTTTTTAGGATATATTCTGAGGAGTGGGTCTCCAGCACCATTTTTATCACCAAGGCCATATCTTCCAATTACTGATCCTTCTTTGTTTCCAACTTTTGCATTCTAATCACCAGTAATTATCAATGCATCCTGATTGCATGTTTGATCAATTTCAGACTGCAGAAGTTGATAAAATTCTTCAATTTCTTCAACTTTGGCTTTAGTGGTTGGTGCGTAAATTTGAATAACAGTCGTATTAACTGATCTCCCTTGTAGGCATATGGGTATTTTTCTATCACTGACAGTGTTGTACTTCATGATAGATCTTGAAATGTTCTTTTTGACGATGAATGGGATGCCATTCCTCCTCCAGTTGTCATTCTCGGTGTAGTGGACCATATGATTGTCCAATTCAAAATGGCCAATACCTGTCCATATCAGCTCACTAATGCCTAGGATATCAATGTTTATGCATTCCATTTCATTTTTGACAATTTCCAATTTTCCTAGATTCACACTTCAATACATTTCATGTTCCTATTATTAATGGATGTTTGTAGCTGTTTCTTCTCATTTTGAGTCTTGCCACATCAGCAAATGAAGGTCTTGAAAAGCTTGACTCCATCCACGTCATTAAGGTTGACTCTACCTTGAGGAGGCAGCTCTTCTCTAGTTGTACTTTGAGTGCCTTCCAACCTGAGGAGCTCATTTTCTGGCATCATATCAGACAATGTTCCGCTGCTATTCATAAGGTTTTCACTGGCTCATTTTTTTTCAGACATAGACCACAAGGTCCTTCTTCCTAGTCTGTCTTAGTCTGGAAGCTCATCTGAAACTTGTCCACCATGGGTTTCCCTACTGGTACTTGAATACCAGTGGCATAGCTTCCAGCATCACAGCAACATGGAAGCCCCCACAGTACTATAAATAGACAGATGTGTGTGGGATTGCAGCACTAGGTAACTAAAACTCTGGGCAAGAATGGATTATATTAATAGATAACAGCCCTCTTATCCTTTTTGAGAGAACCATCTTGTACATCCATGTCTCCTGATCCAGGAACTCCAGCCAGGAGGGCCAGATTATATATACATACATACATGCATACGTACATGTATATATATATAACTCATACATCATTCAAATGCGTGAGGAAGCAGAGGAGGGAGCATCACAATTATCAGTGCTTAGGGCCCTCACATCCCTTAATCTGACCCTGCTGATGGCTATCCCATGTGTGCCAGAGTAGAACTGTGCTCCACAGAGTTTTTAATAGCTAACTTTTTGTGCGAGTCCCTGGGTAGTGCAAAATAGTTAAGTGATTGGCAGTTAATCAAAAGGTTGGTGGTTTGGGCCCACCCACTGGTACCTTGGAAAAAAGTTTTGGTGATCAGCTTCTGAAAAATCAGCCATCAAAAGCCCTATGCACTACACTTCTATTCTGACACATGTGGGGTTGCCATGAGTAAGAGCTGATTCAATAGCAATTGTTTTTTGTTTTTCTGAAGTAGGTTGCCAGGCCTACTTTCTGAGGCACCTCTGGGTGGGCTTGAACCACCAACATTTTGGTTAGCGGCCATTTGTACCAGCCAGGAACTCCAAAATGTGAGCAAAGGCCTCTGTTTATTCTAAGGATGGCTGGGCTGGGTTGATCTGGGACCTGTGTCTTAGGCACTGGTACCAGGGCTGCACCCCAGGTGGGGGCACAGTCTCCCTTGGTGTCCTAGTTGCCATCATAACTGCACAGGGGACCTTCTTCTGAAGCTTAGAGCTCATATTGGGGGCTCTTAGAGCCTCTTGCCTGTGAGTAAGGAGCCTGAGATCTTCCAGCTCCATGCCTACCATTTTGTTTGATGTGTGGGGCTTAGATTCTGTCAAAAGTAACCTTTACTCTCTCTCCCTCCCCTCTTTGTATCTCCAGAAAGATGGCCCCTTAAGCTAGTCTCAGCTCCTTAAACCTTCAGCTGAGTCCTTTTTAGGTGGTTTCTTACAGTCTTCGTTTCCCACAATGCCCTGTGCGAAGTTAATGAGAGCACCTCCAACCATCCCCTCCGTCTTTTGTCAATGTGTTGAGGAAATTTCCCTCTATCTCGAAAGCCTTGCATGCTTCTACCCCTCTGCACACACATTCTCTCTACCTACAAACATTTTGAAGGCTCACCTTTGCCCCCTCTCCCTGATGAGCCTTTTCTGACTTGCTCAGGGAGGGGTCCTTGCACAGAGCCCCCACCGGGTTGTGTATAAAAACCCGTTGCTGTTGAGTCGACGCCGAATCATGGCAACCCCATGAGTATCAGAGTAGAACCGTGCTCCGTAGGGCTTCCAATGGCTGATTTTTCTGAAGTATATTGCTGGAACTTTCTTCTGAGGAGTCTCTGGGTGAACTTGAACGTCCAGCCTTTTGGTTAGCAGCTGAGTACTTTAACCGTTTATGCCATCCAGGGCTCCTGTGTTGTGTATAGGTCTCTTTGTAGCCCCTGGTACTCCCTGTACTGTCTTATCAGCTCTTTCCTCCATCAGACTAAGCTCTCTGATGGCACAGACTGTGTCTTTCTTCCTGTTGAATCCTCACCATCCTGGTGCATGCTCCATGAGGAAGTGGGTTGGATGAATACATGAACACTCAAACAAATGATTGAGGTAGTAAATAAATGAATGAGCAAATCCAAGGGAAAAAAGTGGGGTGGGGAGTGGAGCACAGTTTGCCTCATAGACTAGGTCTTTTTCGTTCTGGGGCAAGGCCTTGGCAAACTCAGTAGCAGGTCTGCCTTCCTGGGTACCAGCCACTGTGGGTGGAAAGCAGTTCTACTGGCTGGGAATGGGCTGGAGAGTCAGGCCTCACCCAACTCTCGCTCCTGGGTTCCTACAGCCCACTTAAACTCTGAATCCATGAAGCCCCACTACATTATTAAACAGAATCTGTTTTAAGTGGGCCACACTGCTCCACTTAAAGGAAATCTGCTATGCACTTAAAAAGATAATAGATTACAGACATGATCTCCATGCTTCTCTGGGACAAAAAGACCAGCCTTCACCCTAAAGAGCTCACATAAAACCCCTCAAAAAACACAAATGAGAAACCACAGGCTAAAGCCCTTTATAAGGAGGACCTAAAGGGACAGGGTTTAAACTGGCGGAGGCAGATCTGCAGAAAATGGTGTGTATGGCAAGCACCGAAATTGTGCCCCTGCAGGGCTGTAGCAAGGGTGAGGAGCACCCAGGATCAGTTCCTAGGTTAAGCCCCCCTCAATTCGAGCACCCAGGGGAAATCTCTAAGTTGCGCCCCTCTTTCAATTTCAAGACGGATAGACATCAATAGCGGCAATGGGTCAGCAGAAACGCCTTCCCTCCTCTTATCCGGCTGCCTCAGTCAGGCTCCTTTCATATTTGTGGTGCCTCAGAATGTCATTTCACACCTCATCTGGCACCCCCTTGGACTTGCTCTGGAGTAAGTGCTCCCCTTTGGCTCCCCCTACCCCCATGCCTCTGTGTCTACTCTGGTTGAGGACGTTGGGCCATATTGGGTTTCACAGAAACTGCTCAGTGGCGCTCCCCTTCGGGTAGCACCCAGGGCATGTGCCATACCTTGGGTACCCAGTGCCCTCGAGTCGGTTCCGACTCATAGGGACACTATAGGTATGCCTCTGAAAACTGGAGATTTATAACTACCTTGACTGATTTTGGAAATCCTGGTGGCGTAGTGGGTAAGATCTACAGCTGTTAACCAAAAATTCAGCAGTTTGAATCCACCAGGCGCTCCTTGGAAACTCTATGGGGCAGTTCTACTCTATCCTATAGGGTTGCTATGAGTTGGAATCGACTCGATGTCAGTGGGTTTGGTTTTTTTTTTTTTTTTTGGTTGACTGATTTTAAAGGACTAGGCAAGAGTTGACCTGTCTTCCTTCAAGGAGGTCTAACTTTGGAGGGGGAAGAATACAGCTTCTGGAATAATCCTTTAGTGTGTTTGTGGTGTCATGAAATCACAGCTTTTCTCTAGTTATGCCATTTTTAATCTACTCTGCAGTCCTGTATGCTTTTAACTTTGTCTTGAGGCCAAAATTGTTACCCAGGGACTCTATTTTCAATTACATAATGGAAATCAGTAAGAAAATACATTTCGATGATAAAAATCATCGTACTCTAACTTTTGGGGACCCATTTGTTGACTAGAGGGAGGCACACTGTGAGACCCGGAAGGGAGGGAGCTCCAGGGCATGAAAGCCCTTGGCGGGAAGGCTCGTGCTGCCACCAACAGGCTGTGTGACTGGCAGTGGGCATGCTACATAACCCCAATGAACCCTCAGTTTCTCATTTGTAAAATGGGATGATGATGCCTACTCTGTAGGGTTGCTGTGAGGATTAAATGCCATCCCGTGTATAAGGGATCTGGCATGTGGTGTTTGTTCTTTCTCTTCCTTCTCCCATCGCCCCTCCCCCACCATTTAATGACAGATGTGGTGGCAATATTTTGACACTAGCATAAAAGGTAAATAAGATCTTGTCCTCGAGACTTAAGTTCCCTCAAGAAACTTAGGTGGCAGAATGGGGCATAGGAAAGTACGTAGGCTTGGGATTCAGAGATTTGGCTTTGCCTCTTAAAGCAGGTTGCTTGACACTATTTAGGTCAAGCTCTTGGACCCATGCCTTACACATAGGCTCCACTAAAGAGTAGTATAGTCTCGTGTTGTCAAGTTTACCCACAGAAATTGAGGAGAACACGGCAGAGGCCACGAGAGCACTCAGATCATGTGCCATGAGAGTTCAGGGGAGAGATGACTTCCTACTGGGGAGGAAGCTAGAAAGGCTTCAGGGAGGAGGTGGCATTTGAGCTCATTTGGACATTAGGTGAGGGGAATCAGGGGGAGGAAGAGATGGATTGTTCTAGGAACAGTTCAAATGTGGAGGCAAGACAATGTGGCTAGTAGTCCAGACTGGCCAGCGTGGAGGAGAATTTTAGGAGGTGAGGCAGGAGCTGTGGGCTGGGGTCTGACCTGGACAGCCTTGAGTGAGGGCAAACACATTTGGCAGCTTTCTGCTGGAAGCCATGGAGAGCTGATGAAGGTTTCTGGGCAGGGGAGTGTTGTGAGAAGTGCTGAGCAAGCTGGAGGGAGAGAAAGACGTCTCTGGCTCTGAGACTACGGCCTTTTCACCACCAGCCTGCTGCCAAACCGATGATGGCAAAGGCAGGGTGCCAAAGGTGCTGGGATGCAAAGAGGGAGTGTGGGCGGGTGGGTTGCAGACCACACCCCCGGGCCAGGCTGAGCCCGCTTTGGAGGTTAAGATGGAAGGGCAGAGGCTGCACCCCTTTGGCTCTATACTCTACTTCCTGAGGGACTATCTCCCCTTCTCCTTTCTTTTCCTCCCTTCTTCTTACAGGCAGCTGCAGCAGGTTTGGGGAGAGCTTTGCCAATTGTCTGGTCTGAGGAGGTAGAGAGGAGGCTGGGGAGCTGGAATGGCCAGTACAGGCAGCCACTTGGTCTGGCCCCATCTTCCTGTGACTCCTTTGGGGCCTCCGCCCAGGCCATAAAGAGGTGCAGCTAGTGTGGTGTCAAGAATCTGGGGCCAGGGTCCTAGACGAAAACATGAAGGTGGACAAGACCCTTGAATAGCCTTTCTTGAGTCCATGGATAGGCTTCAGGGGTCTTTGAAATTGTCTGTAAAATTGTGTGTGTGCGTCTGTCTGTCTAGCTAGCTTTCTTCAGATTCTCAAAGGGATCTATGGCATCCCAAAAGCTTAAACACCACTTGTCAGTGCAACCCTTTCATTTTACCAGTGAGGAAACTGAGGCCTCAAGAAGGGGAATGATTCACCGGGTCCCACAGCTAGTTAATCTCAATCCAGGGCACACGTGAAAAAAAAGGATGTCTGTCAGGAGAGCAGGGGTGCTGGGATCTGATCCAGGATTAGAAACAGAGAGGAGACAGGGAGGGGAGAAGGGGAAGAAAAAAGCCCAGAATTGCCCAGGGATTAACCATCTGTGTGTTTTGAAGGGGCCAGTCCCTCACCAGGATACCTGATCCCCCTCCCCAGGTATTGTTCACCTACTTTCCCAGGGATGGACTGGGCTGGGTTGGGCTGAGGTGGGTAGGACAGAGGGAGACCTGGAAGGGGAGGGGACACATTGATTCTGTGTGTGTGTGTGTGAGAGAGAGAGAGAGAGGCACACAACAGGAAGCACACAACAGGCTGCAAAAAGCAAGGCTGAGGGCACACAAGGCAGGGCAGGAGGCACAGGACAGGGGGTATGAGGGTAGAAAGGCAAGCCGATCTTCCTTGCCCTCGGAGGGGAGCTTACCAGGCTCAGGCCATTTTCCCAAGGCCTTGGTGCTCAGACAGGTGTGGAGGGAAGCTCAGAGCCTCCAGTAGGATATCCCTGAGGCCAGCTCCAAGAATATGAAGTTGAGGACTGAGAGCGGATTTGTTGGCTGGTCTGGTCTTGTCCTGCTCAGCCCCACCATCTCCTCTTTCCTCACTCTCCTCAGGTGACCACTGGTGGCTTTGAAATGGTAGGTTCTCAGAGCAGGAAGCAATCTCAGGGACCAATGAGCCCAGTGGTTTCAAAACGGGCTCTGATGGGCCTTAGGGGCTCCATGGGATGAACAGATGGAGTGAGGGCTTGGCCCACCCCATCACCTTCTCCAGCTTCATTTCAACCAGAGCAGCACCACTTTGATTTATTGGTGGTCCATGTGTAAGATTTTATTGAAGAGTTCCTTGACTAAAAACAGATTCTAGTCCTCCCCACTCCATGGAATTGTATACACAGATAAACAAGCTGAGCCTTGCTCATGGTGATAGCTCGGTCTCAATTCAGGCTTCCTAACTCCCAGACCAATTTGCCTCTTCCTTCTCCCCAGCCCAGCTCATCCCGAGGGGAGAGGAGAACTGAAGGCCTTGCAGGGCAAGAGGAGTGGGCCTGGGCAGTTTGCAAAGCCAGGGAGAGGAGGTGTGGGGAGGGCGGCAGCTCTCCTGCAGCTCAGCATGGGTAAGCCTTCCCCATGGCCCCTCTGCTAAGATCCTGGATTAGGGGATGAGGGGTAGGGGAGAAGGGAGGCCTCATTTTCTGACGATGGAGGTTTACATTCTTTGCTCTGCCAGCCTGGGGTATTGAAATGACTCTTGTCTTTGTCAGCTTGGTGGGAAGCTATGGCTACCTGTTCTTTCTCTTTCTTCCAAGGGTGAGTAAACAGATGAAAGCAGGCCCCAGCCCCTGAGCTGGGTGCTCTGGCCAGCTGTGGAAGGCCTCATTTATAGATATGCAAATAAACGCACAGGCGCCTTTCTTTTCAGCATCATCTAGGCAGACCCAGCTGCTTTTGGATGAGTCTCCAGATCCTGCATCCAAATTAGTACCTGAAATGGATTTTTTTTTGTATATATGTATATATTTTTAATTTTGTTGTGCTTTACATGAAAGTTTACAGTGCAAATTAGTTTCTCAATCAAAAACTTCTGCACAAATTATTGTGTAATATTCATTGCAATCCCTACAATATGTCAACACTCTCCCCCTTTCCCTTTTCACCTCAGGTTCCCTGTGTCAATTTGTCCAGTTTTCCTGTCGCTTCCTAGCGTCTCATCTTTGCTTTTGGGCAGGTGTTGCCCATTTGGTCTCATATACTTGATTGAAGTAAGAAGCACATTCTTCATGTGTGTTTATTGTTTGTTTTACAGGCCTGTCTAATCTTTGGCTGAAAGGTGGACTTCAGGAGTGGCTTCAGTTCTGAGTTAACAGGGTCTCCAGGGGCTTAAATGGATTTTTTGATCTCCTGATATGAAACTTTTTTTTAACACTCTAAGACCCTGGGACCATTCCCAATGGCACCTAGTGTGAGCCACCTAGCCTCTCTGGGTGACAATATCCCTAATGGGTAAAAAGGAGAGAGATTGAAGGTTCCTTCTAGCTCCAACAATCTGCATGTTTGTGAACACCTGTACATTTGGGTTCTCTGGTTGCCAGTAATAGACACCTACTCAAGGCCACTTAATTGAAACAGAGGGGGATATTAGGAGGACACTGGAGAGACTTGAGAATATGTGAGTGGTAATGGAGTGGGCTTAGGAGGAGAGAGGAAGCAGGATGTGGAGACCTGTCTCCTTTCAGCTTCTTTCTGGGCAACTGCTTCAATCTTCTCTCTCTGGAAACTGATTTTCTCTGTTCGTCAGTCCACCTGGTGAAAAATGAATGTCCCACATCGGTCAAGTCAAGGAAAAGTGACCCATAGAGACTAAGTCAAATGTTTCTCAGGGGCCCAACCTCAAATTCCCAAATTCCTGGGAGAGAACATCCATTGGTTTAGCTTGGATTAGGTGACATCTCTGGTCCAATTAGCTATGGCCAGGGGGTCAGGGACACAAAGGAGAGACATGGCTGCCTGAGGTCCACAGCCTCAGTTTCTGGAGAAGGTTTCCAGGTGCTGGGGCAGGCACCCAAGGAATCCACCACAGCCTACTAAGTACAAGGCACTGAACTGTAGAGAGAACTACTGAGCGTTTACAATGATCCAGGCACTATGCTAAACATATTACATATAATATCTCAACAAGCCAGTGAGTTAGATGCTGTTATTATCACGTTCAATCCTCATAGCTGTCCTCTGAGGTAGATTCCATTATTCTACTCATCCTACTGACGAGGAACTGAGGATTGGTGAGGTTAAGTAACTTCTTAAGGTCACGTGGCTAATATAATGCAGAACTGGGATTTTGACCTGAGTCTCTCTCTGAGCATCAGGTTAATCTTCTCCAAATAATAACTTCTATTTAGTAGGACTCTTGTGAAGATGAAGTGATGCAACGTACGAGAAGTGCTTAGCAGAGTGCCTGGTATGTAGTGATGACTTACTGATGAAATGGCCCTCTGGCCTATGCTGAAGCCCTCTAGGAACTGGTGATTCTGTACCTTCAGTAGCAGTCAATTCCGCCTCCAGGCAGCTCTGACTTAGAAAGGTCTTTATTTTCAGCTGAAATTGGACTCTCAGGAACTTTTATCTACTGGCTAAAACTCGATTGTCTAAGGGCTGTGGTAGGCAGAATAATGGCACCCAAAGAGTCCATGTCCTAATTCCTGGAATACTGTTATGTTTCATGACAAGGAAGCATTAAAGTTGCAGATGGAATTAAGGTTTCTAATTATCTGGCCTTCAAATAGGGAGATTATACTGGATTATCAGGTGGGCCCAATATAATTACCAGAAAAACCCAGTGCCATCGAGTCGATTCCGACTCATAGCGACCCAACAGGACAGGGTAGAACCGCCCCACAGGGTTTCCAAGGAGCAGCTGGTGGATTCTAACTGCTGATCTTTTTGGTTAGCAGCTGAGCTCTAAACCACTGCACTATCAGGGCTCCAAGGGCCCTTAAAAGATGGAAGGGGGAAGTGGAGAGACAATGTCAGAGTGATGTGATGTAAGAAAGATTTGACCAACCATTGATAGCTTTGAAAATGGAAGGTGGCCACAAGCCAAGGAAGGTAGGCAACTAGAAGAGGCAAGAAAACAAATTCTCCTCCAGAACCTCCAAAAAGGAATGCAGCCCTGTTTACCCCTTGATTTTAGAACTTCTGACCTCTAGAATTGTAAGGTAATAAATTTGTGTTGTTTTAAGCCAATGACTCTGTGTAATTTGTAACAGTAGCAGTAGGAAACTAACTCAGGGGCAATCTAAACATACGGATCCTGGGGACATTTGAAAACCAGTTTTATATTTCCCCATATCTTCTCTTCCAGGCTATACAACCTTGGTCCATTCAAGTGCTCCTCACGTGAATGTTTTAAAAATTCAAGCCATGTCAAAATTGAGAAGAGGTCAGTAGGTTTGGCAATGAGTAGGCCACTGGTAACCTTCCACAAACCAAAAAACCGAACCCACTGTCATTGAGTTGATTCCTACTTATGGCAACCCATATATTATACCATAGAATTGCTCCATAGGTTTTTTTTGGCTATAATCCTTATGGAAGGAGATCACCAGGCTTTTCTTCCCCAGTGGCACTGGATGGGTTCAAACTGCCAACCTTAAGGTTTGTATTTGAGTGCAAACCATCTATCTGTGCCACCCAGGGACCTGACCTTCCATAGAGGTAAGCAATTTAGCAGAACAGAATGGATGGAGGCTAGGCTGTAAGGCTTTGCAATTATGTGGGGTGATGGAGAAGAGTAAATGCGGGTATAATTTATCACTTCTCAGGTTCTCCCAACACCCTGCTAAATACCAGCATAACCTTTAAAGAAGGTAGAGGCCATCAATTAAATAAACAGATCCTTTGATGGAGAATAGAAGTGTAAACATCAGCACCATCTCGTAATTTACCGATGGTTAAGCACTTTATTCACTTGGTGGGCTGGTCTCCATTTCCATTAAAGAAAAAGGAGGAAATTCATCACAATGGTATGAGGACCTTCATGGAAACCGCTAAACACCAAAATAGATTACACAAAAACGTTTGGCATCTTCTTCTTGGGGATTTTTTTTTTTTTTTTTAAAACAAGCGATAGCCTATGAGCCTGTCTGAAATGATTTAGGCAATGCATTTGGAGATGCAGGGGCATGGATTACATGACCTTTGGATGGTTCAGCCTGCCTTTTAATTCCAGGTTGTGGTTGTGATGCAAAGGTTGTGATTTATGTCTTTCATGTCTGTACATTGACACTCATGATTAAACCATATATACAGTTTGTTTAATACACATAGAAAAGTACACTAAACAGTAGTTCCAGCGACCTAAGGATGTGTATGACATATTCAGCAAAATTGGGCCAGGGATTAATTTTCTAAGGTCAGTGTGGTCATTTTGGGCTCAGAGAGGGTAATCTTTCATAAGGGTTCACCACTCTACCATATCTTAGTTCATCCATAACAGACTGGCAGGGAAAGATGGTTATTAGAAAATAAAAGGCACTTAGAGTCCCCCCATGAATCATTTATGGAAGACACCATGCTTAGCAAAGACTATGAAAATATGGCTGTTAAGAACAACTCAGGTACTATTTCTGTATGGCTTTCAAGCATGACCACTGACCACAGAAATGGCCCTGAACACGATGGGAGGATTTAAACCTTCAGGATGGAAGGGAAAATGTGTGGGCAGAAGCTGAGACCAAGAGGGCAGCCTTCAGAAGTCACCATGTGCGGCTGTACCCACACAGAATGACTCTGCTTACATTCCCAAATCCTCACTATGGACCGGAGAAGGAGAGGTCAGCTGAAGAGGCAATTAATTCAACAGAACTGAGGTTTCAGCAATTAACTTTTAAGTATGCAAGCAGTTCAGGAGAGAGAGGAAGTGGTTTCCTCTCAACACGGCCTGTGAAAGATGGTGTGATGCTGTCAAGGCTTTCGGGTGATCAGCGAGAAGTTTTTTAATCCCCACTCTGCCCACACACAGACTATCAGAGCTGTGATAGCCTAACAGTAGGGGCCTCAGGAGCCCAAAGAAGGAGAGAATAGGTGCTCTCTGGGTCAACTATAAATAGAACTTGTTAAGATCTTTCTAGAAGACTGGAGGAAACAATCAACTAACTGAAGAACTGTGCGAGAGTTTGCCCAAGGGTACAGTTTGACCTAGGCTTTTTATTTCCTTTTATAGTTGATAACTAAGGGAAGGGTATTTGTTTCAGCACAGGTATGTTTGAACCACACTAGGCCTCCTCCTGAGTGAGGAAGTATGGTGGGAGAGGAAATGGAAGGCTGGGCCTGGGGGCAGGAGGAGCTGGCTTTGAATCTTTGCTTCACTATATCTGAGTTGTTGGATGTACTTTATCTGCTCTGGACTCCTCTGTAAAGTAGAGGTCAAAACGCTTACCTCACAGGCTGTTGTGAGGATTAGAAGAAATCAGGTACGTGAGAGTGCCTGGCACGTAGATGGTTAATAAATACACATAACCCCTTGGGGCTGTGGGGAGAGAGGAACTACTGGGTTGGGAGTTAGCAAATCTTGGTTCTGGAGATCCCTACCACTAAACTGACTGTGGGATCTTGGGAAAATCACCCCCTTTCTGGTGGACCCTCAGTTTCCTCTACTGTGGAATGAGGGGGTGCACTGAATGCTCCTATACTTTGATGATGATAAGTCTCACCAGGGTGCTTGTTAAAGCTCAGTTTCCTGGGCACCCCTTCTGGAGGTGTCGATTCAGAAGAGGTGGGTTAGGGTTTAGAAACTTGTTTCTTACCATCCTCAGCAATGTTTGGGAAACACCAGATTAGATTACTGTTCTCTAATTTGTCAGATCATAAGGGTTAGAGAATGGATATAAAAATACAGACTTCACAACCTCCAGAAAAGAGGCCTAGAAGGTCACATTTTTAACCAGCACACCAAGTGATTCATGTGATCAGGTATATACGGAAAACACTAGTCTAAATAATCTCTAGGGTCAAGGTCTATGAATATTGTAGAAATGTTCAGAGGGCCCATATTCAGCCAAGACGCTCAGTTCTAACCATATTGTGTGTTTGTTATTGTTAGTTGCTGTTGAGTCAGCTCCGATTCATGGTGATCGCATGTGTAACCAAAGAAACATTGCCCAGCCCTGCACCATCTTCACGGTCACTGGTGTGCTCAAGTCCATTGTGGCAGCCACAGTGCATTTTGAGTGCTTTCCAACCTAGGTGGCTCATCTTCTAGTACCACATTGGACAATATTCTGTTGTGATCCATAGTGTTTTTACTGGCTAATTTTTAGTAGATCACCCAGGACTTTCTTTCTCATCTGTCTTAGTTTGGAAGCTCCGCTGAAACCTGTCCACCATGGGTGACCCTGCTGGTATTTGAAATACCGGTGGAATAGCTTCCAGCATCATAGCAGCATGTAAGCCACTATAGTATGACAAAGTGACAGATGGGTGGTGGATGTTGCATGTAAGAATATTGTCTTAGGCTGGCTTCTCTAGAGAAGCAAAAACAGTAAAGCCTATATATAAATATGTAGAAAGAGATTTATTTCAAGGAAATAGCTCACACAATTGTGAAGGCTGGCAAGTCCCAAAATCTGTGGGTCAGGTGGCAGGCTGGAGGCTTCTCCTGACTCACGGGGTTGCAGGGACTGAGAAACCCAAAATTTGCAGGTCAGGTGGCAGGCTGCTGGCTCAGAGGGTTGCAGGAGGTGGAGGCAGCAGGGTGAAGGCTTCCCACGTCCCAAGAACCGAGGTTAAAGGATGACGAGAAGAATGCAAGATCAGGAAGAGAGAGCAAGCTTTGCCAGAACATCCATGTGTATATGTACATATATATCCATATCTGTATCTATAGATTTGTGTATGTATGTATGTGTATATATATACACACACACACACCCTGGTGACATAATGGTTAAGAATTCAGCTGCTAACCAATAGCTCAGCAGTTCAAATCCACGAGGCACTCCTTGGAAACCCTATGGGGCAGTACTACTCTGTCCTATAGGGTCGCAATGAGTCGGAATTGACTCCATGGCAATGAGTTTGGTTTTTGGTTTGATATATATAGATTGCAGGCCACACCCCCAAGGAAAAGCCCCTTCCAGCTGATTGGTTGCTTACATCAGATCACAAAATGGAGGAAGATTACCTAATGTCTGCCGAACCACTAAGAATTACGGCCTAGCCAAATTGACACATAACATTAACCGTCACAAATATGATGTACTTCCATCCACTTGGTAACTGGCTGCTTCCTGAGCCTCCCTAGTCCTCCAACCCAGTCTCCTTGGTTTCTCCCCCAGCACCCTCTCCCACCTCCATACAACCCAGGCACTAAAGGGTTAACCCAGGCACTAAAGGGTTAACACAACAGGATGTCTCCAGGAACCTGCCCTTCGCTATAGCTCAGCATCTCTTCTGTCTGATGGGTGCCAGTGCCACAACAGCTGTTAAAATGTCATCCCTGATTCCCCTCATTAAAGCAATAATCAAGTCTGAGACTGTTAACTTTGTAAAGGGAGGCAGAAATCAGGAGCAACTCATGACTTTCCTAATTTTTATCCTGCTTTGATTTAGTCTTAGTAGCAATTTTTTGGGGGGGAGGAGGGTGGACAAGGATGGTGTGGTGGCATCTTATACCTTCCCCGAAGGTATGTGTTGGACTCTTTTGATTGCAAGGAGCAGACCCTCAGCTCATCTCAAACACAGGAGAAGATCGTTTATTGGCAATGATATTCCTACCAACGATCAAACCTCTGAGATGTCCCTGTGACCATCTACTACCACCTCTACTGCTCTACCCAAATCATGGAGGCTGGACTGCCAATCACAGCCTGGCAGCCCCTCGCATCACATACACTTTACACCATATCCCAGTGGATACAAATGGTTATTTAAAAAAAAAAATCCTTTTAGAACCATCTAGTTTCTTTGTTTTTTTCTGGCATAAAAGTGCTTCTACTCTAACATGGTATTTATTGTGAAGATATGTGGAATAAATAGTGGCAGGGATGGCAGTGTAGCTTAGGAGTTAAAAGAAGGGACACCAGGATCAGGCTGTTGTTGTTAGGTGCCATCAAGCTGATTCCAGCTCACAATGACCTGATGTGACAGAGTAGAACTGCCCCATAGGGTTTTCCAGACTATAATCTCTACGGGAGCAGATTGCCAGGTCTTTCTCCCACAGAGCAGTGGGTGGGTTTGAACTGGCAACATTTCAGTTAGCAGCCCAGCATTTAACTGTAGCACTACCAGGGATACTTAGGCTGCCGGGGCTCAAATTCTCACTTACCACTTAGGATCTGGAGCAAATTTTTACTTAACCTTTCTAAATCTTCGTTTCCTCATCTGTAAAATCCGAGTAATGAGAGGACAGCGTTCATCTCACAGAGACATTCGTGATTGCTAAGTAAGATTTTGAGAGTAAAGTGTTTACAACAGTGCCTGACGTATAGAAAGAGCTCAATAGGAACTGTTACCTGAAGGCAAACTTTTCCTGTAAAGGGCCAGATAGTAAATATTTCAGGCTTCTCAGGCTATTTGGTCTCTGTTGCAACTACTCACACTTGTTGTTGTGCCAGAGAAGCAGCCAGAGGTACTGTGTAAACGAGTGGGCATGGCTGTGTTGCAATAAAACTTTATTTACAAAAATAGGTGGCAGGCTGGGTTTGGCCCAGTGGCCTTAGTTAACTGATGCCTGTGTGAAAGGAAGGCAGGTTATCTCATGGGAAGGCAAGAATAGCTAACTAGCCAGGCCCCTTGGATATTGGGGTACAGTCCAGGAGCTGGAAGTCTCCACTGGGGCTCTAGGAATGGATAGCCTGTCACCTCCTCGGCAGCAAGAATTTTTTTTTTAATTGTACTTTAGATGAAGGTTTATAGAACAAGCTAGCTTCTCATTAAACACTTAAAAAAAAATTTTTTTTTTTTAAAAACACTTAGGACACATATTATTTCATGACATTGATTAACAACCCCATGACATGTCAACACTCTCCCTTCTTGATCTTGGGTTCCCTTGTAACAGCTTTCCTGTCCACTCCTGCCTTCTAGTCCTTGCCTCTGGGCTGGTGTGCCCCTTTGGTCTCATTTTGTTTTACGGGCCTGTCTAATCTTTGGCTGAAGGGTGAACCTCAGGAGCGACTTCATTACTGAGCTAAAAGCATGTCCTGTGGCCATACTCTTGGGGTCTCTCCAGTCTCTGTCAGATCAGTAAGTCTGGTCTTTTTTTTTTTTACGAGTTAGAATTTTGTTCTACATTTTTCTCCAGCTCTGTCCAGGACGCTCTATTTTGATCCCTGTCAGGGCAGTCAGTGGTGGTAGCTGGGCACCATCTAGTTATGATGGACTCCGTTTGGTGGAGGCCATGGTAGTTGTGGTCCATTAGTCCTTTGGGCTAATCTTTCCCTTGTATCTTCAGTTTTCTTCATTCTCCCTTGCTCCCGAAGGGTTGAGACCAGTGGAGTATGCGTGGTTGCTTACACAAGAATTCTTCACCTCAGTCATTAGAAAGATCTCACCCCTCCCTGTCTCTGCTTCTGCCATTCCTGCCACTCCCAATCAACTGATTACCCCTCTGTTGCAGACATCTTTCTTCCATCTTCTAACTTCTCTCTCCAGTTTCTGCTTACACATGCATCTGCACAGTGGCTTCTTTGAGTGTACATTTTGGCCTTTTTTCCCATAAATATTTCCTGACTCTTGCCCTGTTTTGGAGAGAATGCAATTGGTCTGGTTAATCCCCATTGTCCCCACTTGAGGACAGTTTTGTTCAACTCTTGATCTAGATCCCATATACAGGTTGGGAGCTCTTGGGTCAATCAATAAGGCATTTGGGGATGAGGGTCAAGAGGCCCAGGATCTACTTCCCTCAGCAAGGGGCTGAGGGCAGGAGTCCCTTAGAAGGCACTTGGGTTCTGGGGCTTGGCCTTCCTAGTGCACTGTCCTCCTGTATTAGTTTTCTGGCATCACTTATAAAAAGCATCAGCCATTAAGCATCCCTTAACCTCCCACATTACACTGCCCATTAGAGTGGCTTCTAAATATTTAACAATATCTAGAGGCGGCCTGGTACAGTGGAAGAAGGGTAGTCTCTACCAACAGACGCTGACCAAGAGTAAGTCACTTAGTGTCTATGCATCCCAGTGACTCCTCTGTAAAATGGGGACAATAACATTATCGTGCATGAAATGGGCAAAAATTAAATAAAATGTGTATGAAAGTTAGTGGCACATTGGAGATGCTCACCAAAACATTAATTTCATTCTTTCCTCCCCCTACCCCCACACCATAATTCCATCCATTATTATTTCCTTTTGGGGCTGCTGGTAGAGGTGGAGGAAACTTGCAAAACTCCTGTTTTGGTGCTAAAGAATACCCAGGCCTTGAGAAAGTAATGGTGGCTCGTATGACCTTATGCCTTTCTTTGTAAGGTTTCCCACACTTACAGCGCTTCTCACTTTCTCTGGGATCTGCTCATGTGTCCCTTTGAACATTTTTATTGGCCAGTGGTTAAGTGATACGGCTCCTAACCAAAAAGGTTGGTAGTTCAGATCTACCAGCCTTTCCTTGGAAACCCTCTGGGGCAGTTCTACTCTGTCCTTTAGGGTCACTATGGGTCGGAATCGACTCGATGGCAACAGGTTTTTTTGTTGTTGTTTTTGTTTTATACTTCTGTGTAAAGAATTGAAACTGAGTTCAATCATGGGGAGGAAGAACTGTTTAGTTTTAGAGAAGGAGTGGATTTCATGGCAGAGCGGGTTATAATTTGAACAATCAAGACCACTGAGATATAATTATAAAACAACTTCGTTTTTATTTCCATTGTCCCTTTCAAAGGTCCCTTTCCTTGGTGAGGAAAGTTCTTCTCCACCCCTGGATAAATACTAATCCAGTTCCACGACTTTTCTGCTCACTCTTAAACAGTAAAAGTCTTGCAGTCACTCTAAGTTACCACATCACATCTAAGTCACTGTTTCAACCCAGAAGCTAGAATGCCCAGTTCCATGCAACAGTAAAACTCCACAGCTCAACAGCTAAGGCTACCGCAGGCAGAATGCCTGTGGTTGGTGAAGGGTGGGGATAGTGGGTTTCTTCCTTCTTTCTCAATTCCTCCTCCTATAGCTCCCCAACCAGAATTAGGACCCCTTTGGAGTTGGAGCAGGTAGGGGAGAAGAGATGAAGAGGGCAGGGAAGCTCTTTACTTGACTGACAGTATGGAAAGATGGCTTTCTGGTCCAGCTGGTGGTCTTCCCTGAGCATGCTTGTGGGTCCTTAAAAAGCTCTCCATTCCTGTAGCCTCCCCTGCAGATCTCTTGTCCTGGGTGGCTACTCTTCCGCAGCACGTCACATACTCTCCTCATTGCTCATAGGAACTAGAGATCATTTCAGCTTCACTCGCTGAGGATTGCTTACCCTTCGAGGTGTCTCTCTTGGACAGGACCTGATGTGTCCATGCCTTCTCCCTTTTGCACCACTGGGTCACACACACTCAAGGGAAGCACTCAGGTGTCCCTGCCCAGATATACTCCGGGAATTTGTAGGTTGGTCCCAACGCTGCAGAAATATCTTCTTTCTCCCATGGTGGGAGTGACCAGGCAGCCCATCTCTCCCTGTCTTTTGGATTTCCAGGCAGAAGTCCAACACTGGTCCACTATGTCCTCCACCACAGGAAACAAATACCAAGCTTTCTGAGTGGTCCCCCTAAAGCCCCTTTAACCAGGCTTGAGATTGGAATAGGCACCTCTCATGTTCTATGTGTTGTAAATCCTAACCTCTAAGCCTGTGGTTATAATTCCATTTAGAAATAGGTTGTCTTTGTTTCATAGTGAGACAGAATTAGTGTAGTGTGTGTTTTAAATTAATCTTTTTTTTTCTTTTGAATGAACAGATATTTAGACCATTTTTAATGGATTATTTAAAACACATGCCATTAGAAGTTTGTGTGGGTTTTTTTTTTTTTTAATTTTATTGTGCTTTAAGTGAAAGTTTATAGTGCAAATTATTTTCTCATTCAAAAATTTATACACAAATTGTTTTTGTGACATTGGTTGCAATCCCTGCAATGTGTCAACACTCTCACCCTTTTCCTTTACAGCCCAGGTTTCCCATGTCCATTTGTCTAGTTTTCCTGTCCATGCTTTCTCATCTTTGCTTTTGGGCAAATGTTGCCCATTTGTTCTCATACACTTGGTTGAAGAAGCGTGTTCCTCATGTATGTTATTGTTTGTTTTATAGGCCTGTCTAATCTTTGGCTGAAAGGTGGACTTCAGGAGTGGCTTCAGTTCTGAGTTAGCAGGGTGTCCGGGGGCCATAGTCTCAGGAGTCCCGACAGTCTCTGTCAGACCAGTAAGTCTAGTCTTTTTTTGTGAATTTGATTTCATTCTATATTTTATTCCCACTGTCTGGGACCCTCTATTGTGATCCCTGTCAGAGTGGTTGGTAGTGGTACCCGAACATCATCTAGTTCTGGGCTCAGGCTGGTGGAGGCTGTGGTTCATGCGGTCCTTTAGTCTTTGGACTAATATTTTCCTGGTGTCTTTGGTTTTCTTCATTCTCCTTTGCTCCAGACTGGATGGAACCAATAGATGTGTCTTAGATGGCCACTCATAAGCTTTTAAGACCCCAGACGATACTCACCAAAGTGGGATGTAGAACTTTTTCTTTATGAACTATGTTATGCCAATTGACCTAGATGTCCCCCGAGACCATGGTCCTCAGCCTTCAGCCCCAGTAATTAAGTCAATGTCTTCAGAGATATAAGAGAGTAAATAAGCTAACTAGTAGCAGAGATGGGGGCAGAGAGGTGCCAAGCCACATGAAGATCTCCCAGGAGCAGAAGATCAAAGAGACAAGGACCTTCCTCCAGAACAGACAAAGAGAGAAAGCCTTCCCCTGGAAACCCTGGTGGCGTAGTAGTTAAGAGCTACCACTGCTAATCAAAAGGTTGGCAGTTTGAATCTACTAGGCACTCCTTGGAAACTCTATGGGACAGTTCTACTCTGTTCGATAGGGTCGTCATGAGTCAGAATCGACTCGATGGCAATGGGGTGGTAGTGGTGAGCCTCCTAAACTGTAAGAAAAAAAAAATTCTGTTTGTTAAAGCCACCCATTTGGATATTTCTGTTACAGCAGCACTCAATAACTAAGACACTCTTCCTTAACCTCTAAAGGTCAGATTCCTTTATGCCCTTAATGTGGATGAGGAGTTTGAGTTCTGTACCCAGCATTTGGCTATTTCCTTGAACTCTTGCATCTTCTTCTGGTACCTACCTCTGGAATGTCATGTCTATTGTATCACGGTGCTTCAGGCAAAACTTTCAATTTAGCATCCTATTATTTGCTCGGACTTAATGCAATTGCAGGGGGAACCACCACCTGCTTTATTTTCATCGGACACAGGGACCACTGAGGAGTGGGCTTATGCTCGAAATACAGACCACTATATCTATGTCCGTTATATTAAAAAAAAAAAGTTTTATTGAGTTATGCTTTACATACATTAAGGTTCACCAATTAAAAAAAAACTTTATTGTGGTAAAATATATATAAGAAAACACTGGCCACTTCAACCATTTTTACACGTACAATTCAGTGATATTAATTACGTTCGCCATGTTGTGTAACCATCACCACTAACCATTTCCATTTTTTTTATCACCCCAAACTGAAACTCAGTACCCCTTGGGCAATAACTCCACATTTACCCTTCCCAGCCAACCCTGGTAACTGCTAATAAACTGTGGTCTCTACGTGTCTAAGATATCTAGTGCTGCTATAACAGAAATACCTCAAATGGACGGCTTTAACAAACAGAAATTTATTCTCTCACAGTTTAGGAGGCTAGCAGTCTGAATTCAGGGCACTAACTCTAGGGGAAGGCTTTCTGTCTGTGTCAGCTCTGGCGGAAGGTCCTTGTTTCCTTTCAACATCTGTGGGCCTGGTGTTCCTTGGAAATCTCCATGTGTCTTGGCATCAATCTTCCCTTGGGTCTAGGAGGTTCTCAGTGCAGGAACCCCAGTCCAAAGCAGACATTCCGTTCCTGGTTCTTTCTTGGTGGTACTGAGGTCCTTCTCTATCTGCTTGATTCTCTGCCCGCTGGAGTTTCTCTTCTTTTATCTCTTGTAAGATAAAAGGTGATGCAGGCCACACCCCAGGGGAACTCCCCTTACATCTGACCAGGGTGACCTGAGTAACTGTGATGCATCCCACCCTAATCCTCATTAACATTAAGGACAGCACACTCCCAAATGTGACCATAACCAAAGGCACGGAGACTGGGATTTATAACACATCACAAAATGGAGGACAATCACACAATACTGGGAATCATGGCCTCGCCAAGTTGACACATATTTTTGGGGCACACAGTTCAATCCACGACATTACCCTTTTGCCTATTCTAGATAGTTCATATAAGTGGGATCATACAATATTTGTATCTGATTTATTTCACTCAGCATAATGTTTTCAAGGTTGATTCATGTCGAAGCATGTGTCAGGACTTCATTTCTCTGTATGGCTGTCTATGTCCATCTACTTAGACCAAGAAGCAGTCATTTGAAGAGAATAAGCAGATACTATGTGGTTTTCAGTCAGGAAAAGTATATGTCAGGGTTGTATCCTTTCACCATACTTAGTATGCTGAGCGACTAATCCGAGAAGCTGTACTATATGAAGAAGAGCTGGGCATCAGAATTCAAAGAAGACTCATTAACAACCTGTGTTATACAGATGACACAACCTTGCTTGCTGAAACTGAAGAGGACTTGAAGTACTAATTGATGAAAATCAAAGACCACAGCCTTCAGCATGGATTATACCTCAGGATAAAGAAAACAAAAAATCCTCACAAGTGGACCAGTAAACAATATCATGATAAACGGAGAAAAGACTGAAATTGCCATGGATTTTATTTTACTTAAACCCACAATCAACACCCATGGAAGCAAACCAAAAACCAAACCCACTGCCATCGAGTCGATTCCGACTCATAGCGACCCTATAGGACAGAGTAGAAGTGCACCGTAGAGTTTCCAAGGAGCACCTGGCGGATTCGAACTGCCATAGCACTTAACCGCTACACCACCAGGGTTTCCGCCATGGAAGCAGCAGTCAAGAAATCAGATGATGCATTGCATTGGGCAAATCTGCTGCAAGATTGCTTTAAAGTGTTAAAAAGCAAAGATGCCACTCTAAGTACTAAAGTGCTCCTGACCCAAGACATGGTATTTTTAACCACCTCATATTTTTTTTTCATATGCATGCAAAAGTTGGGCAATGAATAAGGAAAACTTAAGAAGAATTGTTGTCCTTGAATTATGGTGTTGGGAAAGAATATTGAATATACCATGGACTGCCAGAACAATAAACAAATCTGTTTTGGAAGAAGTATAGCCAGAATGCTCCTTAGAAGCGAGGATAGTGGTGAGACTTCATCTCACATACTTTGGATATGTTATCAGGAGGGATCAGTCCCTGGAGAAGAACATCATGCTTAGTAAAATAGAGGATCAGCAAAAAAAGAGGAAGACCCTTAACTAGATGGATTGACACAGTGACTGCAACAATGGGCTCAAACATAGCAAGGATTTTGAGGGTGGCACAGGACTGTACGGTGTTTTGTTCCATTGTACATAGGATTGCTTTGAGTCAGAATAGTCTCCATGGCACCTAACAACAACAACATGTCTATCTTTAAGAGCCCTGGTGGCCAGTGGTTAAGCACTTGGCTGCTGACTGGAAGATCAGAGATTTGAACCTACCAGTAGCTCCATGGGAGAAAGATGTGGCAATCTGCTTCTGTAAAGATTACAGCCTTAGAAATCCTATGGGGTAGTTCTACTCCGTCCAATAGGGTCACTATGACTTGGAATCGACTTGACTGCAACGGGTTTGGGTTTATGCCCATCTTTGTGTAAGGAAATAAGACCATGCGTTTCTCCTTGTTGATGGTGTCTTGGAAACCAGGGAATTTGGCTGGAACCATCAGAGGAGTTTTGTGGCTTCTCCTAACTGTTTTCTGCTGATGGACAGATGAATGGCCTCGGCCAGAGAACACACTGATGATTGCTCAGACTGCCCTTGGAGAGCATTTTCAGGGAGAGCTCAGGATGCTCTTTCTCTTTCTCTTTGGTTTCTTCTCTTCCCTATCGGAGGACTGATTAAGTCTGGCTTCCCAGGAGTCATAACTGTGGCTGAATGCTAAAGAATCCCAAGTGTTTGTTGCTATCCAACCTTGGCAGTGGAACTGGGGATGTAATTAAGTTACCTTGTCTCTGAGTGAGTCCCTGGGTGGTGCAAATGGTGAAAGCTCTTGGCAGTTAACTGAAAGGTTGGAGATTTGAGTCCACCCAGGCTCCTCAGAAGAGAGGCCTGGAGTTCTACTTCTGAAAGCACAGTTCTACCCTGACACACACGAGGTGTCCATGAGTCAGCGTCGATTAGAATCTTAGGACATTTTGAAGGATTCTTACCTCCTGGGACTGAGGAGAAGGGGAGCTACCTTCCCAGGGCCTCTTTGGTTTCAGTTAAGCAGAATGGGATGGTGAGCAATGAGGGGAGGAAAGGTAAGCAGGAGGGAAAGGAGAGTCTGCCTTCTAGGATTCTACCAAGGATTTACAGGATGGGGCTGGCCTGGGCAAGATACCCATCCCCCCAGCCTAGATGTATCCATTTGCTGTCCTCTGGGCGTGAATTTCCATTTGTTTTCACATGTGGGTATTTACTTTCTTCTGCTAACTGGCCTGCCACACAACAAGGTCAGAGCCCACCCCCAACCTCCATTTCCAATACTCCGCAGAGTCTCTTGTTCAGGTCAGTGGACACAGTAGGCACTAGGTAAATGCTGATTGAGTGACTGAAGCCAAATGGGCTCAGTTAGAAGCAGTTACTGGGGAACATCATTTGCATTTAGTTCTGTTAATGCGACAGCGTTAACTGAGGGCCTTCTAGGTGTCCAGCACCACACGGAGCCATTACGTAATCATTTTGGTCTGAAGCCAGTGGAGAGATCAAATTTGGTTCCCAGCCAAACCTGGTTTAATACATGCTTAATATGAAAAAATACATTGGACAAAAAAGGAAAGACCAAAAAATTACCCATAACTCCACCACCAAGATAATTACTCACATTTTCTTATGTTTTCTACTTTCATGCATATTGTAAAAATTCGAGATCATTTTTATATTCAATTTTGTTTCCTTAGCTACATTTCCAATATCATTTAAAACACTCCTAAGCATCATTTTCATTCTTTAAATAACATTTTTTTCTGTTTATAGAAATAACATATGCTCATTATAGGAAATTTGGAAAATTAGAAGAATATAAAGAAGAGGCTAAAGCACCATAAAATTTCCACCCTGAGATAGCTACTGTATTTCCTTCAGGTCTTTTTTCTATGAATATATTGGTATGTACTTTATAATATTGACAACCACATGTCATGTACAGTTCTTTGAAATGTCTTTATTTTAGTGAAGTAATATGTGCTCATGGTTAAATAAAAATGCCAAATACAGAAGGGCTTAGGATGAAAAGCAGTCCTGTTGTCTCCCCAGTCCTGACTCTCAGAGCAAGCGGCTTTTAGCCCTAGTGGTATTCTGGGGGTTATGTAAGTCCGTATGTCAAGATGCCATGTGTCTACCGCTGTTTCCTGCTTTATCAATGCTAGGCATTATCCACTAGACTCCCTGCTCTCTCTCTCTGAGGTGCTCCTGCCCCTATCTCCCCCATGGCTATAATTCCTCTATTGGTTACTTTTTACTGTAAGCAACAAACTTAAATCTTTTAAATCTTGTTCCATCTACTCTATCCAGTTTTTTTGACCCTTCATTTTCTGTTGTTGTTAGCTGCTGTCAAGTTGATTCCGATTCAGGATGACCCCATCTGTGCAGGGTAGAACTGCTCCATAGGGCTTTCAAGGCTGTGACCTTTCAGAAGTAGATTGCCAGGCCTGTCTTACAAGGCACCTCCAAGTGGGTTCGAACCACCAACTTTTGACTGGTGGTCAAGGGTTTCCAGCTCTCCTCCCCATATTCCACAGCTGTTAACTTCTGTCAATGGTATGATGACTTTTTCAATGTCATGGCTGAAAACACTTACACGGTGTTCTACAATTATATTTTCCATCCTTTCTACAGGCTTATCTAGAAAGTTAAGAATCAGTAAACAGTGTTAACATCATTGTGTCTGTGTCACTGCCATTCGACACTGTGAACCTTGGAGCCAAGCGTGCTCCAAGGGTACATTTGCTGTCTCGAACAGTTCTCAGTTTTGCTGAGTTTTTCATTGTCAGTTTCCTTAAAAACAAAAACATAACCAAACCCATTGCAGCTGAGTTGATCCTGACTCAGCAACACTATAGGACAGAGTAGAACTGCCCTGTAGGGTTTCCAAGAAGTGGCTGGTGGATTCAAACTGTTGAACTTTTGGTTAGGAGCCAAGCTCTTAACCACTGTGTCACCAGGGCTCCGTTTCCTTAGTCTTTATCAAATCAACTTTTTTTTTTTTTATTCAATTGGGTCTTGCAGCAAGCGACTTTTGTTGTGTCCAGTGACTTTCTTCCGGGGACCTCTGTCTAGCTCCACCCAGACTCACTGCCTCTGGACCTGCTGCACAGTCCCCTGCTGGGACTTTCTCTCACTCTTCCTGGTTCCTCTTTTTTATGGGTTTGTATTTTCCTTTTGCTAGAGTTCTCTTTGGTTGCAGCAAATCAAGTAACTTCCAAAAACGTAGGGGGAAGGAGGTAAATTTTAGAAACTCTGTGTATCCCACCATAACACTCGACTGATGCTTTTATTAGGTACAGAATTCTGGGTTCAGCGTAATTTACTCTCAGAACATTGAAATCATCACCCATGTTGCTTATGAGAAAACTGAGGCCAGCCTGATCCTGATTCTTTTGTAGAAGACTTATTTTTCACTCACTGGAAGCTATGAGGTTTTCATCTTCATCCACGGTATTCTGAAATTTTAATTCAGTAATATGCCAGGTGTAAATAGTTTTTCAGTCATTGTGCTAGGCTTTTATGGGTCCTTTTATTCTGGAGGCTCATGTCCTTCAGCTCTTGGAAATCCTCCTGTGTTATTTCTTTGATTATTTCTTCTCTATGTTTTTCCTGTTCTCTCCCAAGTGACTAGTATTTGGATATGGACTGTCTGGACTGAGCCTTGGTTTCCTTATCTTTTCTATATTTTTGATTGACTTTCTCGGAGAGCTCCTGGAATTGTCTCTGGGATATATGTTGTTTTTATTATTATTATTTTTTTAAGAATGGAACATACTGATGCTTTGCTTGAGGACAAGGAGTTGGTATTTGGCTGCTTTCTGTGCTGTGCGTGGTGGAAACATGGGAATAGACTGTTACATGAGTAAGTATTCAGTTAATTCTTCTGCAGTCAGCTCCCTGCCTCACTTCTGCTCTTGGTCACACTTTGGATTTTGAAGCCCCTGCCCTCCTCCTTTGACCAAATCACCCAGTTGAGCGTGCTCCAGGTTAAGGGGCTCAGCACCTGGCTGGGTGAGCTACATTCCTCTGTCAGACTTTCAAATTGCTGTATCTTTTGAAATTGGGCCCTTTACTTGAGCTTTTTTTCTTTACTATTATTTAGTGGGGTCTGGAGAGAGGGGAGATAGGTGCATGGAATTAATGTATCATCTTTTAATTGAAGTTTCCATATATATATATATATTTTAAAAAACCTTAAAAAAAAATAGTTGTTAGGTGCCCGTTGAATCGATTCTGACTCATAGCAACCCTGTGTGCAGCTGAACCAAACACTGCCCCATCCTGTGCCATTCTTACAATTGTTGCCAGGTTTGAGCTCATTGTTGCAGCCACTGTGTCGGTCCATCTCGTTGAGGGTCTTCATCTTTTTTGATGACTTTCTGCTTTACCAAGCATGATGTCCTTCTCCAGGGACTGATCCCTCCTGATAACATGTCCAAAGTATGAGAGATGAAATCTTGACATCCTTGCTTCTAAGGAGCATTCTGGCGGTACTTCTTCCAAGACAGATTCATTCATTCTTCTGGCAGTTCATGGTAGATTTAATATTCTTCCCCAACGCCGTAATTCGAAGGCATCAATTCTTCTCCAGTCTTCCTTATTCATTGTCCAGCTTTCGCATGCATATGAGGCAATTCAGGAGCACCTTAGTCCTCAAAGTGACATCTTTGCTTTTAAACACTTTAAAGAGATCTTTTGCAGCAGATTTGTCCAATGCAATAAGTCATTTGATTTCTTCACTGCTCCTTGCATGGGTGGTGTTGATTATGGATCCAAGTAAAATTAAGTCCTTGGCAACTTGCATTTTTTCTCCGTTTATCATGATGTTGCTTATTGGTCCAGTTGTGAGGAGTTTTGTTTTCTTTAAGTTGAGGTGTAATTAGATAAGATAAAACTCACCTTTTTAAAGTATACAGCTCACCGAGTTTTAACAAATGTATATACACATGTAACCACATCACATTCAAGGTGGAGAACATTTCCATTACTCCAAAAGGTTCGTTTGTGCCCCTTCCCAGTCAACCCCTACATCTCCTACCCCACCCAGCCCCAGGTAACCACTGCTTTTGCCTGTTCTAGGATTTTATATAAATGGAGCATAAAGTATGTGCACTTTTATATCTGACTTCTTTTTCTCAGAGTCATGTTTTTACGATTCTCGTATATATCAATAGTTTGTTCCTTTTTATTGGTGAGTAATATTCTATCATATGTAGGCACCACAATTTGTTTATCCATTCGCCTACTGGTGAATATTTGGGTTGTTGCCAGTTATCAGCTATTATGAATGAAACTGTGATGAACATCCATATTCAAGTATTTTTTGTGGACATATATTTGTATTTCTTTCACGTAAATATCTAGGAGTAGGATTGCAGGGTCATGTTTAACTCTCCAAAGTTGTTGGACTATTTTACCAGCCCACCAGCAATGTACGAGAGCTGTAGTTACTCCACATCCTTGCAAATACTTGGTATTGCCAGTCTTTTTCCTTTTCCTCATTCTAGTAGGTGGTTTAATTTGCCTTTTTCTGATGACTAATGAGGTTGAGCATCTTTTCATGTACTTGTTGGCCAATTGCATGTCTTCTTTTGTGAAGTGCCTGTTCAAATCTTTTGCCCACTTTTTAATTGGGTTGTTTATATTCTTATCGAGTTGTAAGATTGTTTTTATATTTTGGAGCCAAATCTTTTGTCAGAGAGTCCCTATGTATATTTTTGAACCCTGGTTTCCCCCCTTAAAATACAGTAAGCAATTCTTCATGTAATTACATTGTTTGAAAACATGACTTTTAGCATTTCTAAATATTCTGCCGTATAGATGCATCATTATTTATTTTTATAGTTCCCTTTTAGTTGGACATTTATGTTTCCACCTTTCTGGTGTGATTGCTATAGTAACAGTCTAATGCACATCCTCGCACGGAAACCGTCTCACCCTGTTACTCAGGTGAAATTCGTAGAAGGACAGTAAGCTGGGTGAAAGGGTAGAATGTTTTAAGGGCCTTTGGTAAATACTGCCAAATTGCTTCCTGAAAAGTGCCCTCAACAGCAGGTGAAAACCCTGCTTTATGCTACCACTGCCAGCTCTGGATATCCCTATTGAAAAAAAATACTAATTTAGTGAGGAAATGGTAGCTGGTTTTAAGCTGCATTTCTTAAATTATTAGTGTGGTTGAACATCTTTCCAAGTGTTTAGTAGTCATTTGTCTTTCTTCTTCTGTGAATTGTTTATTCATGTCTTTTGTTCTCAAATGGGTTTTTGAGGCATGCTTCCCAACTCTGTCTTTGCAAAGAAGTTGCAGTGGGCACAGTGTGCTGCGCTGGAATCAGGGCGAGAGAGAAATGCGCTGGCAGCCAACCAGAGAGAGCGGGAGCTGGCTTGGTGGAGTGCTCCCTGGGCATCCAGGCACCCCTGCACTCGATTTTCTTCAGGCCAACCTGCCTATATTTATTTATGGGCAAATTTTTACTTATGGTAAAATGTGAAAGCTACCATTTCTTTTTGTAAGAGCAAAGGGCAATAATGTGGGGGTTCAAAAGGAGGAGGAACAGCAGCTTGCCTTCTGAGAGTTAAATTATAACTTTGTTGCCTAATGGAGCACAACAGTGACATGCAAGGTCATCAGACAGGGTCAAAATGGCTCCCAGGCCAGCAAGTATTGGTAGTAACCTCAACAAAAGAATTGCCCCACCGAAATAATAAGTATGTCATTCAGAAAGGGGAAGGGGTGCGGTACTCAGTAATCAAAATGAATGTAAAAATGCCCCAGGCCTGTGGTTAAAAAGGTCATGGGTGTAAACTGTCCTCCTCAAACTTCACTGGATCTTTCCTCTAACTGATCAAGCAGAATGTTTAACCCCTGCAAAAAACAACAAACAGAAATAAATTAAAAAAACCGGTGTTGGTAGAGCTGACTCTGACTCACGACGACCCCATATGTGCAGAGTAGAACTGTGCTCCATAGGGTTTTCAAGGCTGTGATCTTTGGGAAGCAGGTTGCCAGGGTTTTCTTCTGGGGCACCTCTGGGTGGGTTCAAACTGTCAACCTCTTGGTTAATAGTTGAACACTTAACTGTTTGCGCCATTCAGGGACTCCAACCCCTGAAGAGAGCCCCCCAAAGGTTTTGAGCCCAGGAGTGTTTTACATATGTTGTTGTTAGGCATTGTCAAGTCACTCCTAACTCACAAGAGAAGGAAACACTGTCCTGTCCTGCACCATCCTTACAATCATTGCCTTGTTTGAGCCCATTGTTGCAGCCACTGCATCAATCCGTTTGTTGAGTGTCTTCCTCTTTTTCTCTGACCCTGTTCTTTACCAAGAATGATGTCCTTCTCCAGGGACTGGTCCTTCCTGATAACATGTCCAAAGTACATGAGATGAAGTCTCCCTATCCTCGCTTCTAAGGAGCATCCTGGCTATACTTCTTCAAAGACAGATTTGTTTGTTCTTTGTTCGTTCTTCAGACAGTCCATGGTAATTTCAATATTCTTCGCCAACACCGTAATTCAAAGGCATCAATTCTTCTTCGGTCTTCTTTATTCATTGTCCAGCTTTCACATGTGTGTGAGGTGATTGAAAAATCCATGGCTTGGGTCAGACACACCTTAGTCCTCAAAGTGACATCTTTGCTTTTTAACACTTTAAAGAGGTCTTTTGCAGCAGATTGGTATAATATGTTGTTTGATTTCTTGACTGCTGCTTCCATGGGCGTTGATTGTGGATCCAAGTAAGATGAAATCCTTGACAACTTCAATCTTTTCTCCATTTATCATGATATTGGTTATTGGTCCAGTTGTGAGGGTTTTTGTTGACTTTATGTTAAGGTGTAATCCATACTAAAGGCTGTAGTCTTTGATCTGCATCAGTAAGTGCTTCAAGACCTCTTCACTTTCAGCAAACAAGGTTGTGTCAGTTCCCTGTTGATGTACTGCTGCAACAGTTTTTGAATGATCTTCAGCAAAATTTTACTTGCGTGTGATATTAATGATATTGTTCAATAATTTTTGCGTTCCACTGGATCGCCTTTCTTTGAAATGGGCTCAAATTTGTATCTCTTCCAGGTGGTTGGCCAGGTAGCTGTCTTCCAAATTCCTTGGCATAGATAAGTGAGCACCTCCAGTGCCTCATCCGCTTGTTGAAACATCTCAACTGGTATTCCATCAATTCCTAGAGACGTTTTTCTCAATGCCTTCAGTGCAGCTTGGACTTCTTCCTTCAGTACCATTGGTTCTTGATCATATACTACTTCCTGAGGTAGTTTTATATATACTCACAAATAAGTGTCCCCATGGGCAGGTGGGAGTCCCCAAAGTTGTCTCTCACGAACTCATGAAGGATAGTCCCTTCTAGGTCTTTCTGGGAATCCCCAGGACGTGTCCCATATGTGCTCGCAAATGAGAAACCCCTTTACAGTATTTATGGGAGTCCCTAGGGAACCCCACACATGAGCTCACAAACAAGCCTTCCCCATGTATCTCTGGAAACTCTCAGGCGGGTGCCTCACAGAGGCTTACAGATGAGAATACCCTCAGTGTTAGGGGGGGTCCTCAGGTAGTATCTCACATCTGTACTACAACACGTTCTCTGCCCGAATATTCCTGGGAGTCCCCAAGGAATGTCACCCAGGTGCTCATAAACGACTCCCTTCAGGTATTTCTGGGAGACTCCGGGGAGAGCTGCACCTGAGCCCACAAACAAGACCTCTTCTTTCAGGTGAGGCCACAGCTCCAACTAGAGACTCACCGGGTTCTAGAGCCTCTCACTAGCCATCTGGTGGGCACTGCCATCTCTTGTTGGGTGATGATGTCTCCCTCTAATTGGAGCTTTTGAGGCCTTCAAGATGCCAAAGATGCAGAATATTTTGAAGCCAAGTGGGGAGGAATCCATCTTCCTTCTCTGTTGGAGGGGTAGCCAAGCAGCGCTTGTTGTTCCTTGATGTTCTAGTAAATAGTTCTGTTTTTATTGGTGGTTTTCCTCTTCTTTATGGGACTCAGGTAAGACTCTCAGTGGGCTGGGCCAGGAGACAAATCTAAGGGGCAGAATCATCTTTCTGATGACTGAGACCTTGTTCCTGGGTTAAGTCCATCACACCTGGCTGCTTCTCCCCTGAGAATGGGCTGTTTCCCGGGAGAATCCTCAGCCTTCTCGTAAATGGGTGTATTGTTCCGTTGCTAGTTTAAGAATAAGGAGGTTTATTACAACGGGTGTGGCAGATTTTACAGAAGAGTCAGGAAATCAGCCAGGAAAATGCCCAACCACTCTTGGAGCAGAGACCCACTGCTGGCCCACCTGCTGCTGGTTATGACTAGGCACCAGGCACTAGAACTTCCTCCACAGCTGCCCCAAGAACCAAACACCTCCATTACCTGTTCTGATCTCCCTACATATGGCTGTCACCTCACATTGCTCACTTCATCTTCCCAGTTCTCTCATAGGTGTGTCTTTTTTTTTCAGAATCTAAGTCACTTTTTTTTTAAATTAACTTTTATTAAGCTTCAAGTGAACATTTACCATTCCAATCAGTCTGTCACATGTAAGTTTACATACATCTTACTCCCTTCTCCCACTTGCTCTCCCCCTATTGAGTCAGCCCTTTCAGTCTCTCGTTTAGTGCCAATTTTGCCGTCTTCCCTCTCTCTCTATCTTCCCATCCCCCCTCCAGTCAAGAGTTGCCAACACACTCTCCAGTGTCCACCTGATTTAATTAGCTCACTCTTCATCAGCATCTCTCTCCCTCCCCCGCTGACCAGAGGTGTGTCTTCTTGATGGAAAGTAGGTCACATACCAAAACCAAACCCAGTGCCATCCAGTCGATTCCGACTCATAGCGACCCTATGGAGTCTGGGAAATGGATGTGGTTTTCAGTTCCAGTCTTTATAATGCAGGAAGGTATAGTATAGAATGGGGCTTGGTGTAGGTGTTACATGAGCCACAGTGAGCTTCTCATGGACATATCCCACACGTTTATCAGACACACATAGATGTGACTGAACCTGAGCTTATGTTAAAACCAAGCTTGGGGATAAAGGGCTGTTAAATCTGTACATGATCCTAATACGCTGTGGGGGCTATTGCTTTGGCATAAGGATTCAATATTTCTATTTCTTGTGGCAATTAATCCCTATGGTAGATGAGATCATTAGAATATCTTTTTTTGGTATTAAATATTCAGATAACATTACTAACCACTCTTGTTCTTATTTGTTGACTGATTGATTTATTCATCAATATTTACCAAGCATCTATTACGTGCCAAACACTGTGATAGTATTTGGGGATACGAAAAAGAATAAAATACTTTCCTTAATGATCTTGTTGCCCAGCAGGGAAGATGGACAAGGCATCCGACCATTATAATAGAGCTGTGAGTGCTGGGTTAGAGGAAAGACCAAGATAACCTGGGTCAGGATGTGAATGGATTGTATTAGGTATATTGAGTCCTAAAGGTCAGAGAAGATCAAGATTGGAAAGGCCTTCCTGGCCAAGGAGCTACATGTCCAAATGTTCAGAGGATCTGGGGAACACTAAATTGTGCAGAAAGGCTGAAGCATAGAATCCAATGGTAGGGGTGGGATGAAAGAAGAGAAGTCAGCAGGGGTCAAGTCATGAAGGACCTGGAATTCTGTCATCTGAAATTCAGATTTCACCCTGATGGAAATTTAGATTTTATTCTGAAGATAGGTGCTGAAGAGTTGTAAACATTAGAATAAGGTTCAGATTGTGTTTTAGAAAGATTACTCTGGCAGTCTTGTGGAGTATAGACTGGAGAGGGTCAGAAAGAGGCTAAAGACCTAATCCAGGTGAGAAATTTTGATACCTGAACTAGTGGCAAGGTAGAAGAAGAGAACAGGATGGATGAGAGAGGTGTAAGAAGGGAGATGCCGCAGCACTGGTCTCTCCTTGGATGAGGGGGATGAGGCAAATAGAGAAGTTAAGGGTGATGGAGTAGATGCTGTGATGTGCCACACAGCTCCCCGTTCAGGCTTGAAGGAGTTATTCTTCCAGCTATGGGGGAAATTTCCCTTGGTTGAAGACAGCCATCTTGTCCAAGGTTACAACATCTTCTTGGACATACCACATCCAATAACTGGCAACATCGCTTTATAAAAGCTACATCCCAAGCCCCTTGCCCCAATTCAAGACAACTGTGAAGGGCCACCCCAGCTTTGGATCTCCCTAAGAGGTTGGCCTTGGTTGAGACTTCGTTGTAGCTCAGCTTTTTCCTCTTTTCAATCCTGCCTTTTTCTTCTTCCCTTCTACAGATGGGATTCCTAAGAGGACTCCCTAATATATATCCTTTATTCCAATCTCTATTTCAGAGTCTACTTCTCGGTACACCCAAACATGCAATGGATAATGTCTCTCCTCCTGGTTTGTGAAGAGTGTGAATAATGAGTGGGGTCATTCACTATATGTGGACTATGGAAAGAGAAGTTGATTTGGAGTGGATGAGAGGGCGATAATGAGTTCAACTTTGGAAAAATTGAGTTTGAACTTCTAGAGACTTGCAGGGTGCTGGGAATAAGTTTTAAGAGAAAGGTATAGACTGCAAGTTTAAATTTGTGAGTCATTAGTGTTTTGGGGTTAGATGAAGTCTTGGATTGACCCTTAACCAAATAGGAAGCATATACTAAATTTCCTGAATAAGGTGGAAAATGCCATGGTCCTCAGTTCTCTTCATCTTTGGCTTCACATCTGGCTTCTGACTGCATCCTGGGTTCCTGATCCATTGAGTTATCCTGGCCTTCAGCCCTGCTCATCTAGACTTTGACTCTGGGCATGGTTCAACTGCATCCTCCAGACACACTTCAGATCCATCCTCTTCTATGACTGCTCACTTCATTTTTAGCTTTGCCCCAAGTCCCCAAGACCTGGCTTTCCTCCCAGTCTCCATGATCCAGTGTCAAGCCCTGTCCTGGTGTGAATCCCTCTTATAATTTTAAGCCTCCCAATGGTAAATATTGTTGAGCTAGTCCCTGTCAATTTGTGCCCTTTCCAGAGTCTCTCAACTACAGGTAGTGACATCTTCGGCCCATGTCTGGACCAGTTCCTGGACCCTTCCACTGTTGGCTGGAGTTTTACTTTCTGTAGGATCACCCATTGTCTGGATGATGCTACTCTGACTGTCTTTGAGCATTAACCTGTCTTGCCCTGGGCCTTCGCACTAGCTCTTCCCTCATCTCTGCATGGTTAGCTGGTTCCTCCTTGTCAGCTCTTCAGAGAGGACTCCCTTGCCTGCCCTTTCTTAAGTAACCACCCAGTTCCTCTCTTTCATACCACCCATGACATGTGTTACTATCTGACATTTTCTTGTTTGTTTGTGTCTCTGTCTTCCACTACTTAAATGTAAGTCTCCAAAAAGGGAGTCCTTGTGGGAATTGTTCATCATTCTGTCCCCAGCACTCAGAACAGTGCCTGGCACATGGTAGGTGCACAATAAAAGCCAAAGGATTGATTGAATGAATCTGTTCCTTGGCTGCTGTCCCCACACTCTCTGTCTCTGAGTTTTCAGCATGCTCTCAAGCAGAGCCTGCCTGAAATATGACCACTTATGTTATGGGGATGCAGGCTCACTGGCCACCAGTTCATTTCCCCACTTGGATGATGACTCTCATTTTGTTTTCTCCTGCACCACTGGCTTGATTGGTGGCGATTAGCAGAAGGTGGTCCATTTATGTGAAACACCTGCTTCCCACCTGTGTCCCTGTGAGCAGTTAGCTCTGGACCCAGTGCAGGAAGCTGGAGGGTGTCCTTCATGGCTGAGTGGGCTCCTAGAGTTTTTTCCAGGAGCCCGATCCGAACTGGCACCATATGGGTGACCACCTGTATATTATTCTGCCAGCATTGTATGGAACACATCTGTCAGCTTGTAAAAGAGACCTGGGGAGATTTGGGGGCATCAAGGAGGATTGGCGGAAAAACTAGCCCAAGAAGAAGGGCTGAGCCAGAGGGAAGCAGTTTCTACTTTGACCTCCCTTCACGTCAGTGAAATCAGCAAACAACAGCTCAGAAGATTGTGTTTTTGCATCACTCCCATCAACCTCCTCTGAAGAGAGTTGAAATAGACAAATATATAAAAAGTTTATTTTACCCCAGCCCAGGGCTGAACAGCAAGACCTGGCACTAAAAAGTCCCTCTGCTGGGGAGGAGGCTATGATTATGCTCCTAAGCCAGGTGCTGTCCAGTCCGTTTTAACTCATGGCAGCCCAGTGTGAGCCAGAGTAGAACTGTGCTCCACGGGGTTTTTAATCACTTATTTTTCGGGAGTAGATTGCCAGGCATTCCTTCCAAGGCACCTCTGAGTAGACCTGAACCACCAATGTTTTGGTTAGCACCAAATGCACTAACTGCTTGCACCACCCAAGGACTCTGATTATGCTCCTGGTCATTGCACTATAGCCAAGTCGTTCATCCAACACCTGCTCAGGTTATAAACCAAAAACCAAACCCTTTGCCGTTGAGTCAATTCTGACTCACAGAGACCCTATAGGACAGAGTAGAGCTGCCCCCACAGGGTTTCCAAGGCTGTAAACCTTTATGGAAGCAGACAGCCACATCTTTATCCCTCTGAGTACGGCTGGTGGGTTTGAACTGCTGACCTTCTGGTTAGCAGTGGAGTGATTAACCGCTGCTCCACCAGGACTCCTCACTCAGGCTATAGTATGTGCTGATTACCAAATGTTGTTCCTTGGGTCAGCGATAAGACTCACAGAAGCAAGAGTCGACACGTTCGATTGGATGGATCTAGGTAGAATATACCTGTCAAAGCCACAGGGGCCTTTGGGGAAGTTTTAAGCTGAAGCTCAACTCAGAAACTCCATTTGAAAACTCTTCTGATTTATTTGCATGTGGGATTCTGTCATTTTATTTCCCAATTACACTGCCCTCAAGCTGTTGGCCCATTGGGACATCCGGTGATTTGCAACCTTCTCTATTATTTTTTATACATTTTTCATGAATTTAATCATTTGATACTTTTGAAGTGCCCATTAAATGCCATGCATAGTAATAGGCACAGGGGATACAAAGCTGATTACAACAGTACCCTTTCCCTGAAGGACCCCAGAGACAGGCAGGGTAGATAGGTTACGTACACAGATAATGCACTGCAACAAGCTCATAAAAGGGAGCCCTTATGCTAAACTTGGGAGAAAGAGACTCCTGGAGAGGGGTGAAAGCTGAGTTAAGTTCTAGAGGAAGGATAGGACTTAGTGAGTAGGGAGGAGAAGGCAAAGTGTTTCAGGAATAGCTGCAGGTACAGAGAGTCTAGGAGTGAGACAAAGCAGAACTATTGGGACATGGCAAGTAGTTTCAGCATGGCTCCAGCATAGGTTAGTGGGAGTGCAAGAGTCAGATGAGGGAGGACACCATCCTAAGGGCAAAGAGAGCTATGGAAGGACTTGAGCAGAGGCACTACATGATCAGACCTGAATTTCCGGGAGACGAATCTGTCTGCTGTGTGGAAAATGGATTGGAGGGAGACAGGACGCCTGTAGAGCACCCAGGTGGGCTGTTGTGGTGCGAGCTGTAAACAACTTGAGTGGCAGTGGAGAGGATGAGAGTGGTTGGGCTGAAGAGATATTGAGGATAGAATCCACTGGTTGTGGAGGAGGGTGATAGAAAGGATGAGACCCAAACATTAGGCTTGGGGAAATGGATGGAAGGAGGTGCCATGAACTAAGACAAAAAAAACCCAAAGAGGAGTGGTGGGAGCGTTCCTTCCTGTTTCTGTAGCCTCTGAAGAAAAAACCCCATCGCCATCGAGTGGATTCCGACTCATAGCGACCCTATAGGACAGGGTAGAACTGAAACCTCCAGTGACTCAGGGGGAAAGGAGGCTCCATCTACTGGGGATGCTGAGGATCCCACTCTCTTCAAGAGATTCCCCTAGAAATAGGGCTTTTGTTTAGTCCCCTTGGAAAGTCTGAAGGGGGTAGGATGGCATTGGGCAATGGGCATTGTCCACCCTGGTGTGCAGAATGAGGTCACCTGCTTGTGAACTAAAGAGGAGGATTCCCAAGCCAACAGGCTATGTGTGGACTCTGAACTCTGGCTCGGAATATGAGAAAGGCTCGTCCTTGCTCACCCAGGCAAGGAGAGCAGCAGAGAGCAGGGCTTTGCCTGGCAAAGTCTGCTCCCTTTGGAAGACCAGAGAAGCAGATAGCTCTGACTATAGTTAGCTGGAGATCCAAGTCCTATCTCGGTCATGTAGGAAGTTGAAGAGCCACTTGAAAGAGATCATATGCATAGATTGTACCAACATGGGCTCTGCTTTCGCTGAAAAGCAATTTCAAAGCCACTTCATTCTCCACCTGCATTTGGCTAATAGTCTGATTAAAGCCACACTAATAACCTTCAAACACTCTCAGGAGCAGTCTTGGCTCTGGAAGGTGCCACCTCCCTTCCTGGCAAGTCTGCCTCTCCTCCTCCTTGCCCTATTTCATGTTTCTCTGGGGCTGCAATTACAACAGCTGTTTATTCCTCCCAGGGCCCGAGTTACTTGGAGGAGAGGCAGATGGCTGTGGGCTAATTTCTGAAGTGTACTTCTGGGGACCACCAGCCCTGGCTCCCAGGCTGATATCCCACACAGGGCTACGGGTCAGAGCATGAGCAGTGCTCTGTGAATATGAATGCCGAGGACTGAGGCTGATGCTCCGGTTCTGCAGGGCAAAGCTGTCCTCTGGGGTGGGGATGACATTTTTGCTGAGATGCAGGGTCGGGGGAAGGGCTGTCCCCAGAGTCATAAGGCAAGATGTTTTAAGATTTAGGATGCTGGCCTCTTGGAGAAAGGAGTCACTGTCAGGAGATGCAGCACAGAAAGGAATTGGTGTCTGCTATGTTGTCCTTCTGCTCAATTCTTGCTTCTTGCCCTGACAGCACCCAGTTAGAGGTTGGGTGGTCAGGGTACTGCCATAGGATTCAGACACCGCAGGTGGATGAACATCAAGGTGCCTTCCAAGTCTAATGCGCTGGGTGTCCTGGAAGGAGCCGTCGTGGTGCAATGGCTAAGTGTTTGGCTGATAACGGAAAGGTCAGTGGTTTGAGCTTATGAGCCACTCCATGAGAGAAAAGACCTGGAGATCTGCTCCCATAAAGATTACAGCCTAGGAAACCCTGCAGGGCAGTTCTGCTCTGAGTTGGAATCAACTTGACGGCACATAGCAACAACAGGTGTCCTGGCTCATTCCTTGGCCAATGCTGTTCTATCTGGGTTGTTCTTTGTTCCCTTTTCATATTGTCCAAATCCCACCTAACCTCCATGTCCTGCCTACTTCTTGAATCCTTCCCTGATGGTGACCCCAGCTCACGCTGATCTGACTTTTACTGTCTGAAGAGCTCAATTATTGCTATGATCTTCAGCTGAGCACTTTATTATATGCGGCCATGTTCACTTACTGCTCTGCATGGCTCTCATCTACCCAGTGAGTGCTCAAAGGCCATGCCCTTTACTGTGTATCACTGGTCTCCTATGACACTTAGGTTAGTGCTGAACCACCAGCATTGTTAGGGATGAGTCTCCAGGACATTCGTGGGGCTGGTTATTGTCACTGGGTATCGTTACCCTAGGACTGTGGGAATGCCTTATGCCAAGAGAGATGCTACTGAAGACTGGTCCGTTGTCTTCCTTTTTGGGTCTCTGGACATCAGAGCTGGACATTTCCTCCCCTTCCTAATCTTTCCTAGCTCCCTAGTAGATCTGTAGGAAGAGAGATGCATTCTGAATCAGGTGTTATTTAGCTGACTGGCCTTCCACCTGGTGCAGCAGCAGGAGACAGTGCTGCATTCTGGCCTAATTTTGATGATCTTCTGCTAAAAATGGTCCATATGGCACATGACAGTGACAGCCAAGAGCAGCGATCACCCATTCAGAGGTCCTGGTGGGCTGGAAGTGCTCATTGTGCCCTGGAGGTGTTCTTCTCTGGTCATCACTCAGGGGCTCCCACCATGGTGGTTCTGGAGAACCTGGGCTTCCTCTTCTCAGGTGTACTGTGGTGGCCACACTGCCATCATCCCTTCACCCTAGGGTCAGCCATTGGTCAAGAATCCAGCTGATTAGATTTAGGGTATGAGAGATGGGAGGAGTGTGTGTGTGTGAGAGAGAGAGAGAGTGAGAGAGAGAGTGAGAGCCAGAGAGAGAGAGAAAGATAGCTGGAGGTAAGACAGAAGAGTAGGCAGAAGCAGGTTGATGTTTTTTCCTTAAGAGTCCAGACTTAATTTCATCTTGGGTCCCAATCTCCATGCTTCTACATCAGACCCTTTGCTTATCTCCCAAATGCCATGGATGATCAAGCCCAATCTATTTACTTTCCCTGAAAAACCACTCAATATTCCTTTCATCATTGTCCACTTAACAAATGCTTACTTACCTACCAAGAGTCAGTTCAAGTATCACCAGTCTTTTGTAGTTTCTTCTAACCCCCACCTCCCAGAATTCCAAAATGTTTTATCATTCCTTTTATGTTAGCACTTTTCATATGAAACCATACTCAATTATGTGCCTGTCTCCATTGGTAGACTGCTGTGAACTCTTTAAAGCTCTGGAACATGCTTTATTCATCTTTGCATCCCTAGCATCTAGCCCAGTGCCTGGCACACTGTGGGTGCTCAATACACATTTATGGAACTGAACTGAGTGAATCCTGACGGCAATAGGGAGCCATGGAGACGTTTTAAGCAGGAAACAGATCTGTTTAGACAGTGCTATAGGCTTTAGACTAGAGACAGGAACGTTTCTGCAACCAATCAAGGTCAAGATCTGGACCTCCGCTAAGGCAAAGGCAGTAGGAATGGATGGAGCAAAAGCAGAAGTGACAGGATTTGATGTTAGTTGGAGCAGGGAGGCTGAAGGAGAAAAAGGATTAAAGGTTGACCCCAAGGTTCTTACTTTAGAAGCCAAGGTCCATGTGTTATCATTAAGGCAGGTGTGTCATATGGTGTCATTAGATGTGTCCCAGAAGGTGGTGAAGGTCCTCCCAAGCCAGGGAAAAATTCAAAGAGCATTTCCCTTGCCAAATTAGCTAAGTGAAGGTCTCTCAAATAAGGGAAACTAAGCTCTAATGGTCAGAGCAGGTAGATTGGCTATTTGTGTTCTAAGTAAGAAAGAGAAGCAGATAAGCTCTGAGTCAGAACTCAAGTTTAAGAGTAGGTTTGCTAATTTCAACCACTTACCAGAAGGACTGGGGCATTTTAGAGGTCGAGGGTTTCTCCCCTTGGAGGGAGAGGAGAGGGTTTTTTCCTGTACCAATTCCCAGGCCACTTACATGGCCTTTGTGGCTCTACCCGAAGGTAGAACGCACAGATTCTTACTTATGACTTCTTTCTCTGTCTAACCAAAACCAAACCAGTTGCTGTAGAGTTGATCCTATGTGTGTCAAAGTAGACTGCACACCATAGGGTTTTCAATGGCTGATTTTTCGGATGTAGATCACCAGGGTGAACTTGAACCTCCAACCTTTTGGTTTGAAGCCAAGCTCATTAACTGTTTACACCACTCAGGGATTTCTCCTCTGTTTAAAAAAAAAGTGGGGTGTAATTCAGGTTTTGAAAACACTAAGTCTATCTGCTACTGGGGCTGACAGCCCGGGTTAGATTGCCACTAATCTAGGCTCTTCTTGTGTCCCTCTGACCTAGAAATAGCAGCTCAGTGATATGAGAACGTGGCTTTCTCCTGTGGGGGCTGAGCTGGGCTCTTGCCAAGGACACGGGGAAACACAAGTCACTTTCCAGCCTTGAGTAGCCTGATAGGTGATGCTTCAGACAGCAGTGTGTACCTTGAGCTCTAGGATCACAGTTCAGACAGGTGTATAGTATGAAACACTTCTCCCTGGTGTGTTTTCATTACATACATGGGCAACCTAATCCTGCTTTCTTCAAATTATACCTATTCCTGCTTTCTTCAAATTATACCCGTCTTGATGTTTCTTGGTGACATTGCAGCTATTATGTCGACAGGATGGAGCTGCACTAAATGTGTGTGTTTTTCAGGGGTGGGGTAAAAAGAGGCCAACTATACAAGTAGGAAGAGTGGGAAAGAAAAAGGTAGTGTTAAGAGCTGATAAGCAATACAGGAATGTAGTCCCTTGGCCATGCTTAAACATAAGAAGTCTTTTGTCCTTGAGATTTTTTGCCCACATGTCTGGAATTTAGGTACAGCAGACCATCCTTAGGAGTCCCTGGATGGTGCAAACGGTTATGCTCTCAACTACTAACCAAAAGTTGGCAGTGTGAACCCACCCAGAGGCACCTTAGAAGACAGACCTGGAGATCTGCCCCTGAAAGGTCACAGCCTTGAAAGCCCTATGAAGCAGTTTTATTTTGCACACATGGGGCCATCATGAGTAGAAATTGAATCAGCAGGATTTTTTTTTTTTTAGATCACTCTTAGATTACATTTCAAACTTTTAACTTATTTTCTCAGAAAATAGTCATATAGATGTGAATTTCATACAGGTTGTTGTTGTTGTTAGGTGCCATCGAGTCAGTTCCGACTCATAGGGACCCTATGCACAACAGAACGAAACACTGCCTGGTCCTGCGCCATCCTTACGATCGTTGTTATGCTTGAGCTCATTGTTGCAGCCACTGTGCCAATCCACCTCGTTGAGGGTCTTCCACTTTTCCATTGACTCAGTACTCTGCCAAGCATGATGTCCTTCTCCAGGGACTGATCCCTCCTGACAACATGTCCAAAGTATGTAAGACGCCGTCTCGCCATCCTTGCCTCTGAGGAGCATTCTGGCTGCACTACTTCCAAGACAGATTTGTTCGTTCTTTTGGCAGTCCATGGTATATTCAATATTCTTCGCCAACGCCACAATTCAAAGGCTTCAACTCTTCTTTGGTCTTCCTTATTCATTGTCCAGCTTTCACATGCATATGATGTGATTGAAAACACTGTGGCTTGGGTCAGGAGCACCCTAGTCTTCAGGGTGATGTCTTTGCTCTTCAACACTTTGAAGAGGTCCTTTGCAGCAGATTTGCCCAATGCAACGCGTCTCTTGATTTCTTGACTGCTGCTTCCATGGGTGTTGATTATGGATCCAAGTAAAATGAAATCCTTGACAACTTCAATCTTTTCTCTGTTTGTCATGATGTTGCTCATCGGTCCAGTTATGAGGATTTTTGTTTTCTTTATGCTGAGGTGTAATCCATACCAAAGGCTGTGGTCTTTGATCCAAGAAGCTTTCATATAGGTATGAATATAGAATTCTGGGCAACAGAAAATTAGAGATAGCATTGGTATCCTCCCTGAGTTAGAGACAGCTTAGAATTCTGTTGTTACCGTTAAATCATACATCTCCCTGTTACAGCCCCCCTGTTGGGAACTTCGATGCAGACATGTATGAAGATATCTTTAATAGACAAAATACTTTAATGAACAAAATGGCGGCACAGCCTTGTGTGCCTAGGGACCCTCTTCCAGCAACCTCAATTACTTAGATCACCCGGATGCTTCCAAAAAATAAAAAGGAGTTCTCTGAACAGAAGCGAATATTGTCACAAAGTTCATGTATTCATTCCACCTGAAAAGCATAAGGCATCTCAGAACCTTGGGCTCTAAACTGGAGTCTAGATTTAGAATTTCATGTAAATTAATATTACTGATGTAATTCACTTGGTTTTCTGTTCTCTGAAAATTATTCATTCTTCCCCTGGTAGAGTGGGTAGCAGATTATAAGCACTGAGGAGCTGGAAGAGGCCAGTTGGATCCAGCATGCTGAGAATCTCTGATCGTCAGTGAGGAAGAGAACAGCCAGATTCTAGTACTCCAAGTCCATCTGCATCATGGGACCATTGGATAGAAGCAAATCTCTCCACAGCATGTCTCCAATGACACCACTGTGTCATACAATGACACAATAACCTATGTTCATTTGATGACATTTCTGAAAATAGATCTGTTCCAAATGGTTAAAATGAGCAGACAAAAAGATTTATGCTTCAAGGTGCAGAAAGCATTCTAAGAAATTATAGATTGGCCTAATCTGTCTGCTGCCAAGAGTATATTAAAGGGTTGACATTATGTTGGAGACCTGGATCCCTTTGCTACAAGTTATCATCATTTATTTTATTTTTATTACAGTTACAGGATGGTGTTAGTCAATGGAGACTTTAGAGGGGAGGACAATATAACCTTGTTTCATTGTTGGGAAAATGCCCACCCTTACATGGCCACACAGAGACATTTTAGGGATGTCTAAACTGGTTTTAAAGGAACTGGAGGAAATGCCCTAGATAGAAAAACTGGGAGAATGTCATATATGCTGCTTCTGGGGCAAGAAAACTCAAAGTGAAAGGAAAGCTACAAATAAAGGAGAATCACCCCTCAACTGGGTTCGTGGAGACTGAAATTTGGTTTGAAGCGGTTACCTCGAGCCCTACCAAGGGGTCTAATTACTGAAAAATCGAAGGGCTGTCGTCTTTAGACTGCTTCAACTATGAGCAGCTCTGCAAGATGACCATTGAAGCCTGAGGGATGGGGAGCCTCCACAGTCTTAGAAAGGTTTTCCAGAGAGCTGAGGGAAGGATCGATGGGATGGCAGATGAAAGCAAGGTCAGAGAGCTGAAGACAAACCTGCTCCAGGCTCTGCTCTGCACAGAGCACTACACACAGCACCAGCTTCCAAATGGGACTGGCTTTTATTTCCAGAAGTGATGGAGATGGTGAAGAAAGGTTTGTCCCAGATGTACTTATGATGATAATTAGAATGAAGATGGAAGCAGGTGAGGCCATCCCCTTCTTTTCACTGCTGCCTTCTGGCCACTGATCAATGAACTCTGTCCAGGAGCCTCTTCTCATTCTAGAGGAACACTTATTGATCATTCTATTCTCTTCTCATCCTCATTGCCCACATCTATGGACCTCCTGGTCACTTCTCCATATTCCCCTGGGACAAGACTTTTCTTCTCAACTCCCAGGCTCTTTCTTGGCCTGCTGTCATTCTGATTTACCCTAACATCCATTGGTATGACCTACATAACACTTCTGGCTTCCTGGTCTCTGACTGCCTCCACTCTGACCTATCTATTTGTCTCCAATTCGGCTACTTCCATGGACATTTCAGGAGGTAGCATACGGTCAAGAACCAATGGTACAGAAGGAAGAAATTCAAGCTGCACTGAAAGTATTGACAAAAACAAGGCTCCGGGAATTGACAGAATACCAATTGAGGTGTTTCAACAAACGAATGCAATGCTGGAAGTGCTTACTTGTCTATCTATGCCCAGCAATTTGGCAAGCAGCTACCTGGCCAGCCGACTGGAAAAGATCCATATTTATGCCCATTCCAAAGAAGAGGTGATCTAACAGAATGTGGAAATTATCAAAGAATATCATTAATATCACAAAAAAAAATTTGCTGAAGATAATTCAAAAGTGTTTGCAGCAGTACATCCACAGGGAACTGCAAGAAATCCTAGCCAGATTCAGAAGAGAACATGGAAGGAGGGACATCATTGCTGATGTCAGATGGACCTTGGCTGAAAGCAGAGAATACCAGAAAGATGTTTACTTGTGTTTCATTGATTATGCAAAGGCTTTTGACTGTGTGAATCATAACGAATTATAGATGATGTTGAGAAGAATGGGAATTTGAGAACACTTAATTGTGCTCATGTAGAACCTGTACATAGACCTAGAGGCAGTCGTTCAAGCAGAACAAGGGGATACTGCGTGGTTTAAAATCAGGAAAGGTGTGCATCATATTTTTTCACCATACTTATTCAGTCTGCATGCTGAGCAATAATCCAAGAAGATGGGCTATATGAAGAGGAATGCGGCATCAGGATTGGAGGAAGACTCATTAACAACCTGGGATATGCAGAAGACACAACCGTGCTTACTGAAAGTGAAGAGGACTTGAAGCATTTACTGATGAAGATCAAAGACTATAGCCTTCAGCATGTAGTACACCTCAACATAAAGCAAAAATCATCACAACTGGGCCAATAAGCAACATCATGATAAACAGAGAAAACATTGAAGTAGTCAAGGATGTTATTTTATTCAGATCCACAATCAACGCCCATGGAAGCAGCAGTCAAGAAATCAAACAACATGTTGCGTTGGGCAAATCTACTGCAAAAGGCCTCTTTAAAGTGTTAAAAAGCAAAGATGTCACTTTGAGGACTAAGGTGCCCCTAACCCAAGCCGTGGTGCTTTCAATTGCCTCATACTCATGCAAAAGCTGGACAATGAATAAGGAAGACTGAAGAAGAATTGATACATTAATAAAAAAAATTTTTTTATTGTGCATTAGGTAAAAATTTACAGAGAAAAATTGTTTCACATTTGAGTGTGTACATAAAATGTTCCATAACATTTGTTTCATTCCCTACAATGTGTCAGCACTCTCTCCATTTCCATTCTAGCTTCCCTGTTTTCTGTCGTCCTGATTTTCTATCCCTTTCTGCCTTCTTATGTTTGCATTTGGGCAAAAGTTGCCCTTTCGACTCGTTTACTGGATTGTTCTAAGAAGCAGCTTCCTCTCAGGTGTTATTGTTTATTTTACGGGACTGTATATGCTTTGGCTGAAAGGTGGTCTCTGGGAATGGCTTCAGTTCTAGTTCAGAAGGGTGTCTTAGGGCCATAGTCTTGGGGTTCTTCCAGTCTCTGTCAGACCAGTAAGTCTGGTCTTTTTTGTGAATTTGATTTTTTTCCTGGATTTTCCTCCCATTCTGTCCAGGACCCTCTGTTGTGATCCCAGTCAGAGTGGTTGGTAGTCGTAGCTGGGCACCATCTAGTTCTTCTGGTCCCAGTATTGTGTAGCCTGTGGTTCATGTGGTTCATTAGTCCTCTGGACTAATTGCTCTCTTGAGTCTTTAGTTTTCTCCACTCTCCTTTGCTCTGGAATGTAAGAGACCAATAGATGTATCTTAGATGGCCTCTCGCAAGCTTTTTTTTAATAATTTTTATTGAGCTTTAAGTGAACGTTTACAAATCAAGTCAGTCTGTCACATATAAGCTTATATACACCTTACTCCATACTCCCACTTACTCTCCCCCTAATGAGTCAGCCCGCTCCCTCCCTCTAGTCTCTCCTTTTGTGACAACTTTGCCAGTTTCTAACCCTCTCTACCCTCCCATCTCCCCTCCAGACGGGAGATGCCAACACAGTCTCAAGTGTCCACCTGATAAAAGTAGCTCACTCTTCATCAGCATCTCTCTCCAACCCATTGTCCAGTCCCTTCCATGTCTGATGAGTTGTCTTCGGGAATGGTTCCTGTCCTGGGCCAACATCTCGCAAGCTTTTAAGATCCCAGATGCTACTCACCAGCGTAGGATGCAGAACTTTGTCTTTATGAACTATGTTGTGCCAATTGACGTAGAAGTCCCCCAAGTGCATGGTCCTTCACCTTTGAGCCTCGGAACTTCATCCTACAGGTGTTTGATTATGTCTAATAATTTGCCCTGACTGTGGCCCTTGTGTGCTCTATTGTCTACATTAGTATATAAGCTGCACGTATAGTTATAATTATGTATATAGAAATATCCACCACGAAACCTATATCTGCAGATGAATGTTTTCCCTTACACCTTCTCACACCTCTTGTTATACCTATCTACCTATGTATTCATTCATAAATTTGTGTTTGTTAATAGTCATTGCAGGATTATCTATGTTATAGTAATTACCATTGTTGCCCTTTGTTCCTGTGTTCCTTTCAGCATCTTAAAATCGATGCGTTCGAATTATGGTGTTGCGAAGAACAAACAAAATCAGAAGCACAGCCAGAATGCTCCTTAGAAGGGAGGATGGCAAGACTTTGTCTCATGTATTTTGGACATGTTATTAGGAGGGACCAGTCCCTGGAGAAGGACATCATGCTTGGTAAGGTAGAGGGTCAGTGAAAAAGAGGAAGTCCCTCAGAGAGGTGGATTGAACAGTGGCTTCAACAATGGGCTCAAACACATAGCAATGATCATGAGGATGGCACATGACCAGGCAGTGTTTTGTTCTGTTGTACATAGGGTCGTTAGGAAAAGGAACCAACTCAATGGTACCTAACAACAACAGCAACCATGGGAATACTCTGGATGCCTCAAACTGCTCTACCTCTGAAAGATAATGAACTCTTTTTCTGGCCACCACCTTCTATCATTTCACCTCTCTCCCTGCTTCCAGCCTAACAGCTCTGTCCTCACCACCCTTTCGACCTGGTTTGAAATCTACTGATCCCATACAGTTCCTCCACCCTGATTTGAAGCCCCTGAAATCTTTAAAGCCCACCTCTCCATTTCCAAACTCCATATTAATTGTTACCAAGGAGCTTTACATTCTACCACAGCACCTGGTGAATCTGTCCTCTCCCTCCCCCCGACTGCCAGACACTGCCTTAACACTAGCCCTCATGATGTCTCTCTTTGGTCTGTAGCTCTGACCTTTCTTTAGCCTTCACTCCAGCTCCAGTCCTTTATACTATTTATATTCCAGTCATGGGGTCTACCCATGCTCCCAACACAGGCCATGAATCTCATGTGTAAATGGGGACATCTGAACTCCTCTAATTTCATGGAGAGAGAATCACCATCAGCATCAGCCCAAAGCTGATTGCTGTGAAGGGGAGATCAGACATGTCTCCTCTCTCCAACCTTTTTACCAATTCTGACACCAGCCATCTCTCCCACGGCACTGTCTACTTCTCTGCTGGGTTCGATAATTCATTGCGATGGCCACGCAGAACTCACAGACAATACTCATGATTATGGAGTTTATTAGGGAAGTAACAGGTTACAATTCAGGATCAGGAACAACTCAGAATACAATTCTTAGGTCAGGACATCTTCTCGGCTGTGCCCACCAGGCAGGCCTCTCCCTGGCCCTTGGCCTCTCAGCCCTCAGCCCCTGGGCACATTGGGCCTCTTGCACTGGGCCAGGCCAGACTTTGCCCCTCTCGGGCAAATGTTACAAAGATCTTTATCTCCACCAATAAGTGCCCAGAGGCACCATACTCCACCAATAAGCCTCGGCCCGAAGGTGCTCGCTCTTTAACTCCTCGGGTCTGCAAGCCTAGCTCTGCTGACAAGTGCTTGGAGGCACCCCACTCTCCCAGCAAGCCTCCTGCCTAAAGGCACTCAGCTCTCTTACTCTGTAGGCTGGGAAATCCACCGTGCTGCCTCCTGGTCTTCTCCTGGTTATGCTGCTACCAGCTCTCTGCTGTGCTGGCTGCTGCTTCTCACTATCTGGCACCATCTCCAGTGTTACAATTCTCTGTCCCCTGGGTTTAGGAGGTTCTCAGAGTAAGGACCCCAGATGCAAAGGACGCACTTTTCTTCCAGGCCTTCTTTTTTGGTGGTAACGAAGTCCCCCCTCTGCACTGAGTTGTCTCTCTTTTAACCTTAGCAGGATGGCAAAACTAAACAATCACCTCATCAGGGTTTCATATACCTTATTTGCGTGGTGGAGAAAAGATTGAAGTTGTCAAGGATTTCATTTTACTTGGATCCATGTCAACACCCGTGAAAGCAGCAGTCGAGAAATCAGAAGACACATTGCATTGGGCAAATCTGCTGCAAAAGACCTCTTTAAAAGTGTTGAAAAACAACTATGTCACCTTGAAGATTAAGGTGCACCTGAGCCAAGCCATGGTGTTTTCAATCTCCTCATATGCATGTGAAAGCTGGACAATGACTAAGGAAGACTGAAGAAGAATTGATGCCTTTGAATTGTGGTGTTGGTGAAGAATATTGAATATACTGTGGACTGCCAAAAGAACGTACAAATCTGTCTTGGAAGAAGTATGACCAGAATGCTCCATAGAAGCAAGGATGGCGAGACTACGTCTCACACACTTTGGACATGTTGTCAGGAGGGGTCAGTCCCTGGAGAAGGACATCATGCTTGGTAAAATAGAGGATCAGCGAAGAAGAGGAAGACCATCAATAAGATGAACTGACACAGTGGCTGAAACAATGGGCATAAGCATAACAGCCAGGCAGTGTTTCGGTCTGTGGTACATAGGGTTGCTGTGAGATGGAACCGACTCAACAGCACCTAACAATAACAACATTTGCATGGAACCACCCCCACAAGGGTGCCATGCACCTTATTTGCATTATTAGCCAACTGCCCATTCCCCTTGGTGGGCCACAAGCACGTTATTTGCATAGTCCCATCCAGTCATTTGGGGAAGTTACAAAACCATGTCAAGAAAGACCGTATAAAGGTGATCCATCACACTGCATCACGCCACCTCCTTCCCTAGTCCTTCCTAGGCAGAATTAGTTGCTAGTTGATGTGTGCATTTTATTGGTACTTCTGACATCTGTGCCGCCTGCCTTGGGTCACAATTGGTTAATTACATATATGTGTCTTTCTACTAGAAAGTACGGTTTTTGAGGACAAGAGCCACTTTTACTCAACTCTACAAAATAGCAGCTAGCGCAAAGCCTGCTACCTAGGCAGCCTTAATAAACATCTGTGTATTTAAATTTCCCAGGGCATGTGTTCCATCAGACCTGCCCCTGGGACATTTATCAGGGATGTCACCCAATCTGCCCCATTGAGAGAGATGTACTCCTACCTTCTGCCCGTTCCTCCTTCCTCCTTGCAGTGCCAGTCGCTGGGCAGTCATTCCTATTCTGCCACAATGTGAGGCTGGGCAGTGGTGGGGGTGGTGGCAGCAGCAAGGGCTGGGGAATGACACAGAACACTGAGCAACCTGGCAGAAGTTCTGTGGGCTCGCCAGCTGGCATCATGTGGAAGAGCCAAAGGAAAAGTTGGGTTTTTTTGTTCCTGACCAAAGCTCAAAATCCTGAGTGCAGTCACAACTGTTAGTGCTCAGGGCTTAGGAGGAGGAATGAGAAGTGTCAAGGTCACCTCTGCTTTGTGCCTGTCCAGGGAGGGGCATTGAGGGTATTGTATGTGTATGTGCACATGGGTGTGGGTGTTACAAGCCAGTGGGTATGTCAAGACAGATAATAACATGTTTCTACAGCAGAGAGAGAGGAAGATTCATGAATCCTATTTCTAATTTATCTTTTGGTTTGATCCTAATGTTTTCCCTTTGTTTCTGACTGGATGCATTTATCTACAGGCTCTGTGAGTTCACCTTGGCAAAGTCCTGCATGAATAGAAGCATTTAACTCAATAGCTCGTAGTCATGTGTGTGCACACTCATGCACATGTACGTGTGCTCACACATGCACATATACGTGTGCTCTAATGTACCTATGCACGTGTGCATGTGTGCATGCAAAGTATAGCTTCCTTAACCCCTAAGCAAGGGCCTCTTTACAGAAGGGGAACCCAGGATTTGTTGCCGCAGGACTCCACTTTGTGAGGGTGGCAAGAAGAAAGCCAGTGGAGAGTTTGGAGCTGATTTAGGGAAATGCTGGGTGCACCCAGATCTCAGTTCCATTTATACTGTGAGAGGATGGAGGCGGGCATCTTTGGTAGGAAAAGAAGTGGACAAGAGGTGCATGTTTTTTCTGAAATTTAATCAAACCTTCTCACAGAGTCATACAGGTTTCAGGCTCATAAAAAACATAGGAACCATCTAGTCCAGCAGGCTGTACATCAGGACCACCTGGAAGTTGTTGTTGTTGCTATTAGGTACCATCAAGTGGACTCTGACTTACAGTGACCCTATGTACAACAGAATGAAACACTGCCTGGTCTTGTGCCATCCTCACAATAATTGCTATGTTTGGGCCCATTGTTACAGCTACTGTGTCAGTCCACCTCGTTGAGGATCTTCCTCTTTTTTGATGACCCTCTACCAAGCATGATGTCCTTGTCCAAGGACTGGTCCCTCTTGATAACATGTTCAAAGTACGTGAGATGAAATCTCGTCATCCTTGCTTCTAAGGAGCATTCTACTAATTAAAAAATGTAGGTTACTGGGGTCCTTCTCAAACCTCCTGATTTAGAAGCTCTGGAGGTGGGGCCTGGGACTCCTTATTTTTAACATTTGCCCTTTTTTTTTTTTTTTTTTTAACCATAAACTGCCTAAGGCCACATGGCTAATGGTGGCAGATCCAAGACTAGAACCAGAGTCTTCTGGCTCTTCATCGGGGCATTTTTCTTTTACAAACCAAGTGTCCCTGGGGCTTAAAGCATTGGAAAACAAGGTTCATATTGGATGCAGGAGAGTGTGTGGAGTGGATCTCTTATCCTGCAGATCACTAATCCTTCTAATTAAATTAGTTCCCTACAAGGGGGACTCAAGGGCTTGAATTCCCAGAGCAGGCAGGGACAGCTGAAATAGGCCACTCACTGTGGGCTGACCTGGCATCTGCTAACACTGTCTTTGACACTTGGCAGGATTTCAAAGTCCTCTATGGCCATCTTCATAACACTCTCTCTCTCTCTAGGGGCCAGGCCCATCCTTTCGGCAACTTAGAAAAACAGGCTTGGAATCCTTCCTGGTCTGGAGTCAGCTACTCCCCCATCCATCCATCCATCCTTCCTTCCTTCCTTCCTTCCTTCCTTCCTTCCTTCCTTCCTTCCTTCCTTCCTTCCTTCCTTCCTTCCTTCCTTCCTTCCTTCCTTCCTTCCTTCCTTCCTTCCTTCCTTCCTTCCTTCCTTCCTTCCTTCCTTCCTTCCTTCCTTCCTTCCTTCCTTCCTTTTCCTTCCTTCCTTCCTTCCTTCCTTCCTTCCTTCCTTCCTTCCTTCCTTCCTTCCTTCCTTCCTTCCTTCCTTCCTTCCTTCCTTCCTTCCTCCTTCCCTCCCTCCCTCCCTCCATCCCCCCTTCCTCCTTCTTCCTTCCTTCCCTCCTTCCCTCCTTCCCTCCTTCCCTCTCTCCCCCTCCCTCCCTCCCTTCTTTCCTTTTTAACAGCTTTACTAAAATTATCCACATACTATGAAATTCGCCCATTTATAGTATATGAGTCAATGTACACCACAATCAGTTTTAGAATATTTTCATCACCCCCATAAGAAACCTCCTGCTCATTAGCAGTAACTCCCAATTTTACCCCCCAAGCCTCCCTAGCAGCCACTATTTTATTTTCTATCTCTATAGATTTTCCTATTCTAGGCATGTCATAGAAATGAGATCATACAATATGTCGCCTTTTATGACTGGTTTCTTTCACTTAGAATAATGTTTTCAAGTTCAGCATGTATCAGTACTTCATTCCTTTTTATTGCCAAATAATATTCCACTGTACGGATATACCACATCTTGTTTATCCATTCATCAGTTGGTGAACATTTGGGCTGTTTCCACTTCTTGCTTATTTTAAATAATGTTGATATGAACATTAGTATTCAAATCTTTTATGGCCATTGAATTCCTCTTGGGTCTATACCTGGGAGTAGAATTGCTGGGTCATATGATAACTCTATGTTTAACCTTTTAAGGAACCGCCAGAATGTTCTTCAAAGTGACTTTGTTTGGAATTTTACATTCCCACCAGCAGGTTCCAATTTCTCCACAGCCTCACAAACACTTGCTATTATCTTTTTTATTATAGCCATCCTAGTGGGTGTGAAGTGGTATTTCACTGTAGTTTTGAATTACATGTTCCTATTTTTTTTTTTTAATGGTTAATGACATGGCAGCCCTGGTGGCTCAGTGGTTAAAGAGATCAACTGCTATCCAAAAGGTTGATAGTTTGAAATCACCAGTAGCTCTGTGGGAGGAAGATGTGGCAGTCTGCTTCAGTAGAGATTTACAGCCTTGGAAACCCGGCGAGGTCACTGTGAGTCAGAATCGACTCTATGGCAGTGGGTTTGTCTCTTTGTATTTTTTGGAATTGTTAGTGATGTCAACTGGTCATATATTTCCTTTGGAGAAATGTCTGTATAGACCCTTTGCCCATCTTTTAATTGGATTATTTTTCTTTTTATTATTGAGTTTTAAGAGTTCTATATATATCCTAGGAGGCCTGGTGGCGCAGTGGTTAAGAGCTCAGCTGTTAACCAAAAGGTCAGCAGTTTGAATCCACTAGCCACTCCTTTAGAAAATCTACAGGGCAGTTCTACTCTGTCCTCTAGAGCCACTATGAGTTGGAATTGACTCAATGGTAACAGGGTGGTTTTTCTGGTATATATACCCTCGATAAAAAGCAAAAACGTCACTTTAAGTACTAAGGTGCACCTGACCCAAGCCATGGTGCTTTCAATTGCCTGATAAGCACAGGAAAGCTGGACAATGAATAACAAAGACTGAAGAAGAATTGATACCTTTGAATCATGGTGTTGTCAGGGAATATTGAATATATCACAGACTGCCAGAAGAATGAAAAAATCTGTCTTGGAAAAAGTACACCCAAAATGTTCCTTAGAAGCAAAGATAGTGAGACTTCATCTGACATACTTTGGACACGTTATCAGAAGGGATCAGTCCCTGGAGGATATCATGCTTAGTAAAGTAGAAGGTCATTGAAAAAGAGGAAGACCCTCAACTAGATGGATTGACACAGTGGCTGCAACAATGGGCTCAAGCATAATAATGATTATGAGGATGGTGCAGGACTGGGCAGTGTTTCATTCTGTTGTACATAGGGTCACTATGAGTCAGAACCAACTAGACAGCACCTAACAAACAGCATCCTTGATACAAATCCCTTGTCAATTATATGAATGGCAAATATTTTCTCCTTTCTGTGGAATGTCTTTTCACTTTCTTGATGGTGTCCTTTGCAACACAAAAGTTTTTAATTCTGATGAAGTCTAATTTATCTATTTTCTCCATTCTGTAGAACGTCTTTTCACTTTCTTGATGGTGTCCTTTTCAGCACAAAAGTTTTTTAATTCTGATGAAGTCTAATTTATCTAATTGTTTTTGTTTTGTTGCTTGTGTTTTTGTTATTATATCTAAGAAACCATTGCCTAATCTAAGGTCATGAAGATTTACCCATGTTTTCTTCTAAGAGTTTTTAGTATTAGCTCTTATTTTTGTTGGTTTTTGCATATGGTGTGAGGTAGGGATTCAACATCATTCTTCAACTTCAACTTAATTCGGATGTCCCAGCACCATTTTGGAAAAGATTATCCTTTCCCCCACTGAATTATTTTGACTATTAATTGACTGCAAATGTGAGGGTTTATTTCTGGATTTTTAATTCTATTCCATTGATCTATACATCTATCCTTATGCCTGTTTGGATTACCGTAGCTATGTAGTGAGTTTTGAAATTGGAATACCTTCACTTTCTATGTCCACCTTTCAACACACCCAGCAAATGCTAGGATGTGGCCTGAGTGGAAAGACCTGACTAGATGGGTCTAGGACATGTAAGGAAAGGTGGTATAGGGATTTGGAAAGCACATGGGATTGGCAGTAACTAGTCTTTAACCCTTGCTCTGCTATACCCTTCTGGGACCCAGTGTAGGTCATTTGATATTTATGGGCCTCTGTTTTCTCTTCTGATGAATGAAGGCTCTGGGCTAGTTGACTGTTAAAGGATCTTTCAATTCTAATGTTCTGAAGGTATGGGAGGCTCAGTTTGCATAGGCAAAGACCAGCAGAGGACCCCCTAATGAAAGCATTCATTTGACTTTCACTCACTTGGGTTTAGGTATGGGACAGAAAATGTACAAGATAGTTCTGGATTTTCTTGTCATTCCAGATAGCAAGGAAGATATTAAGGACTACCAAGGTTCTGTCTAAAGGACTCAGGAACCAAATGAAGAAGCTCCCACTGACCAAAGATAGAACACTTTGGACATCAATAAGGATAATAAATCTGATGGATTAAAATATATCAAATATCTTTAGATTTATGAGTTTATAATGCTGCTTAAAACCTTCCAACTGTTTTAGAATTTATGGGTTTTGAGATCTCTAACTGAGAAAAGCCTCAGATCATCTCCTTTACTCTGCCTGTTTTTCACGACTATCCCAGCCTACTCGGGGTCCCTATATGCTGGGGTCTGTTGTAGTGCTTTACTTCTGCCTAGCTTTTATCACTTTCTTATTCTCTGTTAATCTATTTGGGGATGGAATGGGGGAGCTCCAGGCGTATCACCAGGGGTGAAACAAGCACTTCCTGCTGACTGAATACGCGTTCTGTTAAACGCGGAGGCCCTGTAATCACGTGCCTTCTCAAACAGGGACTTACCAATTTTGAGGCGTTAAAAAGATGCTGTTTACTGGGGAGTTTGTGACCATCAGAGCTGAGGGATTGGGTGGTAGTCCAGGCCTGGACTCTAAGCCCAGTTCCTCCACTCTCTCTGAACTTTCCCCTCTGGGCCTCAGTTTCTTATGTATAAAAACAAAATGTTGAGGGATATACTACCAATACATGCCACAATGTGCATTATGCTAAGTGAGAGAAGTCAGACTCAAAAGGCCACACATGGTATGTTTCCCTTTATGTGACTTTCTGGAAACCACGAAACTACTAATCAGAAAACTGATCAGTAGTTGCTGGCATAGCAGTGGTGGGGATTAACCATTAACCATTAAGGGATATGGGGAACTTTTTGGGGTGATGGAATTATACTCTATCTCAATTTCTGGTGAGGGTTACACAACTGTATAAGTGTCAAAATCCATAGCATTCTACTTAGGTGAATATTAATTTATGTAAATTATGCCTCAATAAACAAAAAATGTTTATTGACAATGCTGGATCAGAAACCCTCTAAGGTGCATTTCAGTGCTAATATTCACTGATAATAGGGGATGACAGCAGGAAGAGCTATCCAGGGCCTTGTCTCATTTTTGAAACCCTCCCTGGTTCCTCCATCCATTCTCATCTCAAAACAGACTCTTCATGTTGTAATGGAAGAGGAGAAACACGCTTCATTTGCTTGGTTGGCCTTTTTAAGAATGTGGGTGCTTCCTCTGTGGAGGCTAACGTGTCTGTGTGGACTCCGGGAATTCTCAGAAGGAAGAGGCCTCATTCAGCCCATCATCTGAGGTCCGAGGTCTTAGACAGTGACCTGAGATGAAATATTTCTGAAGAGCTCAGAATCCAAATCCAAATGAGGCAACCCTGGAGGCCTATCAGACAAACAGGAATTTCTGAGGAGAGCACAGACCCTTCTGCTTCCTCTTTCTGTCCAAAGTCTGAAGGAAGAGCCTGCCCCAGCCTTCTGATCTGCTATTTACACAGTGATTAAGTGCTGGGCTGCTAATAGAAAGGTTGGGGTTCCGATCCACCAGCAACTCCGCAGGGGAAAAGACTTGGCACCCTCAGAAACCCTCTGGGGCAGTTCATCTCCGCCCTATAGCGTCACTCTGAGTCTGAATCTACTCAACAGAATACAACAACAACAAGGAGCCCTGATAGTACAACGGTTAAGTACTCCACTGTTAAGCGAAAAGTTGTTGGTTTGAACCCACCCAGTGGCTCTGTGGGAGAAAGACCTGGCAATCTGCTCCTGTAAAGACGACAGCCTAGAGAACCCTATGGGACAGTTCTACTCTGTTGCATGCGGTGACTATGAGTCAGAATGAACTCGACGGTAGCTAACAACAACACGAAGGCAGGATTATTGATTGAGACAATCCAAGTGGCACACAATGAGGGAGCCAGATCCTAACTGGAAAAGAGAGAACAAGGAGCTTGTCACAGGCCCAGAGAGGGTGCTGCCTGCACGAGTGAAAAAACCCAGGCCTCCAGGCTGTTGGAAAGGCTGGTACTCAGGGGCAGACAAAGACTGGAAAATGTACCCTTCCTTCACCACCTTGCAGTGCCTAGCTCAGATGCAACAATAGCTAATAAAAAATTCCTTTGCCATCCATTTGATTCTGACTCATAGGGACCCCATAGGACAGAGAAGAACTGTCCCACAGGGTTTCCAAGGCTGTAATTATTTCAAGATGAAGCTCGTGTGGTGCAGTGGTTAACGCAGTAAACTACTAACCAAAAGGTTGGCCTTTTGAACCTACCAGCTGCTCCACGGGATAAAGATGTGACAGTCTGCTCCCATAAAGATTTACGGCTTTGGAAACTCTATGGGGCAGTTCTAATCTGTTCTATAGGGTTGCTGTGAGTTGGAATCCACTTGTTGGCGGTGAGTTTGGTAGGTTTTGGAATCTTTACCAGAGCAGACTGCCACATCTGTCTCCAGTGGAGCCGCTGGTGGGCTGAAGCACCGACATTTTCGTTACCATTGAAGTGCTTAACCACTGCACCACCAGGGCTCCTTACAATAGCTAATAGAGTGGCACAAGCTAAGCCCTTTACATTAATTTACAACAAGCCTAAGAGTTTGAAATTCTTATTCCTGTTTTACAAATGAGGACGTGCCCAAGGTTACACAGCAAGCAAGTCAAAGTAGGGGCTCACACCCAAACCCATCAACCCCAAGCCCCTGCGTTTCCCCACCCTACCTCGCTGCCCTCACTTGACAGGCTGAGGGTATATGGTTTAGCCTCTGCAGTCTGGCTGTTGCTCTGTTTTGCCTGCTGAAATAAGCCAGACCTAGCCAGTCTCCTCCAAGGCTCTGAGGCTACTGAGACCACCCTTTAAGAGAGCAACAGGAATGTTCCAGAGAGCTCTGTTCCAGACGGAGCTGCCACCCAGCTACATGCCCCGCCTCAAATCCCTTTAAAACAAGCCAGACCCCTGGCCAGTCTTTGGTCAGGGAGGCCTGCCCCTCGGGGTGTGCAGGGTCTGGAACAGATGCTATAGCACCCCCTGCAGGCACTAAAGGGCTAGGTGCAGGGAAAGGGGCCCTACCTTGGGCACCGGAAGTTCCACCAAGGGGAGCCAGGAGTTTATGCGGGGGCTTCTGCTCAGGGGGGTGGGCTGAGGGACATGTGCCAGTAAAGCTCTGTGGGCCCCGGTAAGGAACATGCGGCCCAGAGGGCCTTCCTGGATGCTTCTCCAAGTCACAGGGTTTGAAGGCCGCCATATCCCAAGAAAATTTCTAATGATCAGAGACAGCTTGCGGAGGCCCTGATGCTCCTGGGACCACAGAACTATTAGGAGTTGGCACCAAGCTGAGGGAAAGCCTCCAGCCCTTTATGCCAAAAACCCATAGTGACCCTATAGGACAGAGTAGAACTGCCCCATAGAGTTTCCAAGGCTGAAATCTTTTCAGAAGGAGCCCCGGTGGCACAGTGGTTCAGTGCTGGGCTAACTGGAAGGTCTGCAGTTTGAATCCACAAGACACTCCACGGGAGAAAGATGTGGCAGCCTGCTTCCGTAAAGATTCCAAGGGCCTTAGAAACCCTACGGGGCAGTTCTACTCCGTCCTATAGGGAATCTTTGCAGAAGCAGACTGCCATATCTTTCTCCCACAGAGTGGCTCTGGTGTTTGAACCACCGACCTTTTGGATAGCAGCCAAGTGCTTGACCACTGCACCATCAGGGCTCTCCTTTATGCCAGAAATCCCCAAAAGGGTGTAGGGGGAGGAGAAGTCAGGAGGCTCTCAGACATTCTTGGGTTAGCTCAAATTCCCACTTCTGCCTAGACCTGGAAGCACATCTCTGTTCTCGGTGGTCAGTAGGATCAGGTACATACGTAGTGACAGCTTGATAAACAACGATTCTGGAAATAAGCCTGTCTGAAAATAGCCAGGCTGGGTAGGAGGAGCTCCAGGTCTCGTTAATGGAGGGGTTGCAGTATGGCAGTTTCTTTTTATCTGCTTTCTTCTCCTGTTATCAGTGTGACTTTCAGAGGCCTGCTACTTTGGCATTAGCGGGAGATTAGACTGTCTGTCGCTCAGGAGCCCAAGAGACTCCCCATAAGGGGCACTGTCTGCATGCCTTGACGTCTATCCTGGGACTTTATTCAAGAGGGTGTCAGAGCGGTGGTGGTCATTAGACCACTGGATTTTGTACCTGAGCACAAATAACGGGGCCAAGAGACGACCCAGCCAAGCAGACACCGGCAGTCAGGGGTTCAGTCTTCCGGCTCCAGCCTACCCCGAGGAGTCCAATATCCACAGAGAGGCTTTTCTGAGCTGCTTAGCATCCTGCTTGGGAGTGAAACAGACCGGAGGAGGCAAGGGATGGTAGATCTTTTTCCCCCCACGGGTAAATTCTGTCCAACAAACCCCCAAACCAAGGATCCACACAGAATGAACTGGATTGTAGTGGGTTCAAGTCATTTATTTTTAGACTGTACCAGCGTGTCTGGTTCTGGGGTCCAATCCCCAAATTCCAGAAAAATAAACTAGTGAGAACCACATGCACTATGCAGAGGCCATTCCGACGTGTCCTTGATCATGCGGTAGGTGGGCACAGAATACAGAACAGGGGTCCTCAGTGCACGTAGGATCTCCCCTCCCTGAACAGCTAGCAGCAGCTGGCTCTGAGCCCTCCTCTGAGGCTGGGGAGAGGGCTGAAGCCCAGTCACGTGGACGCCCCCCTTTTACAGCCCTCAGCCCCTTATTGCTACATTTGCTACTTTATGGCCCCTGGGTCATGCCCAAGGGATGCCTTATCACTGGGTGGTACTAATGAGTAGGCTGCTGGCGTCTGATGTTGCCATGGTTACACAAGCACAGGCCTCTCTTCTGAGGATCCCGTGGTGAGTTATTAGTGATTCATTTGGCCACTATTTGGCTATGCTACCCCATGGTGCTTGCTACATTCTCAACTTGCCAGTCCCTTTTGGAGGCTGGTGGCATGTTCTGTCTCCCTTCAGTTCAGGGCTTCCCAGCTCCTGGGCTTGGCCGGAATCCCTCCCTTCAATAAATTCTGCAGAGACCAAAGACAAACAACCCTAAATTCTTTCCATCTTCTGAGAAGGTTTCCTGGTGGTGGCTTTCGAAGACCATGTAATTGGAGCAGGACAGGAGGGGTGTATTTTAGGGAAAACATCAACCTCCACAACCAGCAAGAGGGCTGGATGGGTGGCAGGGTCCTGGTTCGGTGCCTTTGGTGGTGAGGTAGTTTGAACACACCAGGAATCCTGCCAAGGGAAAAGCCTCCTGGAGCATGTATTTCATGTGTTCAGCTAATCTAAGCAGCAACTCAGTCATGAGAAGTCTGGCCCAGGTACCAGCCACTCGGCAGAGGAGAGCCTGGAGCAGAGGCCCAGCCGATTGCATTGGCAGACTGGCCCTGCCTTTTTCCTGGGGTGCAGCAACATCTTCCCATTAGAACAAAGCTGGTGCCTTAATTTCTGGAAGGGCAGGAGCCCTCTCCTCAGCTCAGAAAGTTTCTGCTGCTTGGGTCAGGCCATTTGGCTGCTGGGTACTTAACACCTGTCAACTGCAATTTCTACTCTTCCCAGGTAGGGAGAGGTTGTTTTAGTCAGATGTCCCATGCTTGCTGTCTGGTGTGTCTGACTTGATGGGTGAGTGGTCGGTCACCTGCTAAGGCTACCTTGAAGCTTTGGCCTTGGGGCTGCCAAAATATTTGCCCTGTGAGCCCTCATAGAGAAGAGTCATGGGTCCAGAGCTCACTCCCATACAGAGGAGCCAAGGCTGCTTCTAGGAGGCAGGACAGGGCAAAGGAACTAGCTTTGCTACAGAACTGTCCCCATAAATCTAATCTGAAATTTTGGTAGGATGTGGGGCATGTAGAGCAGGCCAAGGGGAAGACTGTCCAGGAGTGGATTTTCTAAGTGCACTTGCATTACAAGGTCTGCACAGTGGACTGACTGACCTTGGACTGGCCAACTTGAATGGAGCAACCTTTTGCCACCCCCACTCTTGCTCAGCTTTTATCTACTGGGGAGCACACGGTGATGGTCACAGGATTGAGCATGCCTCATGGAGGGCAGAGACGAGGGGGTTATTGCTCTGGGTTTGAATCCATCTGCAACTTCTTTACCTATATTGGAGAGGAAGGTATATATACCTGCTGACCCTGCCATTTCCCCTGAATATCACCAGAGGTATTTGGTAGCCACCTCAGGGGCCACAGTCCATCTGACTCTGGCTGGGCCTTCTGGGAACTTCCAGGATGGGGCCAAGTCTTGGGCCAGAATAGTGAAGGAGCAGAGCCAAGAGTCAGGAGGGTCACAGAAGTCATGGTGGGGGAAGCCAATCCTGCCCTGTCTACAGTCTGACTTAGAATGTCGCCCTCAACCCATAGGGCGGGGTAGGAGGCAGCAGGGCATTCTCCTCACCTAGGGTGCAGGATTGCCTACTGCTCAGTAACACCCTTTTTCCATGTACCCTGTGCCTTGGCATCAGCACAGGCTGGGGACTCTTGGCAAGGAAGAGTTTCCTTTGGGCAATGTTGGGTGCAGATGAACTTGGCCTCTAATCTTGCTGTGAAATGGGAGATTTGTATGACGAACAAATGGGATGAAAAATGGGTGGCACAAGGAGAGGAGGAGTAAGAGACCCTGCAACTTAAGACAGGGTTTTATTTCATTATTTACTCATCAAGTAGTTATTGGGTGTCTAGAAAGTGCTAGGCTCTGTGCAAAGGGCATGTGAAACAAGGGTGTGATAGTCTGGGTCTATATTGCCACCTTTGCAAATACTCTGAGGACTTAACATATGCCATTTCCACTGTAACTCACAGAGAGAGGAACAAGTGCCAGCAGGGGAAATTGAGGCATGGTAGTCAAGAACCCACCATTATGGGGGTTCAGCCTGTGAGGGATGGAAGCCTGGTGCCCTGGGGACAGGGCCATATGGAATCAGACAACGTAGGACACGAGGTGGGAGCTGGAAAGATGGGTCTGAGGGGAGCACCGAGGAGGCCGGGACTACAACAAGCTTATGTGCCGTTGGTCACCAGCTGGTGAATTTGCCTAAATGAGTAAAGAAATACCAGTGATTGCTTTTTTGCTTCTAGGTTTTCTGTTTATATACTCCCAAGGGAGACTTTTCACCCAGGGCCAAAAATAGATCAAAAGATAGTCATAGCAGGTGGGGGAGTGAATGTCTGAATTCAAGAACGTGTTAGTACAGTTCTGTCCAAGGGCTTCTTGGGGGTCACAATAATAACAATGACAATAATGACAGTAATAGCTACCATTTGCTAAAAGCACCTATTAAGTGTCAGGCACCTGACTAGATGCTTTACATACGTTACCTCACAGCCAAGTTGGCAAACAGTCATTTTGACACACATGTGGAGGAGATACAAGTGAATCTTTTGCAGGTTTTGCTTTCTGGTTTTTTGTTTTTCTCCCCTACATGACTGGCATTGTTTGGTAGGATGCCTTTGTCTAGACTGACATTTCTGTGCAGGCCCTCAGATCAAGACTAGGCCCTGGCCTAGTCCTTCCCTAGCATATTTTACCCCAGCTTCAGACACAACTGAGGCCTGACTGGGCAAAGGCTTAGCCTTACTCGTCAGGATGCTACAATGGGGAGTGGGGTGGGGGGATGCTAGCCATGCCATCCAGCCACCTCCCAGGCTGCGAACCTTCCCAGCTTCACCTGGGGCTGCTGGAGGGGAGAATCCCAATGGCCCCTGAGTTCATGGCCACGTTTATTTTCAGTAAAACATGAGGGAACAAAACAAGGAGCAAGGGACAAAAACAGAATTACAAAACAATAAATTAAAAAACGAGGGTCATCAAAACCTCCATATCTGTTAACCAACGAGCTCTTTCATCTTCCTCTGGTGCTGGACATTGGACGGGACCAGCAGGCAGGTGCCACACCTGTGGAGACTGCTTCTAAAGTTGGCCTCCAAGGAGGTTAAAAGAACTTGAGGTACAGCAATCAAAAAGGTTGCTTCAGTGCTGAAGATGTGATTTGGACGTTTTACACGGAAGCGGTGCCTGGTGCAGGCCTGTTGTACCAGGTGGCCAGAGAGGTTTGGGGAAAGCAGAAGGCGGTTGGGACTGTAGTGGGTGCTATGGGTGTCCCAGAGAGAGGGCAGAGAGGTGGCGCGTAATACTGGACGTGCTCAGGGCCAGCTCTTCCCTCTTGTGTTTGCCAGAAGGTGTGACACCCCTCCCAGGCAGTGGGAGGAGTGATGATAATAAGAATATGATAGCAAGTAGTTGTCACAACAGGAACCCCACAAGGTGCTCTCCCCTGAATGTGAGAAACCAAGGACCTCGTGGAGGACGGAGCGTCGAAGCACAACTGTACAAGGAAGAGAGTGTTGTAAACAGGAGCCTCTATGCGGCCGACCCCAGGCTCCATGGACTGTCTTTCCAGGGTCCCTGTTTACCCACCAAGTCTCCCCACCTCTGCCCTTCATCTCCCTCACTCCTTCTCTTTCACAGTGACCAGCTCTCCCTGTAAGGATGCTCTCTCCGTAGATGTAGAGCGTCGCCGCCTGCCCGGGTGGTCTGTAGGCCCCGGCCCTGTGGCTGGGACTGTCAGGAGGACTGCATCAGGCCTGTGAGACGCTTGCCCACCAGTGACTTTCCCTGCAGGAAGACAGGCAACAGAGAGGCACGCACAGGCACACACACAGACAGGGACAGAGACAGAGAGCCAGACAGGTGAATTAATTGTTGCAAAAGCCACCCAGGCCAAATGACTTAGCTAAGTGACCCCCCGACCACCTTGACATTTGATATCCCCTGACCACCTTGACGATTGATATCTAGGTACAGGAGACTTAAATGTGGGAGGTTAGAAGAAACCAGGACTCTGGGGCAGGTGAAGGGCATGAGTGTGCTGCTGGTACTCTTTTTGGGAGGCGTAGATTTTACTGACTAGAAACCAGGCATTTAAATCCTCAGTAGAATGTATCTTAATGCCTGTGGCTGGCCCCTGAACTTGATTTTAGTCAACTGGGGTGTACTGAGGTTGGGGAGGATGGGTTGACCCAGTGAGATGGCTAAGGATTTGGGGATTAGAAATGAATTAATTGGTCTTAAAAATGCAAAGACCTATGAATCCTGTTTGAAGTGAAATACAAAATTTGTCTTGGGAGAGCCACACAGGCCTTGGGTCCTCTTGATGGCCTATTCTGATACTGAAAATGGCAGAGACTTTTGTGGAGACCTGGAGCTGGCCAGTGAGCAGGTGTCACTATAGGGCCCAGGGCCGTGTGTTTGTCCCATCTTCTATACTCTTGGCTCCCCATCTGCAGCACCCAGAGACCAAGTTTGATGACCTGACTCCACACCAGGAAGTCCACAAGCTCTTTACTTACAATCTGTAGAAGTTCTTGAAAACTGAAAAAACAAATCGGGCCAAGAAGCAAGGCCCAGTGCATGAGACACAGAGGTCCTGGGAGTGTCCAACTGTCTATAAACTCAGGAAGAGGTGGGTGAGGAGCCCCTGGTCTAAGGAGGGGACTTAGAGCTCCACAAGTGGAGGGGTAAGGAGGATAAGCGAGGTTCACTCATTCTGCTTGTTTCCCTTAACACGGCCTGAATCTGTTTGTTTCCCTGCTCGCCCACTTGTGAAATCCATATCATTGGACAGGGGCCTAGAGCGTGGCTGGATCCAAGCCGATTGATCACTGTGTCTGGGAAAACACTCAAAACCCATTCTATTATTGACAGCGGGTCAGCGACCCCATCGCCATAGAATCATGGACAACCCACGATTACAGCCCACGATCGCTAGTCAGCATGGGTTGTGACATGCGAGATTGCAAGGGCCAGCAATTCCTCATGTCCATTTCCAAGTGAAGAGTCAGAGCTCATCCTGCTTACTGGGCTCGGCTGCGTGTAAGCTGGATGTAATTAAAACAGATTGATCAGGTTTGTGAAGCCTGGTAGGGTACTCAATAAACCTGCTGATTGATGAATTGATGGATTATGGGTATAGGTAATAAATAAAACAACACGGGCTGTGAGTTTACTGCATGCAGGACAATGTGTCATCTGGCTTAGTCTCCATGAAGGGACAGGGCCAGCTTGGCTTAGAGAATTCTGACAGCACAAATGGAAGCTTATCTAGGGATGGGAGCGCCCTTAGGTGCCATCAGCAAGCCTGTGTCTACCTCCCCCTTGCTCTTTTTCCCCTTCTTTTTTTTAATCCCCATTTCCATTAAAAAACAAAACTTTTCATTTTTCCTCTTCTATCTTAAAAAAAAAAAAGGAACCCCGGTGGCGCAGTGGCTAAGTGCTGGGCTATTAACTGAAAGGTTGGCTGTTCAAACCCACCAGTCGCTCTGCAGGAGAAGATGTGACAGTCTCCTTCTGTAAAGATTTACAGCCTTGGAAACACTATGGGGCAGTTTTACTCTACGGCAGTTTAAATCCGCCAGGCACTCCTTGGAAATTCTGTGGGGCAGTTCTACTCTGTCCTATAGGGTCGCTATGAGTCGGAATCGACTCGACAGCAGTGGGTTTGGTTTTTTTATAGGGTCACTATGATTTGGAATTCACGACAGTGGGTTTGGTTTGTATTTTTTTATCTTTAAAAAAAAAAGCACGCACGCACACAAAATCTCCCCATCAGCCACCTTGTCTGAACCTGCAAATACGCTAAACTTAGCCTGGAGCAGGAGACATTTATATTAGAGTAAGGATTTTTTTAATCAGATTTTTTTCTTTTTTTTAATCCCAGAGTTACGGTGTCAGTCTTTGAAAATCACCAAAACCAGGATGGTTGCGCCTCTGTGTAGAGTGGGTTAGGCACAACGCTGGCTCTTAGAAGGCAGAGGCTGATCTTCAAGGAGCCCCTTCCTGCCCTGGATTCTATGGCACACAACCATTACTCTCCCTGACTGCCCTTAGTTACATAGAGTGGGAGACTTTTGTCATCCAGCTGGTTCACCTGGCAAGGTGCCTTCTTGGTGCAGACCTGAGGGCATTGGTGTGTGTGTGTGGGGAGGGTAGGGGTGGGGTCCACTCTTGGGAAATACAGGGCTCACGTATCTAGGATCTTCCTGGTCGGAGAGCATTGATAGACCTCCCCCCCCTCCGCCCCTTTTACCAGGTCCTGAAGGAATTTTACTTCCCCCTCGGGTGTTGCTCATTGCTGTGGTAACCACACACCAAATACCAGCTCCTCCCCCCTCCTCTCATCCCTCCTCTACCAGGACTACAAATTACACATTGTGTGCCCAAATATATACCTTCTGGGCTGGCTCTACATGGCTTTTGGGGCTCTGATTTAGCTGGCAGATGTGAACAAAAAAACCCACTAAAGCTTCTGAATAAAAGTCCGTTGCTCATGTGTGTGTTAAAGGCCCAGAGACAAATCGAGTGCAAGGATTACCATTTGGTCCAAGCTCTCATTATAGCTTCCTCCTCATTACTGAGGTCATTTGGGCTGGGGAAGGGGGCTGTGGGTTGAGGGAGGTTGGAGGCTCTATTTCTGGAGGATTATATGTCTATTTGTTTCAGGTGAATTTGGTCCCGGAGGCCCCCCCTACTCCATCCCCTTCCAGTCCTACAGGATAGGATGGGCTGGGTTGGGCTGGGCTGGGCTTGGAGGTGCTAATTAATCTCTTCTTGCCTCAGTCCTGGAGCTCAGCCCCACAGCTCTGACACAACTGTCGATGCCTGCCCTTCCCCTCCCCGCACCGCTTCATTTCCTGAGACTTCAGGGGAGGATGGTGCAGCAGACCAGCCTAGGGACCACCTCTGGGATGGTTCCTAACCTCTCTGCAAGCCAGGCAGTGCTCCCTGGCATTTTTGTCTGCCTCTCCCCACTCCTGCGCTTACGCATTTACCAAATGCCAGTTCTGTTGCTCAAGATGGAGGTCATGAGGGTTCGGGCCTGCTCGGGGAAACAGCTCAGCCAGCTGCAATCTGTCCGCTAACCGGTGACCTCCCGGTAAGCAAGGGCAGGCTCAGGCTGGAAGGCGGTTAATCATGCAGGATGCAGGCATGGCAAGATGCCTGGCCCAGGGCTTTGGGGAAGAAATCCAGCCATCACACTTGCTCAGCAGCTGCCTTCCTTCGGAATTGCTCAGACTCCTGTAGTTTTCAGGGATCAAAGTGACAGCAGAGGCAACCTGTGTTAGGAGATGAACCGCCCCAAAGTATGTGCTGCAGGGCGCTCTGAGGTACCTGCTCTGCCCTGAGGTACCTGCTCTGCCCGGGGAGAGGAGACCTGCTGCCCCGCACCCCCTACAGCTCTTTCCTTCCTCCTCTTCACCCCCACCCCAGTTTGGATAATTCTGAAGGAACCACTTTGGAGCGGGAGTGGTATTCCGTCTCTGCCTGACATGTGCCCAGTTACAGAGGAAGCAGTTTTTTCAGGGTGGGAGTATGTGATGTTCCTTAGTGCTGGTCAGTTGGGAATGTATCATGGCGCCAGGAAACCGTGGCCAGCTCAGCCTGAGGCCTTGGCATAGCTGAACGAAACAGCTGAGGGTGGATGAAAATGCTATTAGTAGGCAGCCTTTGTCCAAGTGAAGAAATATACAGTGATTAAGAACTGAGCTGCGTAAGGTGCATTCCAGAGACACCGAAGCTTTGCATACAGACAAAGTGCCTTTTACCTTTGAGACATTTGGCAAAGTGTAATCCAGTAGCATTTGGGAGCCTTCAATTTCATGGACCACGGGCTAGGTGCTGGGTTCACAAACACCCACACATTCAATTCCCACCTTCCACCCTGACTAATCATTTCAGCTGTGTGGCCATCTTGATGGCTAGAAGCCTGGAAGAAGGTGGCAGTGGAGTCCTTTGTTTCTAAAAGGAAACGCACAAAAGGAACAGCTCCCTTTTGTGCAGAGATTTAAGAAAAAACCACATGCTGCTTGCCATGCTGTGGCCCTGTGCATCGCACTCCCAGATATTAATCAACAAAGCATGCACGATCCGGGTTACCGAGAGCTTCTGCTACTTACTTACCTGCCAGGCTGATGTAAAATCTTTGCCCGGGAGTAGGGCTGTGGCTCAGAGTAGCCGTGGGGGTCAGATGGCATATTGGGGATAGCAGAGCCAAGCACTAGGGGCTCAAGAGGGACCCCTTTTCAACACTAAGGGAGTAAAGACATCTGAGCTGCGGATGGGATTGTCTTGCTGACTTGCCCAGTTGACCTAAAACCGAAGCTACAGGTCCCAAGTCCACCAAGTCAAGATCCAGGCTATTAATTATGGGGATAGAAATCAACAGTAGTTGCCTCTGGCGGGAGCCCCTGGGTGGTGCAAACAGTTAAGTGCTTGGCTGCTAACCAAAAGGTTGGTGATTTGAGTCCACTCAGATGCTCCTCAGAAAAAAGGTCTGGTGATCTACTTCGGAAAAATCAACCATGAAAACCCTGTGGAGCACAGTTCCACTGTGACACACAGGGGGTCGCCATGAGTCAAAGCTGACTTGAGAGCAACTGACTTTGCCTGGGGCGGGGGGGGATTGACTGGGAAGGGGCACGAAGAACTCTCTAAGGTGATGGGGCGTAGGTTACACAGGTGTATACGTTTGTCAGATTCACTGAAGCATTTTACCCTATGTAATTCTATCTCCAAAGAAAAAAAGAAAGGTTAGAAAAAAAATCCCAGCTATCAGCACATCTCTGAGCAACATCTTGGAACTTCCCCCTTCTTACTCTTTCTCAGTTGTTGAGTCTATCTTTGCCTTCTGGATAAATTCAATGCTTCCCCATCCGGTTTAGGAGAAACCCAGGTTTCTGTGCTACAGGAACTAGAACTTTCAACAGAACTAATTTGGAACACTATTTATAGCTCCCATTGATTCAAACTGATCCCTTAGTTGTGACACACAGGCATTTTTCATCAGTGCTAATGAGAAATGGCTGTTCTGCTGAATAGGGCCCACCAAGTGACCTCAGGAGCTAAGAAGTTGGATGCCTGAGAGATAAGCTGTCCTCTCATGGAGACTGAAGGTCACCTATGTCTAGAAGACACTCAAGTTCATAAAACGTGTATATGTGGAATCACAGGTTGCGGGTGGGTGGGGGACTTGCTGAGAAAAGCAGTCAGGATCCTAAAGAGCCAGGTGGAAGGGTAAGGGTCCTGGCCTGGGTATGGCAGGAAGTGGACAAGCCAGGGACCTAACTTCAGGGGGATGACTTTCCTGGAGGTTAGTGCCACTGTGTCTTCTCCACCTTGGCATCTCCTTCCTCGATGATCTTTTAAATTGGGGAGAGGTTGCCATTTGCTTGGGATCCTTTAGGGGTCTGAGAACCCTTGATAGGGGAAGGTAGAAAAATCTGTACTTAATAAAGAATGGTTTTCAAAACCTTCAACTCCCCCTCTCTCATCAAGCCTCAATTCAACTTGGTGCAGCAAAGGAAGGCGGATGAAATGGGGGAAACCAGGTTATGGGCTAGCCAAGGATTACACACCACTAATCCACAGCAGGGAGTCCTCAAGTGGTGCAAACAGTTAACATGTTCTGCTGCTAACTGAAAGGTTGGAGGCTGGAGTCCACCCAGAGGCACCTAGGAAGAAAGGCCTGGCAATCTACTTCTGAAAATTTAGCCATTGAAAACCCTGTGGAGCACAATTCTACTCTGACACATTTGGAGTCCCCATGAGTTCGAATGGACTCTATGGCACCTGGTTAAATCCACAGAAGAACCAGACCAGGAGCAGCAGTTGGAGGCGGAGAGGTTGTGTCTGGCTTTGTCAACCACTAGTAGGTGGGGCAGGAGGGTGGGGCCCTGTGGCAATAGCTCTTGCTGGGGTCTGTATTATTTCTGGGTCCTTGCCAAGCCTTCTGATCTCTCTCAGGAGTTTAAGGCCATTTTATTTGGTTTTAAAATATTCTCTTTATTCAATTTTTTAAATAAGAAAATATACGACAAATATAAAACACTACCTACCAAATTAAGAAAATCAAGCTATAGGTGAAAAATCGAATTAATACAATAAATAGTTCACTGGCTGAAGAATGAGCATACGTTCATGTACATTTGAACTAGGTCCTGTTAAAATATAAGGAATCTGATCAAAACAATGGATTTTTTTTTGGCAACTGCCAACCATCACAGGTACAGTAGTATAAAAACAACCAGGTTTTGCTGTGTTAATGGTGCGTGTATGGAATCTACCCAGAAGCCACATCTTTGGAAATCAATTCCCACAAAATGTCACTGGGACCATGAGTAGGCTCAGACTCTTTACTCTAGCCTGTATTGGCATCTACAAGTGCTCTTACTTTTAAATTAAAAAAGGGTGAGTTGCCAGCCCTACTATCTGGATTAATGGTAAAAGGAGCAACCTATCCCCTCTCTCTCAGGGCCTTTATTATTTCATATTCCTGCCCAACAGGGTGGCATTGATATCTCATGTACCCTCCTCAAGGGCCCTCCTTTTTAAATCACCCAGGCTTTGATGGTGGCAGGGTGAGGATGGGACACAGTTTAGTGGCCAAGGACAGTTATCAACACCCATCAGTTTACCGAACACTGAGCAGCATTGTGCACATCAAGCACAATGCTAGACGTCTTACAGACATGTTCACTAAGATCTACAACATCCTCACTGCTGAGGTATCATTTTAACCCCCACTTAACAGATGAGGAGATAGGCTCAAATATAGAGCTGAATCACCTTGCCCAAGCGCACGTACCTAGTCAATGGCGGGCCAAGTTCATGGGCCTTCATAGCCCCCACACTTTCTATTTTGTATGTAGCCATACTTCCAGAGAAGGAGACACTCAGGAACTAAGGACTCCTCCATGTCTGCCCATGTTAGGCAGCCTCCCTGGGCAGCACAAGGTGATTTTCTCAACCTCACCAAGATACCTTGGCTCTCGGACACCATGAGACCATGTCAGGCAGTTTCTCTGAGGCGCTTCTCATCACATTTGGGGATCTTGAGAGAGGGGAGGTGCCACCTTGTGACTGGCAAGTCTGGCAAAATGAGTCTTTGGCTATCGCGCTAAGCTGGGTGGCAGTCCCCACTGTTTAGCACACATGAATTTAAAGGGGTGGCTGCTGGACAGGGCAGGTGAAGCCACCAATCGTTAGTGATGCTGATGCCTCCGGGATCTCACATAGTAACCGTCCTAGGGAGGGGAGAAGCAGGTGTGATGGTTACCTTTCTCAGGTGCTGCCTTACTCCAATTAGAGCTACTCCCATTTCAAATCATCCTAGAGCAAGTGCCTAATTAGGGCAGGCTGGGGAAGCCCCCTCTGGGTGGTGGTCCTGGAACCTCTGACTCCTGCCCTCCATCCTTCTCATCACTTAAGGTGCTCTTTGCAGAGGCCACCTTCTTGGCTGTCAGTTTTGGTGGTGGTGGGAGACCTTCCTCCATGGTCCCATCGCTGTGCCAGGGCAAAGCTGGAACCAGGCCAGGATGCTGGGAGTGACAGGGCTCAGCAGCTGTGCCCTACATCGGTGGCAGACTGCCCAGGCACCAACTCCCCGGCCCCTTTCCAAGTTGTGCATTTCCATCTTCCCTGCTGCTCTTTTATCCCTGGGCTGTGCTGGGGAAATGCCCCCTTTTCATGCCCAGGATCTCTTTCCTCTCCTTCCTCTCATCCTGACTGAACAGCACTCTTAGTCTTTCTACACTCAGCATGCAGAAAATTCTTGGTAGACTCAGGAGCGGAGTGGTAAGGGTGTATTTTGCTTGCAAGGTCACCATCTCCCCCCAAGCATGCCTTCCTGTGGCCTGCACAATGCCCGCCTCTTCCTCTTTCTTCCTCCTTCTTCCCCCCAAATGTACTTTGACATCTAAGCTGTGGTTCACTTCAAAGTAGGCAAAGGCCAAAAGACTCAAAGAAACAGGGCCTGGCTGTGTTGCTACTGGCAACAACTTGATGCTACTCTTTTCCAACTAGGAAGTTCAAGTAACACTTGGCTAGGGGGACTGGGGAGAGTGCAGCTGAAGCTTAGTAACATGATATCATGGATGGAGGAGGCAGCAGGAAGAAGTCACTTGTTCTGGCAGGATGTGATTCTCGCCAGGACCCACGAAGATGCTAACTCCACCCTTCTAAGGGCACTTGTCACCTCCTGCAAACATATGCACCCACAACACATACATTGGTTGAGGTCTTTGGTTAAACCAGTTGCCAAGGCAGAGCCTATAAAGCTAAGGCAGTCAACTTGCTGGACCGCACCCCCCCCCACCCCAACCATCATACTCCAGTAAATACAGTGACTCCCTAATGCCCACGTCTATATGCATAAGAGGACCGGCTCATTTCTCCTTCCTTCCTCCCTCCCTCCCACCAGGAATGCAGTTCAGGAGGCATTTATCAGACATGCATTCCTAACCTGGGGAAGTATGCAGCAAGGGGCAGGTCAGGCAGCATTTTCCAGAGATCCCTGGATAGAAACTTAGGTCATGAGCAGAGAACTTTCTTGCTTCCCTGCAGACCCTTCTCACATGTTGCTGCGATGCTTATGGTCCCTGTGGGGCAGAGGATAGGTGGTTTCCCAGCCTTCTCCCCTGGTCATCTAGTATGTAAGAAGGCGAGACTTCCAAGTTTCCCATAGGACTTGGTCCTAGCCCAGGAGGGGAAGGGTTCTGGAAGTTGTAACCAGAAGATGAAGCCTAAGGATGTTGCTGTTGGATTTAAAAGCATCTCTAAAGGTACTGTGCCTTTCCATCCTCTTCTGCTAGAGAATGGGTCCAGGAGAAGCAAGGTACAGGACTGGGAGATAAGGACATTATTTGTACATTGTATCTGGGGCAAGGAACTCATCTCAGCATTCCTACTGGAGCCCTCAGCTCCTTGTTTCTTCAGAAGGAAAAACTACGGGTGCAAAAACTGGGCAGTAACAACGGAAACACCAAGACGTGGGTGCTGCTGACAATCCACGGGACCAGGATGTAAGGACAGGAGTGAGGGATGAACGGGAAGCCATGGACAAACGGATCATCGCTTCCGGACTTGGGGGCACCTTCTGTGCAGAAGGATCCCAAAGAAGGTTAGAGACTATGCGGACGCCGGATCACTCACCCACTGCTGGAAGGAAGCCACCTCGGGGGTGAAATGCAGCGGCCATTCTGACTCTGCGCCAGCAGCACTAGGCAATTGTGTTTTTAGGAAGGGAAGTGAAGAATAACTTATCCAGCTGAAACCGTGAAGACCTGTGGCTTTAGAGGAGCCCCTGCGCACACAAGCACACAGATGTAGTAGGCATGCAGTCCATGCAGAGGGCGCATGCAGGACAGCAGCGCGGGCCCCGACAGACCACATGCTGCACGCGGAGGCGTTCATCAGGCAGCCAGCACATGCACCCGTGCACACGTGCCCATGTGCATGTTCACACCGCAGGCACTTGCACAGATGTCTCATGCAAGGTGTATAAGCGACCGTGCAATTGGCTGTGGAGTTTTACATCAGGCTCGTAAGATGCCAATCTTTGACAAATACTGTAAACTTGGAGCAATTTACCTTCAAATACATATATAAAAACTGGATTCTGCCCAGGAAAAAGCCATTCCTATCAATGGAAATGGCCTCCTCACTTCTGTTTCTGTCAGTAGTACAAGCAGTAGGAGTGTGCACCCCAGGGGTCTGCTTCATCCAGGGGTTTCAAAGCACCCCCTGTCACTTGCTTCTGATTCCTCCATCAACCTCACTTTGTAATAAGTGGTTAAAAAATAGAAGGAACTGGACGTGGTGAGGTTGTATTGCTCGGGGTGGCTCCAGGCAGAGAGACAGCTGAGAAGCAAGTGTTTCTGGGAATGAGGCTTCTGCTGTGCAGGGGCTACATCTGGACGATTGGATTTCACGCTCTTATCATGGGGAGAAACATTCCTGAACTGTGTCTGGACGTGGGAGGCATCTCAGGGTCTTGCATCTCGGTAGGAGAGAAAATGCCCGTTCCTGAAAAATGTATGAGATGTCTTCCTGGTGGCTCTCCGCACCTCCCAGCACCACCTGGGCTGGCAAGCCCCACAGCTCCCACGGCTTCCTGGAGAGTGCTGAGGAGCCCCGAGAAATCCATCACAGGGCAGAAGCTGGCCTGCTGGGCATCAGAGCCTCTCTATGCTCAGGGAAAGCAGAGAAACCGTTTCTCTGAGTCTACTTTTAAAAATAAGCCAGTAATAATAGCTACCATTTACTGAGTAGTCACTGTGAACCGGTCGCTGTAATAAATAAATGTGTATTAGGCACATTGTCAGATATGATACCCACTTGCCTATCCTCAGCTGCAAAATAATCATAACAATACCTACCTTGCTGAATATTGCTGGAAATCAAATAAGGTAATAAGTGAAGATCTAAGCACGGGACTGCAAATATCATCATAATAGTGAAAATAATAATACTTAGCGCTATACTTGTTGAAAGGATCCTGGCAGAGCAATGGTTAGGTGCTCAGCTGCTAAATGAAAGGTTGGTGGTTCGAACCCACCCAGGAGCTCCATGGGAGAAAGACCTGGTGATCTGTCCCCATAAAGATTACAGCCTAGAAAACCCTGTGGTGCAGTCCTACTTTATCACATCAGGTCGTTATGAGTCGAAATCAACTCGATGACACTGAACAACATACTTGTTGTAGTGCCCCCTGGGCGGCACAAATGGTTAAACTCTCGGCTGCTAACTGAAAGGCTGGCAGTTCAAATCCACCCAGAGGTGCCTTGGAAGGAAGGCCTGGAGATCTATTTCCAAAAGATCACAGCCATTGAAAACCCTGTAGAGCACAGTTCTACTCTAAAACATATCGGGTCACCATGAGGGAGAATTGTGCTGGTATACTTGTTGAGCACATACGTTGCAAACACTGTGCTAAGCACTTAATATATGCATTTTCCCACTTAATCTTTTACCGTTATCTCCCTTTTACAGAAGAGGAAACTGACGTCTGGGAACTGCCCAAGTCACACAGCTAGTAGTGGCAGAGCTGGAGTAGAATGAACATCCAATCCAGGCCTGGACCAGCATGACACAGATGCCCACAGTCCGACACTAGGAGCTCCCAAGAAATGGCAGTGATTGTTTGATGCCCTAATCTACTTCTCACATCTGCCCTGTGCAGTAGGCACCGCTATACCCTTGGGGCAAGGGGGCAACTAGTCCACCGTCTTATACCAAGTGGAGAAATAGGGATTCCATCTGGGGCTGCTTATCTCTTACTCTACATTTTGGTGGACATTTTTTTTAAAGGGATGTTGTTTTTTGGGGGCAAAGTGAACAAGCCATCCTCCGTAGCGGATGAGAATGCAGGTGGGGGAAATGCTGCTGCCAGGTTTTCAACAACATTGAACTCTAGGTGGTTGTTGCTGCTCAGGCACACCCCAGCTCCTTCAGTGACACAAACAGTGAGGTAACTTGGCTAGTGACATAGTAAGGAGTTGTCGGGATGGCTCCTAGTAGTCAGCCATGAGGGGCTAATCAAGGCTTTCTCAAAAACACCACTCTTCTGCCATCCAAGGTGTAACAATTTGTCTCTATTTGCCTGGAGTAACAGAGGAAGAAGGAAAGTTTTGGATAGGAGGAGGAAATGGAATGCATGACTAATTGCCTCTGTGAACAACTGGATGGTGCCCTGCTACCATTACTGAATGTTTTGATCAAAGATTCTATAGAAGAATTCTGATCAAAGTGGGAAAATGCAGAACAGAATTTCTGGAGCCATTGAGGCTAGATGAACCCCCAAAACTGTTGCCTTGAGATAATCTTTAAACTTTAAACCTTAAACCAAAAATGTTCCCTGAAGTCTTCTTTAAACCAAATGATAGCTTAGCTTAATTAGTACAGAACATCTGCCTTGAGCATTGTACTCTTTTAAACAATGGACCTATATGGGATCGAACTGACAACAGCAACTCAAAAAGTCAGATAGGAAGCTTAGGGGGCAAGTGAGTTTATGTTAGTGAAAGGGGATAATTTGGAAGAGGTGGTTGAGAATGGTTGCACATTATATAATTAATATATAATTCATGTCACTGAATTGTACATGTAGAAATTGTTGAATTGGTATATGTTTTGCTGCATATATTTTCCAGAAGAACGAAAAATAAAATATTAAAAACAAAACAAACAATAAAACCCACCACCCTCCTGCTGGAGCAAGACCCACATCACTGTGTACCAAAAACCAAAATAAGCCCGTTGCCGTTGAGTGCACTCCCACTCAGGGCAACCCTATAGGACCCTATAGCGGAACTGCCCCATAGGGTTTTCAAGCCTATAATCTTCACAGACACAGATTGTCACATCTTTCTCCCGTGGAGCAGCTGGTGGGTTTGAACTACCAACTTTTCCCTTAGCAGCCAAGCACTTAACCACTGTGCCACCAGGGCTCAAAGCTCCTGGTCAGACGGTGAGATTGCATTCCCTGGGGACTGCATAAATGAAGGGAACCTTGACACCAAAACCTGAATGAAGCTGCTGTAGGCTAGACTGGGGAACTCTGACCGTCAGTACCTTACTCACACTCCGTCCCAGTGATTCTTCTGATGATGCCCTACAAATCCAGAAACAAATCTAGACCAAGGGCTAGCAAATCATGGGATCTGAAAGGGTATCATTATCAAGGAAACCTCTATTAAGTATATGACAGGTGAATCATGGTGACTCACACATGCTAATGGTTGACTTCTTTGTATATTTAGCATTATGGATGCCTGGAACCTTTTAGTATCATTCAGGACAGAGAAGCCACAGAATTCTCTCACTACAAAAGATGAAAATTCTGAGACTGGGTTGAGTTTTGTATTGGATGATCCATCTCCATTTCCCAACTTAATCTGGTATGACGTAAAGGCCAAGCTCCCTGTCTTTGCTTGGCAGTCTGTCTTTTCCCATTAGGCACGAAGGCTTAGATACACATGCTCTTGGTGCGAATCAGAAAGGCCAGGGGCATGGTGCAAAATGGTTCTCCAACCCCGTGAAAAACTACAGGTGCATGCTCGATCCCCATTATCTCCCTCTTCCCCACCTCTTATGTCCAAGCAACAATAGTGCCTGTCAGAGTTTAAAGGAATGTCTGCAAGAACACAGTAACAATCAACTCTGCCTGGGCTTTCTTTAGGTTTAAAAAATGTCTTACTAAAACTTTGCTGACTTTACTGGGATCACCATGTTTAATGAGAGGCCTCAAGGAAATTGAAAGCAAAAGATGAGGAAAGGAAAAAAGCCATAAGCTGTAATCACCATAATTATGCAATCTCATGATGAGTTGAAAGCCGCCCTGGTAAAGCCAGAGAGAAGAGGGAATATCATTTGCAATTGGGCTGGTTCTCAGGACAGCTGGAAAGAATGTGACATGAAAGCCCTTCCCTTCCCCTGAGTTGGGCTGAGGACAAGTCCCTACGGCAGAGCCCGGGAGGAGGCAAGCCCCCCGGGGAGTGTAGTTTCCCCTTGGTCTGTGATCTCTAGGGGCATGTTCCACTCCTGGCCAGCTGAGATGTTTTGGGTCCCAGCTTGACCACCTGGAATCTGCAAATGCACTGGGTGAAAGCAAATGGCTTGATCGTCTTTTCTGGTTTCAACAAAACTTCCTTTCTGGATGAATATGAGGCCATCTTCTCCAGCCCAGGGCCAGGGCGCCCCATGCACATGACCAGTCCGGACTGTGCTGAGCCCAACTGCATCACTGTCACTCAGCCTCCCTGTGCCAACAGGCGCCTGTGTCCTCCACTTGCTGACCTCCTTCTAGACACTGAGGGGAGAGAGCCTTGTTGCCCAGAGCTCAGCAAATAGCTTACCAGTTTTAAAACATTAAACAAGGCAAGGATGACATGTGAAGGGCACTAACTTTACTTCTTGACAGTTTCCCTTGCCTAGACTGTGTCAGCAGCTGGCTTTGTCTCCCTCAAGGCATAGTCAAACCTGGGTCATCTGGATCCCTCTTGTCTACTCCCAGCCAACTCCCTCTAAATGACCCAAACGTCTCTTCCATGGTTTATTTGTAAACTACAGAATGAAACACAGTTGGATCCCTTTAACAAATATTTATGCCACATAGGATCCCAGTTGAAAGAGATCATGGAATCCAAAGCAAAGCTTCATCTACAATATTCTTGGCCACTCAGCTTCCAAATGCTTTCAGGGAGCTTATTGCTCCTTGAGGCGGCACATTCCATTGTTGGGTAGTTGCTACTGTTAGAAAATTCCTCAGCAGAGTGATGCTCCCCATGTCTTCTACCCATTAGCTCTAGCTTTGCTCTCTGAGGCAACTCAAGAGGGTTCATCTCCTCTGGAAGACAGACACTAAAAATTAAATCTCACAATGGCTTTCAAGTCTCCTTAGCAGCTGTTCTGTGCTGTTGAGTGATTCCTACTCATCCCATTGAAACCCATTGCTGTTGAGTCGATTCCGACTCAGAGTGACCCTGTAGTACACTAGAGCAGAACTGCCCCATGGGATTTTCAAGGCTGAATCTTTACGGAAGCAGACCACCACATCTTTCTCCTGCAGAGTAAGCAGCTGATGGGTTCGAACCACTGACCTTTCAGTTAGCAGCCAAGTGCTTAATCACTGAGTCACCCGGGCTCCCATCCCTGTCCTAGATTTCTGCTGTTGCAAAGCCTAATTAACGCCCGGAGGTTTCTTTCCTGCTCCTTCTTTTGTGGTGCTGCTGCTCCCCCTGGCAGGAGTGAGCTGGATTCCCACTTCGGCAGAGGCAAGCATCCTATCTCCTGAATGGTCTGCATTGCTTGCTTGACCTGCTTGCTGTTTATGCTTCTTGTTGTTGTTAGCTGCTGTTGAGTTGGTCTCTGACCCATGATGACCCCATGCACAACAGAACGAAACTCTGCCCGGTCCCTGTGCCATCTCCATTATCAGTTGCTGATCGGATCGTTGTGGCCTGTAGGGTTTTCATTTGGAAGTGATCTTTGGAAGTAGATTGCCAGGCCTTTCTTCCTAGTTGGTCTTAGTCTGGAAGCTCCACTGAAACCCATTCAGCATCACAGCAACATGCAAACCTCCACTGATGGATGGTGGCTGCCTTTGAGGTGCATTGGCTGGGAATTGAACTCGGGTCTCCCTCATAGAAGATGAAAATTATACCACTGAACCACTGCTATCCCATTTATCCCGCTTGTTGTTGTGGGCTGTTGAGTCAATTTCACCTCACAGTCAACCTACAGGACAGAGAAGCACTGGCCCATAGAGTTTCCTAGGCTGTAATCTTTACGGGGGCAGACTGTCAGGTCTTTTCTCCTGCCAAGCTGCTCGGGGGTTTGAACTGCTGACTTTTTGGTTAGCAGCTGAGCTATTAACTGTTGTGACACCAGGGTTCCTTTTATCCTGCATTCACCTTCACCTCTGTCTTCTCACTGGACAGATGAGAGCCTGCAGCGGTTCCAGTGTGGCCTCATGGGGACAGGCGCCAGAAGTCTGACTGTAGAAGTGACGAGGAACAGGCTAAAAAATCCCACAGCCCCATAAGTCACTGTGAAAGTGAGCGCTCCTTCTAGAAGACTATCTCCTGAGTGGGGGACTGGGGAGGGGGGAGAGGAAGACTCAGTTACAGCAAAGGGCTGCAGGTCACCTCCTGAAATAGATTCCTGCCAGCGCATCCACACAGTTTGCTCCAGCCTCCGTCACAGGAGACTGGCAGGAGACATGGCCTGGATCTGAATCAGCGGCTGTAAACACACAGCTGTGCCTTTCTGCCTCAGAGGAGTTTGGTTTTCACTTGACTGCTTGGCACATCGGGTCTGAGGAAGGCAGGGGAGGGGCCGGGTGGGGGAGAGGGAGGGTCGACCAAGAGAAGCCAGGGAGCTAGCTGCTTCCTGAAGCCCCACGTGGTGGAGGCTGAACCACTGGGGAGGGCATCTGGGGGCTGCTTTTGACTGAGAGGTTGAACCATCAGCTGCAACAGCTGGGGCTTCTCCTTCCAAGAGAAGAAGCAGGGTCTAGGACCGAGTTCCTCAGAAGTTACAATCTCCGACTCTTTCCGATAAATAAAAATTTCATCCATCCCAGAATACCTGAAAGATCCCACCCCATGGAGAATCACGGTGTCTTCTCTGTATTCCACCAGCCAAGCCGATAACGTTAAGTTTTACAGTTTATAGTTTGTAAAAATAGGTTGTTACATTTTCATTTTCCAGCTATAAAACTATAATATCAAATATGTGTTTTCAAACTTCACATGGAGCCAAGACAGAGCCAGATGGACAGAGACGAGGGGACTTAAGCTACCCCTGACTGGAACCAGGATAACACTGCCTTTAGTAACCTCTATTTGCCCATGTCTAAAAAAGGACAGTGACGAGCTGGGGAACTGGAAAGTTTGGTGGCAATGAGCCGAAGAGTGATGCTGAGATCCTCAAATGCTCACATTTCATTCCTTCCCATGCCCAAGGGGTCCTGAGAGCCCGCTGTGTATGGGGTGGGGTCGCAGCCCCAAGACCCTCTGCCCAGCTGACCTCACTTTCTGTTCCCACTCTCGGCAAGGCGTTCATATCTGAAGGGTGGGGACTATAGCACTGCAAGGCTGCCAGTGTGGAAGCTGCTTACCCTGTGCTTTGTGACCCCTCAGTGCCCTCCAGGGGTCACAGTGTATGAATGAGCCTGAGTAACTGAGAAAGACCTGAGGTTTGGGCCGCCTGTGGCACTCTTAGCTCTTGTTCTTGTTAGTGCCGCCGAGTCAGCCCTTGACTCAGGACGATCCCATATGTTACAGAGAAGAACTGCTCCATAGCATTTTCTTGGCTGTAATCTTTACGGAAGCAGATCGCCAGGCCTTTCTTCTGTGGCACTGCTGGGTGGGTTTGAACCACCAATCTTTAGGTTAGCACCCGATTGCAAACCATGTGTGCCACCCAGGCTCTCCTCTTAGTTCGTCTACCAGTCCTTTATCCTCAAATCCTTGTCTAGGGTTTTTAAGCACATACCCAACTCAATTCTATCCATGGGTTATTTGCCTGCCTCAAAGGCTTGTGGACACTTCCCTGATAGCGTAGCTAACTGGGTAGGAAGGCAGCTTCTTGATAAAGCTAAGGGGGGGAAAAAAAAAAGAAGGTTACCCCAACTCACAGCTCTCAGGATGGAGAGAAGCGCAGACCCACAGAAGAGCCCCAGCTAGAAAGGCCACTAGCGATGTCTAGTCCAAGCCATTATACAGAGGAGAAAATCAGGGCTCAGGGAGGGCTAGTGATTTGCCTAAGTCCACACAGGAGCAAGCTAAGGCTGGAAGCAGGAACCACTATCCACATGGGGGCAGCTGAAGAGTTTCACGGAGTCCCAGGAGAAGTCCTGGCTGCTCAAGAGAGGCAGGTTGTCAAGCTTTCCCTCCCCAAATACTACTATGGAAGTCTACCTCCATCTCTAGCCAGGTCCAGGGTTTCCTAGCTGGCTCTCACGGCTCTGACACCAGGTTTCGTGACCCACTGATCCCCAAAGGGGCCTCGGGCCCTTTCACAATCAAAACTGACCCTGTGAAAAGGTTTTTTTAGTAGATTGACCTTTGCTGGAGCCCTGAAAATATTTTTTTTTTACACCGTGGGGGCTATGATGAGTCTAGGTATTCCAGACTCATCCCCTCAGGGGAAACGGCTGTTCCCCACCAGAAGCTAAGGAGGAGGGACCCCCCCACCACCACCAAAGGAGAGGCTAATGCTGGGCGGATTGGGGGGCCGGTTGCCTACCCTCTCCTTCCCCTGCCAGAAGCCTAGGCCTTCCATTTCTGATTCAGGACCTGGGGCTAGAGCTAGGGGCTTCTCCCTGCAGAGCTGCCTGGGAAGGGGTGGGGGAGCTGCTGACTTCCCGCTCTCATTAGCTTTTCCTTGGCTTTTGGCCTGGGAGGGAGGAAAGAAGGAGAGAGAGAGAGAGAGAGGGAGGGAGGGAGGGTGACAGCTGGCTCCAGGAGCTCCCTGGTTTCCATCTGACTTTCCTGCTGCATTCCGTGGCGGGCAGGACGGAAAAGCCTGCAGCAGGATGCCACCGGAAAAGCCTGCTGCAGGATGCCACCGGAAAAGCCTGCAGCAGGATGCCACCGGAAAAGCCTGCTGCAGAATGCTACCAGAAAAGCCTGCAGCAGGATGCCACCGGAAAAGCCTGCAGCAGGATGCCACCGGAAAAGCCTGCTGCAGGATGCCACCAGCACATGCCGAGGCTCCCTCAGCTTCTGGCTGTTTGCTGCTTCAATTCTAAGAATCACCTTGACAAAGCTAAACTGAGATGTTCTCTTAGAAGGCGGATGACCACCTCACCCTCACACCTCTCCTTGTACACTCCAGTGCTTGCTTCTGTAACGGCAACCCATTTTCCATCTTCGTAGCCCAAGGCTACTGCTGCTGAAGCTCTCAAGAGGGCAGTGAGGCTTCACCTGAGCTCCCAGGCAAGGGATCCAGGGAGGCTGATGCCAGCATCAGTCAGGGCAGCCATTTCTCCTAACTTTTTAAGTGTCATCACCCCACCTGGCTTCACCTATGAAACAGTACACAAAGGGGCAGGTGCCTTTCTCTGGCTTCTTTCACCAGATGGCAGTGCCACCATCCAGAAAGAGAAAATTACTGCTGTGGTGGCTCGGCTAAGGGTCCTTTGCTTTCTCTAGTTCTCTTTCCAAGTCACCCAGAGTCAAGTCCCTGGTGAGGCCCTCAGCTCTTTGTGGTAGGCCCTTGTGGAATCTGAAGGAAACAGCACATGTAAAAGAGAGCAGAGGTCTCTTAGTGATGAAACTGGTTTCTGCCCAACTACTAGCCTAAAAGGTGGGGGCTGAACGCACCCAGTGGTGCCACAGAAGAAAAGTCCTGATGACCTGCTTCCATTAAGATTACAGCCAAGAAAACCCTATGGAGCAGTTCTACTCTGTAACACATGGGGTCACTGTGAGTCGGAATTGACTTGATGGCAACTAACAACAAGAGAGAGCAGACCCCTATTGTCATTTGTCAATTGCAAAACCAGGAGGACAGCAGACCCTGGCAGGCTGGTCCAGCTGAGCAGCAGGAAGTGGTCTTTAGTTAGAGCAGCCCTTCCTCCTCCCAAGTCAGGTAATGCCTGGACTTTCCACCAAAGACTCTGAAGACGAGATGGAACGTGATGGAAAAGTAATCCACAAAGACTGGTGAGATGTTTGCTACTGCGGTTTTCATATTTTACAGCCATCATGAAAGGAGGCTTCTCGACAGGAAGAGGGAAAAAACACACCCTGGGTCATTTGAGCCGATGCCACATTTGGAGCCCTCCTTGAGATGTGGCTATGTATTACAGGTCTTTCTCAGACTGAGGCTCCTTGGACCAGGGCTCTCATGTACAGTTGTGTGGGTGACTCACTGCACAAGGGCACTCACCTGAAGGGATAAGCAGGGGCTGAAATTCAGCCTGCACTTTGCTTGGCAAGCTGGGCATCTGCAAGGCTGGGGCCTCCAGAGGGGGTGCCATTTTGTTTTGAATAAAGGTACATTACAGAGTAGTAGGGAGTCCCTGGGTGGTTAACATGCTCGGCTGATAACCGAAAGTTTGGGGGTTCAAGCTCACCCAGAGCTGCCTCACAAGAAAGGCCTAGTGATCTACTTCTGAAAAATCAGTTATCGAAGACCCTATGGGGCACAGTTCTACCCTGACACATATGGGGTCACCATGAGTTGGAGCTGAGGACGGCAACCGGTGGTAACAAGCTAGTTGAGGTCCTACCATGGACTCTTAGTCAATTTTGGTTCTGAACCTGGGCCTTCTCTATCAAATAAGTGGCATTTTTGCACAGGTCCTGTGGCTTCTGCCCACTAAACCACACGATGCTTGGCACAGCATCTTCAGACGTTTGCTTTGTATATTCAGGTTTGAATGACAGAGAATGAAACTGTTGGGGCGGGAACCGCTACTGGAAAGAGAAGCTCACAGCACTGCCTCTGTTGGGGAGTGGGAGGCACTTTCTGCACCCAAACTAGCATGGCCGCAGCGGCTTCCACGAATCACATTAAATACTCCCCAGGATTTTATGTAAAAAGGGGGCATCTGTGGCCTACAACAGACAATTTCCCATTTCATGACACTCCTTGAAACTTGGGAAGAATAATTTGCTTTCTCCAAATGTTCCTCTTTTACCAAAAAAAGAAAGGTCATCATGATGTTTTGGGAAGAAATTCTGAATTCAGATTAATCTTGACAACACTTAGCTGACTGACCTGGATCAACAATCCTCACCACCAATTAGTCCTAAACGACAGCTAGCTCACATCCTTGGTTCATGAGCTGCCCAGCCTCAATTCTTCATTTTTCCATTACCGATGGTCTTCTTACACACCATTCCCAACATCTTGGGAATGCTACTGACCTAGTGCTTCACTTAGTCTTACAGTCTGTAGTATGAAATATTCATATAGATCTTCCTTTAGAGAAAACAAGTATGTATATAATATCCAGAAAATGGCTACCAGATTGCAAGGCACATTGGTTAGTTGGTTAGTTCTGCTTGATTAGAACACTAGGCTACCGAGACTAAATCTTTGGGTTCCAGCCTTGAGTAATCTGAGAGTTGTCACCATTCTATAGCCATGGGCCATATCCCCAAATTTAGCCACATTTTGGTGGGGGGGGGATGTGGTGCTACCCCGACAGCACAAGGAGGATAAAAGGCATGGATTCATCAATGCAAATCTATCTCCACCACTGAAATCAAAAAATCCAAATGCACTACCTATTAGAGCCTCTTGTTCATAAAAGAACAGCAGCGAATTTTGGAACATATTTTTCAAAGTTTGGGCCTTTTATATAGATGCTAAAAATCTCAGGAGCTTGGGAAATGTTTCTCCTTTGTCTGCCTTGAAAACATCTCTGAAAATTTTCCCACATGCACATTTCAGACTTTTGGAAGGTGCTCAGTGCTTACTCATTCTAAGTGCTTTGTTAAAAGACCATGGGAACCACTGAACCAGTATAACTTCTGGAATGAAGGGACATCAATAAATGCTCCTCACAGAGCTTCACTGAGGTCATTCTGGTCTTTCCTGATACCCACCTCTCATGAAAAGAAGCCTGAAAATGTTTGGATGTCTCATCCAAGTACCAGCTTCCTCTTTCAAACCCTCAGCCCACATGGCCAACCTGAAGCGCCTTCACAGGACTTTAGGTAATCTGATTTCCTACAATTTGCACCTGAGAGTCTAAGTTGCCAACACCATACACCCTGGGCTTGTCAACAAAACCCCTATAATCCTCCACCCACAACATCCAGGCCTCAAAAGAGATGGGGAGGGATGTGGTCCCTGCCAATCTCTAGAGGGCCATCAGGAGATGGAGGAAGTCCTGTAGGCCTTTCTCTGGTGGCCTGTGGCACCTTCTTATTGTGTAAAGCCATAAGGCCATGGCAAACCAGCCATGAAGAGAGGCAGGAGAGCAGCAGGCCTTGTATTCTGTGTGTTCTGATTTCTCATGAGGGAAGACCTTAGAGGGGGAAGACCTGAGATGAGAAGGGATGTGCACTGTATTTTAACTGCCACCGATTAGAGTTATTGTGGCGTTTATACTAGCAAATTCAAAGTAATGTGAACTGCAGTTAAATCTAGTTATGACAGGAAATGACTAGGTTGCTTTCAACCTATGATTCTTGGAATTTATGTTAAAAGACAAAATAAAGATACTAATTGCACTAATCAGATTTTATAAGGATTTTCCTCTTCAACAGAGAGGGGAAAAAAGGCAAGTCAGCATCAGTAAGGGAAATGCCACTGGATGCAGGTATGGGGTCTTTGCTCCTTGGTTGCCATCTTGGTTCCTTTTGGTTTGATGTTAACAGTGCAGGCTGGGCCCCTTGGACTCAGCAGCTTGTTTCTGATGAGTCAGTGAATGAGCTGAATTGAGTACTTCCTGTGTACCAAGCCCTAAACTGAAATCTTGACGAGAAGAGCATGGAAAGGGTAGACTGATCTGTGCTGTTTTACAGAGTACAGTATAGACTCTCTGCTATGTACCATATGGAAGACCTACTTGTTCAGTGCTCTCGTCTGTCATCAGGGGGGTCTCATGAGGTGCCACTGTGGTGGTCTCTACCATTCTGTAAGTTAGGTTGCATGAAGGTAAGGCCACTTCTGACCAGGACAGTGGCTCTGCACCCCATATTTACCCAGTCTACCAGAATCAAGGCCTGGGGTGCTTGACAAGACTTTGCCCCTGGAGGTATGGGGGTAGGGCATGGACCCATTTCTCCCTCCACCTCATAGTGGCTGTGCTCCTCTCGCCACCATGTTATGAGCTGACAGGGGCTGTAAGGGATGTTAGAAACTCATGCAGAGGCCACTAACACACACACCAAGTAGGCCACATTGCCAGGACCCATGCAGCACAGCCTTTTTCTGCACAAAGCAAAGCTGCCCACACAGCAGCACCAGCTCACGACCCGCACCACACTATCATGACTGCCAGAGTTCACAGCGGAAAATTTGGATTTTTTTTTTTGAGATGAGCTATGGTTCTGAGCCAATTTAGTTCATAGTAGAGTTACATGGCCTTCTCCCTGGCTGCTGCAGAAGATGCACAAACCACGCAGCCCCAAGAGCGGCCAGATCTCTCCTCCTCAAAGATGCACCCAGAAGATCAAATGCTGAGGCCTGAGGCTGAAAGGTCATGTGTGCACCTTCTGCAGAGGGGGCCATGTGGTCTTTCGCAAATCCCTCTCTAGGAGAGAAGCTGCAGACACTTGCAAAAGGGGGGTGTCAAGGAGGAAAGCACCAGACTCCCACCCACCCCAAAGGAAACAACAACAGAAAAGAACCAGAAACAAAAAACAAAAGAGAAATGTTGAGGGAAGAAAACCAACTGAACTTACCACACTGCGAGTGAACTTTTCTAGGGAAGTTCTACGACCTTGCTCATTTTCTGGCTTTAGTGGGAGAACAAAAAAGGTAGGGAGAAAAATATAGAAAAAAAAAAAAGTCTTCAGCTTAGACGTGGTTTCCAAACAGCAGCAGCCGCAGCTAAAGAACAAAAACAAAAGCAAAACAGGGCGAAAAACGGGGAAAGAGAAGCAGCCAGCACTGTTTGCGAGGGTCAGTGGAGGAGACAGAAAACAGAAGCCCAGGAGGAGATGGTGCTGCTGCCTCCTCGGAGCAGTGAGGGGAGAGGGTGTTTGCTTCTCCCAGGACTATTCACCTCCCTTCAGGGCTTGGGTGAGAAGACCCCATGGCTGTCCACAGGGCCACAGTCTCGGGTTTTGAGCTGCCTGCTTGCTACTTTCAGTTGGCTCTGCCCAGGTGTAGGAGGCCACAGGCAGCCATCTGGGGCCCCAGGTCAGTGTTGGTGAAATTGAAGGGGACACAGAACAAACTAGATCTGAGGGCTGGTGTGGAGTTGGGGGTATTCTGATGGGATTTCAGGAAGGGCCATGAGGGAAGTGAAGAGTCATAAGCTTGCCTGTGAGTCTCAGGGAGCACTTGTTCCCTTTCAGATTTTCCTGCCCAGAGGTAGCCAGAAATGTTGCAAACTTCAGTGACTTCCTACTGACCCCCACTCAGTGCCCTTAAAACAAGGAGGGTCTGCCCATGTTCTTCTCAATGACAAAGGGTGTTAGGCCCCCAGAAGACAATAACGTGAGGAACATTCTGCACATAAAAGTCCCTCTCAGTACCAAGGCAGTGAGAACTTCCCAAAGTTTACTCATGAGGGACTGTAGGGGGCTCAGGTGGCCAGTGAAGCTACTTGGAGAACTCTCAGCTGAGGTGTCCAGGACAGGGGGGCAAGATGAGGCAAAGCCCCTGAATGTTCTCCTAGGCCTAGCCATTCTTTACAATAGGAGGAGAGGGGATGAAGTGTGCCCAAACCTCTCCCCCAAGTCCCCTACCTGCAGGGATTTCGGGAGAACAGAGTTACAACCCGGATGCCTGCTAGGGTATGCTAGAGCCCCATTCTAGGGTCTTGAAATTCACAGAGCTGGGAAATTCATACAATACTCACACTCACATTAATCTCTCTCTCACACACATACACACACACCACCCCAGCAAATAACTGAAATTAGGGAGCCGAAGAAATAGCCCGGTGGGTCTGCAGGATTTGCTGAGAGCAGAGGGGGCAGGCAAAAGGCAGCCATCTGTCTGTGTGGATGAAGTCTTGGGTGTCCTTGGCAGCAGTGCCCCTTTCCGCCCAACTGGCTGCCAGAAGACAGATACAGGGATGCAGAAGGAAAACACAACACGAACAACACACTACCACAGAGCTGGGCTGCTTTTTCTCCTTGCACAAAGGAATTGAAAGACACACACTTGGACCTGGGGACCAGAACAAGACCTGGGGACGGCAGGTCTCAGCTTCAAACCAGTGGGCAGACCAGGCAGCATGCATTTGGCTCAAATCAGGAGCTAACATTCTGTTCCTATAATTCTCATCCCCTGGCTACCGAACTGCTGCTCACAGAGGGTAGCAGTGGGCCTGACTCTCTCAGGTTCCGATGCCTCTGCACAGGCCCTCCACACTGCCCTGGAAAACCATTGCCATTGCCACTTAATTGTCCCAGGAGTATCTCTCAAAGCCTAGCTCACCTATCCCTTGAGAACCTGGTTCTTTGGAGCAAATATCTTTTTCTTTGACAGGGTGAGAAAAGTAGATGAATTAGAGACAAAGGTTCAGTAGGCTGGGGCCTTTATTAGCAGAAAAATGAGGCCAATTCATATGCCCTTTCTTAGCTGGAAGTTGTGAGTCTCACATAGCTGTTATGACCTGGACACTTATATCCTACGGTCAGCCCTTCCCTGAAGTCAGAAGATACTCTAGCCCAACCTGGAAGTGCCAAGATACAAATCAGGTCCATGCCTGGAGACTCTCAGGGAAAAGTGGCAGGAGAAAATACGTGTGTCACTGTCTTTGGAAAAGATTAATTCTTGATCTTTGAAAGGGTGTTGTCATCTGCAAGGGCTTTCTGCCCCAAAAACATTTCTTCATTTGGGGGCTGGGAGGAAAATCCTAGAACCTGTAATATTTCACAGGAAGGTAGTCAGTTCCTTCCTTACCCTGTAACCTCTTCTGAGAAGGTATCCTCTCATCATGGAGAGCTTGCAAGTACAGAAATCTCAGCACCACTCCCTCAGTTTCTGTGTGTTTTCCCTTTGTGCTCAAATCCACACTGAGACTGAGTAGCCTCTGACTTTTCCTCTACTAGGTGTGTAGACAGGCCCAGAATTTCCCCAAACTGTGATCAGCTCAGGTGTCTTAAGCCCACAAGCAATATGGAAAACTTACTTTGACTTTCCCTGTGAAATCTGGGCTGGAGACATCTAAAGTCTCCATAACCTTTCTCTTGCCTCCGGTTCTTGAAAAAATAGACATCAGACCTGTTTCTGGGGTAGGGGGTCAGCCTTTCTATCAGAGATTCTCCACCAACATACTTCAGCAACGGAAGTGGTAAGAAGTCAGACTTCACACTCTTTCCATCATAGTAGCTACACCTTTGAAAGGGATGCAGGTAACCCAAGAAAGCTGGGTTTCTGACAACTCAGGCATTTCAGAAGTCCCTTCCTCTTTTCCAGACTATTGGGGCTCTTCTCAGGGCTACCCCAGGGCAGGAGAGCAGGACAGAAATGCTCTTCTAGACTCTGGAGTTATGTGGTACCAATCAGATATGCGGACAGGACCGTGGCACATGAGGTTGACAGTACACAGAGAGAGGGCTGTGTGGATGAGGAGGCAACCTGACAGACAGTGTACTGGTGGACAACCACATGCTTAGGAGTTGGCGGAGGGTGGCTAGGAGGAAAGAAGGAGGGAATGCAAATGTTCCTAAGTGGCATGGCAATGAAGTCATGGAATCTGGTGTAAATAGAGCCACACTTAACCACACACTGGCCTTAGGCCAGAGCTGAAAGGTGCAGAGGGTGTGCAAGCATACTGTAATCATGAGTCCTTTCTCTTACCTCCCCTCTCCCAGGCCACCATGCCCCTCCCAGCTTTCCCTTCCCTCCTCCCAGAAATCCTGCTGAGTTCATCCTTTCTCAATCACTCCTCTCCACTTGCATGCTGAGGGACACTGGGCCCCCAAATCCAAGACTCCAAGGGGCTTCAGGGAACCATGGCTCAGTTCCAAGTGGAGAAGGAAGAGGACACTGGGATACAGTTGCTTCTTGGTTAAAAAAAAAAGAAAAGGTAAACACTCTCAGGCTGGTGAGGGAGAGGAAGGAGGGTGTCAAGCAGGGAACAATCCCAAAGGTGGCTTCAGGAGCCGATGACACCCTGCAACTTTTTTTTTTTTTTTTTCTGTCCAATGAGGAGGCACCCTAATCCATGCCTTTGAATGGTCCCTGGGATGATCAGTGAGAGAAAGTCTGTACGGAGGGGGGTGGACTTTGAAGTGAGGGACTCTCTGTGGTTTCTTAAGGGACTAGCTGGGTGTCACTGCTAGTGACTGAGCCACTGCAGCCTTAGTATCTGGCCATACTCCCCCTTGTGGGCAGCATATGTAGACAGAGGTAATGGGGACACGAGACAGGACCTTTGGGTGGACTGGGGTGGGGACCATCCTAATTGTTTTCAACTGGAGTGGAAGGGGATGCAGAAGGGAAAGAAGAAAGGAGAAAATAAATAAAACCCAAGGGATGATCTTGCCATTTGACATCAGCAGCAAGCATCGGGCAGGAGTTCACAGTGCTAAGACAGGCAAGCTTGCCCTTCCCAAAGATACCTTCTTCTTGGCCAAGAGCAAGTCCTGGTAAGCATTTGACCGGAGGAAGCGGGCATAGCTGTCACTCTTCATCAGCTTGTAGATGTGTTCCTGAGGGAGGAAGTGGGTGGGAGACACAAGCAAGACCTGTCAATCAAGGCTGAGGGAAATTACAACCAACCAACCACTGGATTTAGGAAAGAAACAAAGGGACCTAGGTATGCTTGTATGTGCCTAGAAAAACTTGCACTATGTTTCCCCCTAGTCAGAAACGCCAAACAAAACATATTTTCTTTCTTAGAGTAAAACATCCTTGAGGATCGTATCCTAAAGGCTTTGTAAGTAGGTAGGCCCTGGCGCTACGTTGGGGTGCAGCATTGCTTAATGGTTAAAACCACAGGCGGAGGAATAAAAGCTAATGAACTATTGATACACCTCACAACTTGGATGAATCTCAAGAAAATCATGATGAGTGAAAAAAGCCAATCACAAAAGATTATATACTCTATGATTCCATCTATATAACTTTCTTGAAACGACAAATTATAGAAATAGAGAATATGTTAGTGGCTGCCAGGGGCTAGGGGTGGAGGAGGGGAAAGAGAACTGGGTGTGACTATAAAAGGCAACAGGAAGGATCCTTGGTGACGAAACGGCTCTGTATCTTGACGCATCTTCCACGTGTAATAAAACTGCATAGAACTAAACACACACGCACTCACACGTACACACACAAACAAGTACTAGTAAACGTGGGAAACCCTGAATAGTATCAATGATTGTAGCAATGATAATATTATGGCGGTGATATTGTAGCATAGCTTTGCAGGATATTATTCGGGAAACTGGGTAGAAGGTACATGAGATCCCTGTATTATTTCTTACAGCTCCCTTTGAAGCTATAGTTATCTCAAAATAAAAACTTAAAAAAAAAAAAAACCCACAGGCAACAAGGCAATTGGGTCAGTCTGTGCATATGAAGGCCACAGTCTCTTCCTGGAAGGGTGCCCTTGGCAGCTAGATTATGGGGCATCTGGGCAAATACACCAGGCCTGAGGCTTCCACCCAGGAGGGGCAGCTGCTGTGGCTTTGTGCCGTCTCCTCTTCTGGGCTCCTAGAGGCATTTGCATTCGGGCCTTGGCAATGGATTTCACCCTTGACTTCCAGCTAATTCCTATTGCCACATGGTCTGTTCCTAACAGATCTGTCCTCATCAAGGGCTGGAAAGGTCTGGTTCATTAAAAGAGGGAACTTGGCAGTTGAAATGAAATCCAGTTTAGCCACAGAGGAAAGCTTGGCTGTCCCAGAGAAGGATCTGTTAGGAGGGAAGATGGGCCTTCATTAAGGAGGGTAAGATTAACAGTTAGGGGCTGGCCTGGTAGAGGAAGTATCTTCCCCAATGTGTGCCCATTCTTCAAACTGTGAAGCCAGACAAGGACTTCAGTGCTCAGGCGGACGGACAGATGGTCAGTGAGCAGAGAGTGCTCAGCTGAGAGGCAGGACTGGACATTAAAGGTCCACCTCTTCCTTGGGTATGCTTCCCAGGGAGGGCATAGGAGGGGCAGGCAGAGACTTCCTTGCCAGGTGGGGGCCAAATTTTAGAGCTACCTGGCCAGATGGCTATTGCTTCCCAGAGGAAGCTGGGGGCAACGCCAAGATCCTCTCCCTACCAACCACAAGAGAAAGTGAGACCAGAAGCCAGAATCATCTTGGCCACGTGTGGCTCCTCCTCCATCCCATCTCCAGCTGGACGCCAAGCCGACTTGTTTGGGGACCAGCTTCATTCTTCCTGTGATGCTCCCTTATGTATAAAAGCAGGTGGTAGTCCCATTAATGGGAAGGAGCCCACTGCATGGGGTCAAGAGAAATTAAACAGTGGCTCGGTTCTGAGGTGATCTGGATAGTTCAGATATGTTCTGATTTAACAGATGTAGCGTCAATATGCCCAAGCGTTTTTCTGAAAATTTAAGACAACAATATACCCCACTGTAGTTTAAGTTCCATGAGTGTGGAAACGGTATGTTTTCTCAGGGTCTAACATTGGTTGAATTTACTGAGTGACAACATTGTTTCTTGGCTCACTGGTATGCTTATTTGAGTTTAATGTTCAGCAAGTTTACAGGCTTGATGCTTGCATTCGGTTCACGGTTTGGATTGAGATCCTGCTCTCCATGTGGAAGGAGAGAGAAGATTGCACTTAGCTCAAAGGGAGTCCATGCTGTGACCATCTTGGCTTGTCTCTGACAGCCTCAGAGCCCAAACTGAGGACGTTACTGGTCTTTGCTCTCATTTGTTGTCTCTTTAAATTGTTCTAACATTTAAACCTTAGGTACAAATGTGAATCCAGAATAAAAATGACTCACTGTCTCCTCCTTGTCTTAGGCATTGCTTCTGTCTGGCTGACAGAGCCATGTGGCTCCTGAGTCATCTGGAGATGCCTGGACCTTTTCCAAACCCCAATCCAAAGCAACAGGTCCCTGCTTTTTTTCTGATTTCCTATAGGAATCCAAATCTCTAGGTATAGCTCACAAAATACTACACTACTGCCCCAAGAGGAGTAAGGAAACCTCTCTTAGTCCAGCCCTTTTGGCCTTGGCAACTAACTTCATCCTTGATTCAGCTAATTCCTATAGACTCATTGTGGGCAGGAAAGCCTGGTCCATTATAAAAAAGAACTTGACAATCGAAAAAGAGCAGAATAAAGTCGATGCCTAAACATTCAGTCACAATAATAGTCAACAAATATTTATTGAGTACCTACTATGTGCTAGACACTGAGTTTACAGCCTGAACAAGTCCAGAGCAGGTCTCTGCTGTCAAAATCTTGGATTCTACTCAGTTAGACAGACATTACACAAATATGTACATAGCTAATTGAGCTAAGGGCTACAAAGAAGTTCAAATACAGGATATTATGAAGGAGTGTTAACTGGGGCTCATCCACCCTACCAGGGGTGGGTAATTGTAGTCTATGAACCAAAAATTTTCATAAAGGTGGGAAGATCTGAGTAGGCAGAGAGAAACTTGTTTTCCAATTCTGTGGTAGTTGGTGAGGATCTGGTCTGGCAGCTGCCCAGTCTGATCAACTCCAGCAAGGAGGACAATCCAGGGGCACAGACAGAAGAGTAGGAGACACTGCTGGTCTCCTCTCCAAGTATGTTGATGTGGGTTGGAGGAACAGTTTGCGTACCACTCTCAACCTCCCTACATCATACTGCCAACTCCAAAGCTAGAACAAAGGCAAGGATGGCGTGGGGAGAAAGTAAGTGAGTAAAAATATTACCTATTGGCGGGTAGTTTGCACAAGATGGTCTCACCCTGCCAACTCCACTGCTGGCCCTTTACCATCATTTTGGCAAACTCAATTACTCTGTTGTTGTTGGTTGCTATTAAGTCGATTCCAATTCATGGGGACCCCAGGTGTGCAGAGTAGAACTGCCCCACAAAGTTTTCAAGGATGTGACCTTTCAGAAGTAGATCACCAGGTCTGTCTTCCGAGGTGCCTCTGGGTGGGTTTGAATCACCAACCTTTCAGCTAGTAGGTGAGAGCTTAACTGTTGCAGCACCCCGGGCCACCTCAAGTTACTGAAAGAACCATAACCGAAGCAATAACGGCAGATCCAAGGCACAGGTCTGAGAATCTGAAAACCTCTGCAGATCCCTCTTCCCCCCGCAGGGCCCGTGACCTCAGGCTCGGCCTGGCCTGGACCTCTCTCTCCCACAGCCTAGGGATGCAGGGCTCTCCCCTGACCTCCTACTCCTCCCCCAAGCTGAGAAATGAAGGCTCTGATGTACCCCGTTTTGGAACTGTGTTCCTTCCTCCGTGCCAGCTTTGTCTAGGAAACATAAAGACAGTAAACAGGGGGTGGGTGAAGGGAGCTCTGAGATTCCCTGAGAATGAGAATTAAGATAGGACTCAGGGTCTTTTGCCATTTCCCAAATACAATGAGTTTATCACTGCCAGGGACAGCAAGTGTGCAAAGCTCTTAGCAGTGACCTCTACTGATTTATGAGGGCTTCTGGTTTGTTTCCCCTGTTCCAAAGATAAGCAGTCTTAAGGGAAATGCATACCTAGAATCTGCAAAGTATAAGGGAACCACAGGCAAGATCAGCCAAGCCCCCACTGAGAGGGAATTCCTAAGGGGACAGAGAAAAAGATTTCCCTTCCCTTCTCTCCTCTCCTCCCTCCCTTCTTTTTAAAAAGGAGATGATTGAGTTGACCATGAACAAGCAGAACCACCAGAGTTCAGGCCTGCCTTCCTGAGCACCTAATCCAGGGAGGATGAGTTCTCCGTAGGTTGAGAGATGGAGATTCAGGGCCCTAAATCACACCAAATATCTTAGCCACAGTTCTCAGCAGTGGGAGGAATCACATCACCGCAGGGGTTGACAGTTATAGCACAGGGATGTCACCTGATGAGACACTCCACCTTCATGTCCCCTTCTGGGGTCTGGGCACTGGTGATGAGGTGCTCTGCTTGCATGGGATGCTAAGGCAGAAGCAAAAACAACTGGAATCAGTCAGGTCTGAGACACATGTGGGAGCTGGAGGGAGCGAGCAGGACAAGCTGTCTCAAAACCACACCTGCTACAAATCAATGTTTTGCTGCCAGAGTCTTCCTTTGGAACTCTCCTTTCTTTTTAGACAAAACAGAGTGACCCTCACAAGCATTAGGGGAAGAGAATCAGAAAATGTCTGGGGCCCTGGGCCACAGGCATGCCAGAGCAGCTGAACTACGTAAGCATACCCTACATCCTCCCCTTTGCTGTGGGTTCCTAAAACAGCTAAGGTCTCATTTTCCAGCTTCAGAACATCCTCCTGGAGCAGGAAACCACTCAGCTGGAACATTGCACAGCTGCCAAGGGGCCTTCTTGTGATTTACAAGTGCCCTATTTTTCTTTTTGCAGGTGTATGTGCCTCATCTCTGCCCTCCATTCCCAAGCTTCCTGGAATAACGGCTAGTTTTGGCAACTGTTGGGTGCCTTGTAGTCCTTGGAAGGAAGACAGAATGTGATGTTGCTGTGTGGGGTGATGGAAAGGGGACTGGGCTAGAAGTCAAAGGCTTGGATATAGGTCCTGACTGTCCTTTTCTAGCTCTATCTATTATCAATCACACAATTAAATGAGGAAATGTAAGTGAAAGCACTGTTGTTGTTAGGTGCCATCGAGTCGGTTCTGACTCATAGTGACCCTATGTACAACAGAACAAAACACTGCCCAGTCCTGTGCCATCCTCACAATCATTGTTATGCTTGAGCCCATTGTTGTAGCCACTGTGTCAATCTGCCTCATTGAGGATCTTCCTCTTTTTCATTGATGCTTTGCTTTACCAAGCATAATGTTCTTCTCCAGGAACTGGTCCCTCCTGATAACATGTCCAAAGTATGTGAGACAAGTCTCGCCATCCTTGCTTCTAAGGAACATTCTGGCTGTACTTCTTCCAAGACAGATTTGTTTGTTCTTCTGGCAGTCCATGGTATATTCAATATCCTTCTCCAATACCATAATTCAAAGACATCAATTCTTCTTCGGTCTTCCTTATTCGTTGTCCAGCTTTCACATGCATATGAGGTGATTGAAGAATACCATAAAAGCACTATGAAAACTATATACATGTAGAGTAATAATAATAACCGGCCTTTATGTGTGACCGCCCTTGCCAGGGACATGTTGGTGAGGCTGAAGATGAGAAGATTACTGGGGGCAGGGGGAAAAAGGAAGCAGACAGACTAGGAACAGAGAACTGCAGTGCTATTTTAGTTATTGGTGCTGTTCACTTTGAATCAGTGCTTAGATTTAAACAATCCCATCTTACAGGTAAGAATAGAGACTCTAAAAGATTAAGGTGGCTTGCTCAAGGTAAGTACAGAGTCAGAATTTGAACCCAGAGCTAAGTGACCCAGAGCTGGGCTCATGCTCTTTCCACTGCAACATGCTGCTTTTCATTGTCCTTTAGTTGGGGTTCCAAGGGAGTCAGTGCTGCTTGTGCTCAGATGACACATCAAATGAAGTCCCTCAATTCACAGTCAGCAGAAAGGTTGTGGGCCTCCTCTCAAGTCCTAATCTGAGTCATCCTACTGTAGATGTAGCCACTTCTTACCACTGTATTTGCATTCACGGCATCTGCTTTGGGGAATGAATCATGTACTACCACCACTGTCAGCAACGGCAACGACCAAGTCCCCAGAGGTGGCACAGGCTTTGCCTGGTTTCTCGCCTAACAGGTGGGCCATGTACAGCTCACCTTCCATATGTGAAGGAAGTTGTGGATGGCCTTTGGAACTCAGTTCTCAATCTGGAAAAGCTCTCAGGGCTGATGCAGACTCTTGAAAAGTGATTAACAGCAAATCTATATCCGATATACCCAAAAGATCCCTCATCTTCACCTTTCAAAGGACTCATAAATACAGTAAAATCTGAGAAAGCCAGACCCTGTGGAAGGCAGAAACCTGTCAGAGAAGGAAAACTCAAATATTTTCCACTAAAATGAGCAAGAGAAAAATGGCAATACTGCACCCTGTCAAAGGCGGAAAACTTGCGAGGCCCCGAAAAACAAGGTAGCCCCGTTGAATTCTGGCTCTCACAGGTTTCACTGTATCTTCCACCAAAGGTCTTCAGATTTTAGGCATGGTTAGCTAAATTTGTTTCAACTTGGATCCTGCAAAAGGACAGAGGGTGGTACTGTGTGGTGGCAAGGACTTGAAGGGGATCACCAATCAGTATCTGCTTAATGAACAGAGGAGAGGCAATAAAAGAGACCACAGCAATATGGATGCTTCCACTTAAGTGAAAAATGATACTTTGCTGCTGTTCATGAAGGCAACTTTGGACAATCATCTTAGGGTCATGGGTATCTTAAATGAGAAGCCCGATTTGGGTTTCTTTGCTCTCTTAAGCATGGCATGGGTGCCCCCTTTTTCCACAGAATGCACCACTCAAGGTTATAAGAGGGTGTAAGGATAAATGATCACTTGCCTTTACCCTGCAATGCACCTGAAAAAGCATGTGCAATTTAACTGGCCAAAAGGGCACAATATTTTGATGCTGTTCAATCCCTACTCTTAGATAAGGGGAGCTTCAAAGACAGATGTGCCAGATTGCCTTTTTACCTCCCCATATACCATGAGAATTAACTTAGGAAAGTGTTTTCCTTTCCTTTTCATGGTCAAGGGGCTTGGTGCAAGAAATACCTGCTCAGAAGTATCAAAGAATACATGCAAAGAAATAGTGGAATGTAGTTGTCTGATGCCTTCTCTCCAAGAACTACTAGTCTGCATGGTAATAAAGAGAACTAGATTGCAAACAACTGATTGCTTCTTTTCAAAATGCGTCCCTCCCTTTGCTGTTCATCCCCTTAAAATAAAACCACCCACAGAATAAAATGAGTAACTCCTGGAGCAAGCAGTACTGTGGGATTCTTTATTAAAATATGTCTGGCATGGGAATCTACCAGGAAATGCCCTCCAATCGAGAATTAATGCCAGGAAACTCGGTGCAGTCTTGTGATACTGGCACACAATGCCACCACCTCCACCACTGGAACAACGATTAATAGCTAGGAAGGACAAGGCTAGGAAGACTTCTACTTACGAGTAATCTGGGGCAAACGTAAAATCGTACTCCACTGGGCTTTGGCTTTTAAACAAAACAAATGTTAGATACCTTGCATGCCTTAATCAAGCGGCTTTTGAACATCCAAGTTTAGGTCTTAATAATAGGAACTTTTGGCTAGAGGCTTCTGTCTCCTCAAGGTTGGTGTGGACTTGATGGTTTATTTCTCTGCTTTTTCATCACCGTGACCTCATTCTGGCCTTGAAGTTACTCTTTGATCATTCCATGCACTGATGATGGCTGAATTGAATTTCAGTAACTTAGACTGAAGGTTGCTTAAGGGAAGCGGCCCTTGTAGGTGTCTCTATATTCCCAAAGCCTAGAATGTCTGGCATTTAGTGGGTGTTTCAAGTTATGATGAACTGGTATTAATTGCAGACATTTAATTTAATCAGTATTTCTTGAGTATCTACTATGTGTGTCCCCCAAGGATGCTTGGAAAGGCTCTTCAAAGTTGGAAGCCAAGGGACAAAGGGACCTTTGTTTTTAATGATAGGCACAGTTTAGAGTGTTATAATTCTAAACTGAGTTGTCCAGGAAATTAAAAAGAAAATCTTAACTGTGTGCAAAGCATTATTTTATTGTTATCGGGAATTATACAGGATAAAGAAGACCTGCTCTCATCAAAGAAACGTAAAATCCGGAGGCGCTGGAAGGCCCAGACACTCCAGGTATAAAGTGGGGGGTCTCAGTGGATACTGTAAATCAGGAAAACAATGGGGCTTGGACAGTATCAGGAAGACTAGGTGGGCACCTGCAGAACCAAAGCCAATAGGCAGGGTTGGTCTCCCCAGTTCAACTGTCAATCCAATCCAATCTCAATGAAATGTTTTCTTAGGCCTATTTTGTTTTGTTTTTAAAGAATGACAGGCTCTTAGACAGGCTCTACCTGAGGGGAAAAAGCAATCCATACTTTCTATTTCTTTGCAATTCCCCTCAGTACAGAACTTCATAGCCCCACAGGTCAGGGTCTCTCAATCTGAATGGGAGAGTGTATGTTCATGAAATGGGTGGATGGGCAGATGGACGAATAATTGAATGGACCCAAGGACACACAGTCCTTGGAACATCCTTGAATACTCTGTGGCTTTTTAAGTTGAAGCGAAGCAGCCACTGAGCTGCCAGACGACTCCTATCTCCCTCCTGGAGCCTGTGGAGGTTCAGGAAAGAGGCAAATGGCCTGAGAAAGCCTTAGGTTCTCAGTGCTTCCTGTGGTTTAATTTTCTCTTCCAAGAGCTACAAGCAAAGCTTTAGAACACATGCCCAAGATTCAGATCTCTCCTGCTCCAGCCCGCTCTGCCCACCACCACCAGACTCGCCCTATTCCAACTCTGTCATCATGAAGTTGCTTCCCAGCTCAAAGCCTTAGGTGCTTTCCCATTGTCTTCAGGATGAGAAACTTCAAATATCTGAGTATGACACTCAAAGACCCCCAAATTTGGTTCCTACCTATACGTCCTGCATTTTCATCCTAAGAACACCTTCCAAGTACAATAGTTATTTGGGAGAACTACGTTTTGGTCGAGCTTGGAATTATGAAGCCCCAGAAAACACTAAAGCCATTAACTTTGTGAGTTCATACAAATACATAGCACTTTTTTACTTATAATGGCTGGAAAATGACGTCATGTTTGGTAAAGTAGAGGGCCAATGAAAATATGGGAAATCCTCGATGAGATGGATTGACACATTAGCAGCAAAGGACTCAAACATACCAATGATCATGAAGATGGCACAGGGCTGGGCAATGTTTCTTTCTGTTATATATAAGGTCACCATGAGTTGGAGCTGACTCAGTGGCAACTAACAACAATACAACAGGTATTCAAAGAATTTTCAGGGCTGTTAGCGGGTCTGGTTTCTTCACAATCCTTGGTGGGCTATATAGAAACATCGTCCCCATCTTACAGATGAGGAAACTAAAGCATACAAGGTTAAGGCCCTTGCCTGAAACCATATAGCAAGTGGGGGTGACAAGCCTGGAGTCATTATCTGATGCCTCAGAGTTGAGAACAGAGAATTTAATCTCTAGCATAAAGAACTGAGTCCTAAAAACATCAAAACAACAAAAGACATGTTCTTTGTTGTTCCTCCCCCCGCCCCAGGCTAAATCTATGAAATTGGAACAACACAGCAAATAGCTGAGGGCTATGGTCACAGCCCACAAACCTTTATGGAAGATTTGGTCTTGGCCCAAATTTTCAAAAGAAGCCAAATGGATTGGCAAAGCACAAGGGCAAATGCTGGGCCTGTGCTGACAGGGCGTCTTGTGAAATATTTCCACAGGAAGCAAACATGGGCAATTAACTTTGCTATAACAATGCATGTAGTCAAAATAAATAAATAAAACACACAGAGGGAGCCTGCATCCCAGCCCCCACTTCAAACTGATCCTTAAATCTGGTGGAAACTTCACTCAGGCTACTGGCCACTAACCTCATGGCACATGGCCATACTTCTATTGGCAGTTTGACCATTGTGGTGGGCCTCTGAGAACCTTGGTGATGGGCTAAGGAAGGCGTCCAGAACTCCCAGTCCCGATGGGGGGCTCAAAGGGCTTAGACGTCGCCATTCCCACTTAGCAGATGGGCAAACCGAGGAGAGCATGTTTAGAGGACTTACATGTACAATCCTAGAAAAAGCATATGGTGGCGACTTGATCAGGAGCCTGTTCCTCTGGCTCTGGGCCCAAGTACTACAGTTTGTTTGGGTGTCAGTACGACAACCAAGCCCTCAGCGCTAATGGTCCAGGGTGGTGTGATCGAAGCAGCAGACTCTCGGTCGGCAGCAAGCTGAGAGATCTGAGTGCAAGTCTTAGCTGGTCATGGGCTGCTAAAGGACCTCCCTGTGGATCTCAATCTCCTTTCAGCACGTGTTCCTCTCATGAAAACGTCTGAGTTGTTCCTATTTTGCTCATGCAGGCAAGGAGTGCTGGCCAGGAGTGATAAGGCAGTGTGGGTAGCCAACTTTTCTTGGTCTGATCTGTAACATTCAACCCTGACACAGAAACATTCGCAGCCTCAACCTCTATACTGTATCTTTCTGGGTTCCGTGAAAAGTTTCAATCATTTTCACGATATATTGTTTAGTTAGGGATTGGCAAACTATAACCTGTGGCCCAAATTCAGTCCACGCCCTGTGTTTGTACATTTTACTAGCTAAGAACAGAGCCCTGGTGGTACAGTGGTTAAGCGTTCAGCTACTAACTGAAAGTTTGGCAGTTTGAACCCGCCAGCCACTCCGAAGGAAAAAGATGTGGCAGTCTGTTTCTGTAAAGATTATGGCCTTGGAAACCATACAGGGCAGCTCTACTCTGCCCCATAGGGTCACTAGACAGTCTCTATGAGATGGGATCAACTCAACAGCAACAGGTTACCAGCTAAGAATGGTTTCTACCGGGGCTTAAGACCAGTTTGTTCCTGTTTGAACCCCTGCTGAGAATTTGCATTTCCATCCTAGATATACTAAATCAGAATCTACATTTTAACAAGATCCCCAGGTGATCCTTATGTATAATAAATTTTGAGAACCACTGCTCTACTAGTGGTTCTCAGAACTGGTCCCTAACCAGCAGCATTAGCATCACCTGGGACTTGGTAGAAATGCAAATTCTCAGCACGGGTTCAAACTGAAATGAACCAATTCGAAGCCCTGATTTTTAAATAGTTGAAAAAAATTTTAAAAAGAATATTCTGTGAAAATTATAATAAATTCAAATTTGTGTCCATAAATAAAGTTTTATTGGAACACAGCCACACTCATTCATTTATACTGTTTACATTGTGACTTTGTTATGTTGTAGCTGCTTTTGCAAGGCAGAATTGAGTGGTTGTGACAGGGGTCATATAACCACATACAAGTATAAAAAAGAATATTAATGACATTAAGAAAATGAAATAATAAATATTTACCGTAATATATACCATGTCTTACTGTGGGCCAATGTGGTGATGCAATGAATTACTTATTATGGCCCTTCTAGCCATAGGCTTTGTGACACACACAATGATTGAAACTATACAAATAAGGTATATGGAACCCTAATCAAGGGACTGGTCGGTTTTTTCATCCTGCTAGGCTTAAAATGAGCCATCTCAGAGGTGGAAGGATCTCACCACTACCAAGAAAGAAGAGCCAGGAATGGAGCACGTCTTTTGGACCAGGGATCCCTCCTGGAACGGGGGGGACTGAGAGATAACTGTAACACCAAAGATGGTGAGAAGCAGCAGCAGAGAAATGGTGGCAGCAGAAACAGGAGACCGGCAGGATACAGCCTGGCCCAAGGAGTAAGAAAGCCGAGAGCCTTTGGGGAGGAGGCTTCCTGGAGGAGTAGGGTACTTTCGGGCACTTGGTGGAGCTAGGTTTGCTGACCCATGGAGCCAGAGCTGAGTGCCTTTGGGCTGAGGCTTACTAGTGGAGTGGGATACCGTAGGGCAACATCGGCAGGCTAAAGGAGCTTTCTAACACTTGCAAGAGCAAGGCAGAGGCTGAAAGGCCAGAGAGAGGCATGCCTGTGGGCATGGCTGAGAAGAGGCTGCCCTGATTGAAGAATTGTATCCTGAGTGTTCCTGAACCTGAATTATAAACTGCTACTTCCCTAATCAACCTCATAGTCGTGAATATTGTCTGTGAGTTTTGTGTGGCCGTTGCAATGAATTATTGAACTCAACAGAGCAGGAGCGAGTGCTGTGGGTAGAACGGTTGGTATCAGAACTGATAAAGATAATGCAGAGGGGAGGTAAGTCTGACCTCTACCTCCTAGGAATCAGCCTTGGGCTATTGATCTTGATTCTCCTTTCCCCTTGTGAAGTTAGAGGAGGTCAGATGTCTCTTTCACAACATTTTTACAGCTAGACACTGAGTTAGTTGTTGACATATTTCATTTCTCCTAATCCCCAGTCCACCAATATGCAAAAGCACCATTGTATTTCTGTTCCACAGATGAGGAAAAGAAGACTCTGGAAGTTTAAGTAAATTGCCCAAGGTCATACTACTAGTAATAAGCACTTTAAATATTTATGGTGGAAACAGTTAAATAAAAAAGGGAACAGGCTGAAAACAGGAATTGATTTAGGAAGAGCTGTTTTATTTGAATTCATGGAAGACCAATCTTAATAGATATTGAAGGAGTTGGGAATGTTTAGGACCATCCTCATGTCTGGTCTGGCACATAAATGAGATATATTTTAAAGTACCTGAAAAATGGCAGACTATCATAACTAATGAAGGTGGTGTGTTCAGAACTTGTCAAGGCACAATGTGTTGACTTCCCAAGTTCTTTCATCAAATCTTTCTTGAATTACAAACAACATGAATGTCTAACAAAAGAGGACTGGTTGACTAAACTATGGTGTTTCCACAACTACTAGGGTCATGGTGTTTCCTGGTTCAATAAAAGAACCAGGCAGTAATCATATCGTTGCTGCTAGTATTGGCATTGCAATTTTGAGACTCTGTGGTATTGAAGGATAAAGCAAATGAGTAATTATATAAAGTACTAATGCCACCATCTAGATTGTCCTTAAGAACCAGGATTCTCAGCATGAAGAGCAGAGACACAGATGTAAAAAATAAGAGGTTAAATGAAATCTCCCAGTGACTGCTGGGGTTGTGTGTCAACTTGGCTGGGCCATGATTCTCAGTGGTTTTGCAGTTATGACGCAGTTTCACAGTTGTATGATGATGTGATCACTTCCATGATGAGATTGGATATAATATGATCACCTCCATGATGGGGTTTGCTTTCAGTAGCCCGTCAGTTGAAAAGGAGCTTCCTTGGGCATGCGGTCTGCATTGGATGTAAGTGGACATTCTGGCAAGGCTCGTGGGCTTCTGCTCGCCCTGGATCCTGCAGCTGGCTCCTGTTTGTCTGACTCCTATTCTTGGGACTTCAGCTAGCAGCTCACCTGCTGTCTCGCCTGCCCATCTTGGGATTCGTTGGTCTTCACAGCCTAGAAGCAAAAGCCCTGCTGTCTCACTTGCTGATCCTGGATTCACCAGCCCCTGTAGCTACACGAGGCAGGAGAAGCCTCCAGCCTGACCCATAGATTTCGGATGTTCCAGCCTCTACGACCATATGAGACATTTCCTTTATATAAATCTCTCTACATAGATATTTATATGCTTTACTGGTTTTACTTCTCTAGAGAACCCAGCCTAAGACACTCCTGTAGTTCTGAATTTAAATAGAAAGTATTGATATAAACTCATCCTTATAAACAATAACAACATATCTTCTAGCTCTGTCCACTCGAAGATCTAGAAACAATGACTAACCCAGGAACAATGAATACCCCTAAGTCTATATTTCCCACTAAGAGGAGCCAGTGATCTTTGGAGAAATGGCTGATTCCAGGTCTGGGGTAGGGCCTAGAACATCTTAGCTTCCTTGCTATTTGGGTAACATCAAAGATCCTAGGGACATGGTAAAAGAAACCAACATAAATAAGTTCCCACTGGCGAGAGACGTCACACTTGCAGTATCAATAAAAATGATAATCGAAATGGATTGAAACACATCAATTATGTTTAAATCCATGAGTTCACAAAGATACTAAAAACCAAAAAAGCCTAATTGTTCACCATTGGAAGATTCTAGGCAGTTAACTCATTATTTTGAAAACTTGCAAATAGAGGGAAAGAATCAACCATCATCTATATCAAGAAATTTGGAAGGCAGCTTCCTGGACAACCAACTTGAACAGATCCATATGTGTCCATTCCAAAGAAAGGTGATCCAACAAAATGCATAAATTATCAAACAATATCATTAATATCACACACAAATAAAATTTTGCTGAAGATCATTCCAAAGTAGCTGCAGCAGTACATCCACAGGGAGCTGCAAGAAATTCTAGCCAGATTCAGAAGAGAACATGGAACAAGGGACATCATTGCTGATGTCAGATGGATCTTGGCTGAAAGCAGAGAATACCAGAAAGATGTTTACTTGTGTTTTATTGACTACGCAAAGGCATTCAACTATGTGGATCATAACAAATTATGGATAACATTGCGAAGAATGGGAATTCCAGAACACTTAATTGTGCTCATGTGGAACCTGTACATAGACCAAGAGGCAATCATTCGAACAGCATAAGGGGATACTGCGTTGTTTAAAATCAGGAAAGGGGTGCATCAGGGTTGTATTCTTTCACCATACTTATTCAATCTGTATGCCAAGCAAATAATCCATGAAGATGGACTACAGTAGATGAGGAAGAACCCTGCATCAGGATTGGAGAAAGACTCATTAACAACCTGCAATATGCAGATGACATAACCTGGCTTGCTGAAACTGAAGAGGATTTAAAGCATTTACTGATAAAGATCAAAGACCACAGCCTTCTGTATGGATTGCGTCTCAGCATAAAATAAACAAAAATCCTCACAACTGGATCAAAAAGCAACATCATGATGAATGCAGAAAAGATTGAAGTTGTCAAGGATTTAATTTTACTCGGATCCACAATCAACACCCATGGGAGGAACAGTCAAGAAATCAAACAACGTATTGTATTGGGCAAATTGGCTGCAAAAGACCTCTTTAAAGTGTTAAAAAGCAAAGATGTCACTTTAAGGACTAAGGTGTGCGTGACCCAAGCCATGGTATTCTTGACTGCCCGATAAGCATGCGAAAGCTGGACAATGGCTAAGGGAGACTGAAAAAGAACAGATGCCTTTGAATTATGGTGTTGGCAAAGAATATTGACTATATCATGGGCTGCCAGAAAAATGAACAAATCTGTCTTGCAAGAAATACAGCCAGAATGTCCCTTAGATGCGACGATGGCAAGACTTCATCTCAGATACTTCGACATGTTATCAGGAGGGATCAGCCCGTGGAGAAGAACATCATGCTTGGTAAAGTAGAGGGTCAGTGAAAAAGAGGAAGACCCTCGATGAGATGGACTGATACAGAGTCTGCAACAATGGGCTCAAGCGTAACAATGATTGTGAGGATGGTGCAGGGCAGGGCAGTGTTTCATTCTGTTGTACACAACGTCACTATGAGTTGGAACCGTCTTGACCCCATATAACAATAAGAATAACAAGGAGCACTGGCGGCACAGTGGTTAAGTGCTCAGCTGCTAACTGAAAGGTTGGTGGTTCGAGCCCGCTAGCCACTCTGTGGAAGAAAGATGTGGCAGTCTGCTTCCTTGAAGATTACAGCCATGGAAACCCTATACGGACAGTTCTACTCTGTCCTTAGAGCCACTATGAGTCAAAATTGACTTGATGGCAATGGGTATAATTTTGATTTGGTAATTAACTAATGGGTCTAGGCAATAAACATCAACGACTACTAAAATCACAAAAAAAAAGAGTACCAGACATTATGTGACTTCTAACACGAGAATACATCATAACCTATGAAGTAATCTTGCCCACAAAAATTAAACCTATATCTGATTAAACAGCTAGATCAAACTTTTTCAACTTACAGGAAATAGAGATGACAGAAGTACATGTTAAACAGCACCACAGGGCTAAAAACAGCACCACAGGGCTACAATCAGAAAAATCCAGAATGTCTACAGGACAAATAATCTGATTTCTTCATCAAATAAATTACCTTTGGAGGGGGGATGTAAAGGGAACTTGTAGATTAAAGGACAGTTTAAAAAATCTGTCAACATATAGCATGTATGGGCCTTATTTGGATTCTGTTTTTAAAAAAAGGGGGAGAGGGGAAGGCATTTATGACACCATTATAAATTTGAACATTTGCCTAGATATTTGATGTATTGAGAGATTATTACTAATTTGTTAAGGTATGATAACATGATAATGTTAACAAAAAAGGGTCACTATCTTCTAGAGATACATACGTAAGCATTCATAGATGAAATGGATATAATGTCTTGGATTTGCTTTAAAATAATCTAACGGTAGGTGAAAAAGTGGGTGGGGACACAGATAAAACAAGATCAATCATGGACTGATGATTGCTGAGGCTGGATGAACGTAGGTAAGAGTTCATTGTTCTGTTCTTTTTCCTCTTCCATATGTTTAAAAGTTTCCTGGATAAAAGATTAAAATAAATTCCTCCTCATGTCATTTTCAGAGTGATAATATTGTCCTGGGTACATCACGGTTTTGACAAGTATCCCTTTTCCTATGTTTCATGCATAATGGAGAGTTGAGCTTCGTGCTTCAGATCACCCATCTCCGGAATCCCATGGAGCGTCTCAACCACCCTCCCCATTGGGCTATGCCAATATGGTGTTTGGAAGCAGATACACATAAAAAAACAAACGTGTTAAAAAAAAAAAAAGATTTCTCAAAACACAAATATCTTGTTTGGAAGCTGCAAAGGGCATGGGACTCATGATTTCATAGGGCAAGGACACTGGAACTCTATAGAACCGAATCTGTCTGGCAAAGTCATTTGATGGAGTTCACAGTCAGGAAGTAAGAAGATAGTTGTAGTGTTGAGGTTGGGAGGCGTTTCCATTCTGCAGTTCTGAGCAAATGAAAAGGCAAATCGAGATAACGAGGGATACCAGTTGTGTTCCCCTGGCATTATTTGCATTAGTGCAGCTCCATGGAGCTTCTACATTAGATGGTAGTATGTGTGAAAAGGCAAACTACCCAAATTCTCTACTGGGAGCCCCAAGGCTCAGAGAAAGAAAGAGCAGAGTTGGGAAGATAAGGGTGAAAACTTAAGCCTTGTCAATGGGTATGGGGTGGTGGGAGGAAATAAAAATTAGGGATCAGGAAGTAAGAAACTTTGATGCTATGCTTATCTTTAAAAATGGCATCTCTCAGCCCTCAAGATAAAGTCTGTTATTTAGGGTGGCTTATGTGGTTTCTGGAAACCCTGGTGGTGTAGTGGTTAGGAGCTACGGCTGCTAACCAAAAGGTTGGCAGTTCAAATCTACCAGAAGCTCCTTAGAAACCCTACGGGGTTCTACTCTGTCCTATAGGGTCACTATGAGTTGGAATCGACTTAACAGCAATGGGTTTGGTTTTGGTTTTATGTGGTTTCTGTTTCTTTTTCCAGCCTCACCAGCATCTGTGTTCTAATTTTACCTTACAGGGTTTGGAGTCCCCCCTGTGGGCTTCCTTTAACCCTAGAGTTACCCCATTGGGGCACTTCTCATACCGTTGGAAATTGCCTGTTTACTTGTCTCTCTCTCTCACTAGCCTGCAAACTCCTTGAGGGCAGGCGCTTTTTTCTGTTCTTTGGGGTATCTCATCACATAGCCAAGGATCTGACATATAGAGGTGCTCAAAAAATACTACCAGCATGGTTGGAAGTCACTATGGAAGCAGGGTAGAGTGGGAGTTATATGTTTGGGCCTTGGAGTTAGTCAGATGTGGGTTTGATTCATGGCCCTGCCAGCTCATTATACCCACTTAATGGATTCTGTGTTATGGTTCTCAGATATCACTATTGACTTATCACAAGATTTCCGATTTTGTAAAGCACTGAGATTTCCCTGGAAAGAATAAAGCAGATAACTGTAAATTCTGTATTTCTGAAGCATAACAATGTCAACTAGTCCAGGAAAATAATTCTAGAATTTCACTGTGAACCTACCTGAAATAGTTTCTCGTGATGGTCACATCATAAGAAACCCTAAGATTCTAACTACCCAGAATGCCTTAGACTCACCTTAAAGGGTTGGGTGGTGGAGTGGGGCAAATGAACACCCGATGACAGAACCATTCGAGTAAATAAGCAAACCTGTGCATCTTCAAAAGTGTATCTCCCTCCATCTTTGACGTTTTGACTGGTTATCTCATAGCTGTGAGAATCCAGGTTGATTGCACTTTGGGCCCCTGGAGCCAGAAATTCTTGCCAGATTTCTTCCACCCTCTTGGCTACATCCTGCAGGGGTTGTTTCTTGAGATCTTGGACAGCCAACCAGAACCTGAAGTAGAAGCATAAACACAAGTGGTTCCAGGGGCTCCGATCTGGACTCTGCTAGAGTTGGGTTCCAGAACTGACATTCCATGAAACTCATTCTGCTGTTATGCCAGCCCCGACCTGCCCTGATGCTACTCATGGATCACAAAGACCCTGGGGTTGCTGAAAATACAAAGGGTGTTACACTATTGTGGAGAACTGAAAAGTGCACATTAAGATATCAGTGTGCTTCTGGTACCAAAAAGATATTTCTATCTATATGAAGGTTTCTCAACCTTAGCACCATTGCCATTTGGGGCTAGATAATTATTTGTTGTGGGGGCTTCCTTGTACATTGTAGGATGTTTAGCAGCACTCTTGGCCTCTACTCACTAAGTCCCAGTAGCATCCTCCAGTTGTAACAACCACAAATGTCTCTGGACATTGTTCCCTGGAGGAGGGCAAATTCACCCCTGGTTGGGAACCACTGATCCACATACATGCTCCTCTTCCACTAAGCGATGTGAGCACCTTTGTCAAATCTGGCTGGGATCAGCTATAGGCATTAAAATGAAGGAAAGATCAAACAAGCAGACAGAATCCTGCAAAAGAATATCTGAGCTGGAATGAACCAGCCATTCACGTGATTGATGAAGAAACTGAGCTGACGTGTGAGAGTTCACATGAGTGCTCAACAAGATGCTTGACATACAGTAGGTGCTCAATAAATGGCTGTAGCATTGAAGATGGGTTCATCCGGAATAAAGATGAAGGAACACTCATGAAGAGCTCTCTGCTGAAAGATTCTCTAGGGGGAGCAGGGGAGAAAAATCTCACACTCACTTCTACATTTGCCTCTCACTAATCCCCAGTAGACTCCCTGGGTGGTTAAAATGGTTAACACGATTGGTTGCTAACCAAAAGGTTAGTGATTTGAGTCTACGCAGAGGTGCCTAAGAAGAAAAGCCTGGCTATCCACTTCTAAAAAAACAGCCATTGAAAACCCTATACAGCACAGTTCTACTCTGACACACATGGGGTCACCATGAGTCAGAATCAACTCCATGGCGTCTGGTGGGTTAATCCTTTAGCATTAGCATCACTGCAGCTGTTCAGAGGGCTGGGTGTGAGCTTTTTTCGGCTGAGAGCAGCAGCAACTTGAGCTAAAACTTGGACCACAGCACCCCAGGTCCTGAAGATGGCTCCCAAGGTCATCCAGGAGAGGGAAGGCTTGTGTCCGGGTGGCACACCCTTTGTACTGTGAATGGGGCAAGCCAATTCCCCATCAATGAGCTATGAATACAGGTCCCTAGGCTGAGTGGTTTCCACAGCCTCGGGAATCACAGCGAAAGGGCAGGGACGAGAAAAGCTCAACCACGGCATGGGGGAAAGTGCATTCCATCTGTCGTGGAATTTTACCCAAAGTGAGATGTACTCGTTTTTTTTTAAAGGTTAAGTGTGTTTTTCTGTTGCTGTTCAGAGTTTTTGGAGCCAAGTGCATGGCCCAAAGGTGCCACTCAGTGGTCCCCTAAGGTAATGCAGTTCCTTTCCACAAGGAGAGAAGACAGGTGTGTGTGTATGTGGGGTGAGGATGAGAGAGGGAGAAAGAGAGAGTGTGTGTGTTCCCAAAATGCTGGGCTCCAACTCCTCATTCCCTGATTTGCCATTTGGGGTTCTAACGATCTCCTTAAAGAAAGCCCTCATGATTGCCTCACGGGTTCTGAAAGGCCCGAGAGGCAGGGCAGGAGACTTAATGACTTCACTCAACCAGGAGATCAAGAAGCACAGTTCTGCCCTCATCCTGGCTATACTGATATCTTGGAATTGTGGTGGCTCTTTCCTCATCTGTAAAATGTGCACAAAGTGGGTGGAGCAGCATGTAGCACTGTTCTGAAAAATCTCCCGTCCAGGATCAAGTCTGAAACATTTTCAGGTTCTGCAGGAGCATGGCACAGGGGGTCAGCATGGCGGCCGGAGGTCCAATACTGGGTCACTATGATCCCTTGAATTTCACTTCTTTCTCAAGCAGTCTGGGCAGAAGCTGCCTGGAGATCTTGCTACTGCCACCTATTGTCACCCACCCTTCAATACCAGCCCTCTTTCCTTCTGTCCTCCTGGTAACCAGAGGAGAGGAAAACAGCAGTGCTGCTTCAGCCAGTGTGCAGAGGGACGCAGGGAGGAGGGTAGAAGCAGCCACTGACCACTGAATCGTGCAGGCAGGCTTGTAACTCAAGCTGGAGAGCGAGTCTCCTCCGCCGGGTCCCTCGGCCTCTGCCCCCACTCCCCATTATCTGCTATGAAACAAAGGAGGCGTCTGAACCCTTAAAGGTGAAAATGGTCATTGGTGACAAGAGCACCTATAGGCTTCCTTTGCCTGGAAGACAATGTTTCATGGGCAGGTGAATTAGAAAACCCAGCTCTAAAGAAAGAAGCTGTGTTAACTTTTCACAGGACTGGTGCGAGTGCTAAGAGGACACTCACCAAAGACCAAGCCAGTGACTCCTCCACAGCCACGTGCTGGGCAGACAGGAGAGCCAGCCCTCTGCTCAGGGAGTAGCCTCTGGACTGAGTCACTTGGGCTGGATGGCAACTCCTCAGGGCCAGCGACCTTCCCAAGCCCACCAGGCCCCTGCAGTTTCTCCTACAAATGGATGACATCCAGATGTTCTCCTGCCTCCTCACAACCACTGTCACCAGGGGTGTCGCCTTCAGTGGTTTCTGCCCCTTGCTCTAGTCTGCTCTGATGAGGAGCTATTGAGCCCCCTGGGAAGGCCCTGAGGACCCAATGGCCCTGCAGAACTCTTTGGGAGCCATGTTAAAGCACACCACTCAGTTAGGTATAAAGTCCAGACCTGAGGTAAATGGAAATTTCAGAATTGAATTCGATAAACTTTTACATAAAAATTAAAAGGTTCCTTTTGTTGGATAAAACCAAAGATAAAAAAAAAAAAAAAAAGAAACCTACAAGGAAAAACAACAGGTATGCTGGAGGAGGAAGAGGAAGAGGAGAAGGAGGAAGGGTAGGGATGATTCCATAACCAGCAGCCTTCTCTCCCTGCACACACAGGGACTCTCACCCAGCCTCCGTCTGCCTTGGAGACAACCTGCCTTATCCCTCTCAGGTGACAGCAAAACCGCTGTCACGACAGCATCCTGACATCCCATATGTATTTACCATCACCGGCTTCAAAGAACCTTTGCCTCAATTTGAAATTCAGAACAGGTTTTGGTTTGTGTTTGCCATCTGTGAGTCCCACAAACCTGCGCTGGGAACCCTGAGCCCCCATGTCAGGCCATACTCCCCCCGAAGAAGCCCCAGAAGCTTATGGAGGTCTGCACCGCTCCTGCTCTTATCAAAACCCTGCAGGTGCGGCTCCTTCCCGAGGATGCCAGTGGGGAGGAACATGCCAGTGGCAGCGGCAATCCACCCATCCTGCACTAAGCCTCCGTGGTTTGTAGCAGCAGGGCCATCACGACTGGCAGCCACAGGCCTTGCTGATATCATGGAGACCACCCGTCCTGCCTCCCCCAGCCACTGCCAATCGTCAGAGCAGCGGGAAGCAGCCGTGTGCTGGCACCTGATCCTGTTAATGGCTCAGAGGAGTCCCTGGATGGTGCAAATGGTTATGCGCTTGAGTACTAGCCAAAAGGTTAGTGCTTTGAACCCACCCAGCAGGCCTGGCGATCTGCTTCTGAAAGGTCACCGGCTTGGAAACCCTATACAGCTGTTCTACTCTGCAACACATGGTGTCGCCATGAGTTGGAATCAACTCCACGGGAACTAACCACCACAACGGCTTACATGAGTTTCTGGGTAGTATAAAAGCTTAATGCATTCGACTGCCAACGGAAAGGTTGAAAGTTTGAACCCACCCAAATGTGCCTGGGAAGAAAGGCTTGGCAATCTAACTCCAAAAAATCAACCACTGAAAACCGTTTGGAGCACAGTTCTACTCTGACACTTACAGGGTTGCATGAGTCCAAATCAACTCTACCGCAACTGGTGTAGCTGGTTAATGGCTTGGAACTGTAGGAGGGGAAACTGGCCTTTGGAGAGAGGCAGGCTGGGCTCAGGAGCCACAGGGGGAAGCGGGAGAGGGAAGCGGGAGAGGGAAGCGGGAGAGGTACAGGGAATGCCTCAGGTGGCCTCTTTCCTCCCTTAGGACCTGGATGCTGATAGAGAATGGGGTTTTCTTCTCAAGGCTTGCTGGAGCAAGAGAAACCATGTTGGCTGTTCTCTGTTCTGCCAGAAAGGTCTGGGCAGCCCCACAGATACTAGTTGACATATCTTTTCATAAGCTATACTTGTTATGGGTTAGAAAATACAGCCTTTGGCGCGTTCCCAGGGAAAAGCAAACTCCACGGTAAAAGAAAGTGTTTCTGTGCCCTCTGCTGGCCAGACAGACTCAGGAACAAGGCATTAAACTCAACATGGTCTCTGGTTGGGCTCAACGGCAACGACGACCACCTTCTCGGGGACTGGTCTCAGGCTCAGCCACTGGGCAGTGGCCGAAATGCTGCAGGCTTTCTCGGGGCTGTGCTGGTGACCTCTGTTCTGACTAATCATGTGTTTGGTTAGTGGTAAATGCTTCTGGGCATAGTGAGCGTTCTGTGGTCTCCTTAGGACTTAGGGCAACTGTCAGAGATGGGAGCTCTAGAGGCAAACCTGGCAAGTCCCCTGTGCTCTCTTTTAATTGCTTCTCCCTTCAGCTGACACTGTGTGGAACTAGGATCATCAATCTGCAGGTTAGAAGAACAACTACATTCTCTCAGGAGACGTTACAGCTCATAAAAAATGTACTGGACGCTCTTTGCTGCAAGTTTTGATTTTTAACTTGTGCTCTGCCATGCAGCAGAGGGTGGCAAGCCAGGGAGGATCAGGATTTGTACAGGGTAGTGAAGGGGAGGGGAGCAAACGTGGCAAGGGTCTACTGTCACCAAGCTGGGAAGAAGCGCAGAGAAGGGTATGGGACTAGGTAAAAGAAGTCACAGCAGCTTCCTGCTTCTGGACTGGCAGGCTCCCGCCTTGGGGCTGAGAGAGGTTCTAAAGGTGCCAAGCAGACAGCTGCCTCTGCAGCCCACACAGTCCGAGTGAAGCCCTGGGCTTGGCTCAGGGTGAGCCAGAAAAAGAGAAAGGGAAGTAGTCCCTGCCACAGAGAGCTGACAGCCCCCATGCCGGCTCTGGTCCCTGGAGACCATACCCTCATCTCACGAGCTTACTCAGAAGAAAAATGATCAAAGGCGACTTTAAACGACATTTTCAAAAAAAAAAAACCCATTGCCATCGAGATGATTCTGACTCACAGCAACCCTATGTCATCCCCAAAATCTTCCTTAAATGATCCTGGGTGATACTTGGCTGTTGTGAGAGCAATGCCTATGTCTCTGAGCGTCTCTCTTTCGCATTCTGAAGCTCTGAAGAGGTGAGGCACTTTGCAACTTACCAAGATGAGTTTTGGTTGGTCTGTCTGTCCTCCTATCTGTTTGTCTGCCTCTCCCGCCCTTCCTCTCATGCTCCAATGCCAGTCACCTAGGTTCTCTACCAATGGTTGCTCCCGGGGAGAAGGGATGACCCCACGTGGCCACCACCACAGATCTGCAGATCCTGGCATTGTGCCATTGTGCCCCACCCCAGGGACCACCATTCACAGACCACACGCAGAGGTGCGTGCACAGCCTCTGCACGGCCACGCAGGGCTGCTCTGGCCAAGGGGCAAAGCTTCAGCTCAGAGTCCTCAGGACCTGGGTCATGGTAGGTGATAGGTCAACATCTGTGGCTGAAGGAATGAGAAAGAAAGAAAGAGGAAGAAACTCCAGTGTCACTGGTGACCGAAAGAGTCCTAAAGTTGTGTGATTTAAAACTGCCCCTTCCCCTATATATCCAATTACGCTGAAGATCATAAAAATGGAATTTGGGCCTCCAGAGAGGATTTTAGCAGCTTTTGGGTGATACTTCTTATCTGCAGCTGTGCTATTTTCCTTATCCTCTTTCCTGCCACGGATCATAGAGGTCCTCGTTAAGTCTGGATTTATGCATGCATGCTGGGAGTGTAGATCAGCCACTGGCACACTCACAAATGTTCATGCACACCCTTTAACCCAAGGGTAAATGTAGCCCTCTCAGCATGGGAGAAAGGAGCTGGCAAGGGCATGAGATGAGGACTGAACACCTGCCAGGGACACACTCCTCTGTGTACTCTGGGCCTTAAGCGAAGTACGTATTTTGTGAACCTAGTCTAAATTGATATGCTGCTCCGGCTACACCCAGGGTTTCCAGAACGAAGGCCTCAGACTGGGCAAATGGCAGTAGCTCAGCCAGCAGATGCTCCTGCTCCTGGGTCTCTCACAGTGGCCTGGACCCTGTGCTCATTCTTTCAACTCTCTGTACTGGTGCAGTTGATGGAGGGTCATAAGGCCGCTCATGGGCTCAGGCATAGCCAGATAAAGGGGGCTCTGTAGACCCAATGGCAACGGGTTTGGTTTGGTTTTTGGTATACCTCTCCCCTGGTGGTGCAATGGTTAAGTGCTAACCGATAGATTGGCAGTTGGAACCCACCAGCCATTCCTCATGACACTAGGCTTCCCTAAAGATTTACAGCCTTGGAAACCCTATGGGGCAGTTCTACTGTGTCCTACAGGGTTGCTAGGAGTTGGAATTCAACATGACGGCAATGGGTTTGGTTTTTGGGATATACCTCTCCACATTGGGGACCCAAGGGGAACAGGGATGAGAAAGGGAGAGGGGAAAGACTCCCAGGCACAGCTCACTGGGAGAATGCCAGGGGTGGGACCCAGGGCTGAGCTGGCAGTACAGAGAGGCTGGCCACAGAGGAGTTGGCTCCCTAAGTAGCAGTCATCCCCAGGACAACCTAGGAGGCTGGTCTGAGCACTGGCCTAGTGAACAGCATCAGAGTCAAGGCTTCTGTTACCAATATTGATTAGGAATTGAAATGATGCTCTGAGCTGTGTTGAGAATAATGCTTGGCACAAGGAAAGAACTCTTCTGTCATAACCTGAAATCAGATACTCAACCCTATCTGGTTTTTATTAGGCACATGGATACCTAGAAAGACATCAATACGTACAGTTAGTTGGCTTCTTCATACCCTCCCAAGACATAGCATGGGAACGTCCCACTGCTACACTTTTGCTCATACAGTTTTCCAACTTAGTACACCCTCCCTCCCTTTTATTTGTCTACTGACATTCTGTGTATTCTTCTAAATTCAGCTTATGATTTGCCTGCTCTGGCTGACATTGATCCCTCCCTTTTAAAAACACTTCCAAAAGGGTTCTTAGAGTTTTACCCATTATATTAGGTCAACAATTTCATTATTTCTTGTGTTTTTTCTTCAAGACCTATAAGGTCTTTGCAGACAAAGACCATCCATCTTGACTTCTTGCATCCCCCAGCAGACCTTCATGGGGCTTGATGCAGCATTGTTGTTAGCTGTCTTGGAGTTAGCCCTGCCCCATGGTGACCCATGTACAATGGAACAAAATGCTGCCCGGTCCTGTGACATCCCCATGATTGGTTGCAGATTGGACCACTGTGATCCACAGGGCTTCTACTGGCTGAATATTGGAAGTAGATTGCTAGGCCTTTCTTCTTAGTTCATCTTTGTTTGGAAGCTATGCTGAAATCTGTTCAGCATCACAGCAACACGAAAGCCTCATCAGCTATGCATAAGGTGCATTGGCCAGGAATAGAACCTGGGTCTCCTGCAGGGAATTCTACCATTGAATCACCAATGTCCCTACTGTTACAGCATAGGTGTGTAGTAAATGTCACGTGATTGATAAATAGGCCTGAGATGGTCTCTAAGTCCAAATAAATCACATGAGTTCTGCACATTAATACTGGAGGGCACTGTCCTTTGCCCAAAGAATATATTTTGAGTTTAAGTTAAAAAACATCTTTAAAAAATTAACAAAACCACCCTTTTTGAGAAAATGCCACTAGAAGATGGGATTTGGCCTAGTTACATAAAAGAAAAGCTGTTGCCAAGAAAAAAAGATTGAGCTTTCCATCTCATCAGTTAAGAAGTCACCAGTTTGCCAAGATCATTAAGGAGTCCTAGATAAGTCAAATCTGCCAGGCGCTCCCTGGAAACTCCTTGGAAACTCAATGGGGCAGTTCTACTCTGTCCTATAGGGTCGCTACGAGTCGGAATCGACTCAACGGCACTGGGTTGGGTTTAGGTAAGTCCCATGTTCCATAGATCTCTGGTTTTTCATCTAATACAATGAAAGGCTGAATAGCCACATTTTTAAGACCTTGTAACGCATCCCCTTTTCTTCCCTTCGCACTAGACCTCATGTTTTGAAAGTTTGATTTTTTCTTCTACTGAACAGTAGTTATTAATCCATCAATAAATTTTCCCTAAGCAGTAATTATTAATACATGAATACATCAGAAACAATCAGATGTTTTCCCTGGCACCAGATGACCAGGTAACCACAGCATGGAGTTAACTGATAGAATTCCCTCCCGCAAAAGGAAGCAGCCTGCTTTATTAGCTTGTACAATTATGGTTCCAGTTATTGGATGATATTTACGCTGGCATTTTGAAATACTGAAATGAGCCCACTGACCCCTCTTTCTTGTTTTGCCTGTCAGGTATTCAGGACCCTAGACTGGGAAGCTTTGGAGGAATCTCTGAGCTGTCTCCCCACGGTTCTACAGTTCTAGTTAATCAATGGTGTCATCAGATCCAACTGCCCATTTACTTTTTATCAGAGACATGTTTCTAATGAGTTGGACAAATGTCATCTGGACTTCAAGAACTGAAAATGGCTGGTGTTGGTAGGTGCTAACGTGATGATAATGAAGCTGTATGTTTTAGTTTGTTCTTCTCCATTTCAACCATAGCCAGATTAGCTGGGATTTGAATCTGAACCATAATAACTTCTTATTGAGACAGAGAAGCAGAAAGGAGAGACCAATTACACAAATTTATTCATATGCACTATGCACACAGATCACATCTTCAAGAGATTTACCTGAGGTTTTCTGAACTGAATTCAGACTCCAGGAATCGGAGAAACTGGTCCCGCCCCACCTGGTCCTTCAGTATCTCGTCAAAAGAGAAGCCCCATCTCTTTACCCTCTGCTGGCTGGGCTCTTTGCTTTGAAGGGGGAAAAAAAAAAGGTTTTAAAATGGTCAGTACCAGGCAAAAGCATGTATCATATTCTCTTCAAAGACTCAAATATATTTTGTAGCCACGCACCAAAGGGAAATGTCTTATAGGTAAGGGACAGAGTCTATCAACTTGTGCAGACTCCAAACGCAGACTTTTGTACACCAATAACCCAAAACGCAAACCAAATCCGTTGCTGTCGAATCAATTCCAACTCATAGTGACCTATAGGACAGAGTAGAACTGCTCCATAGGGTTTCCATGGAGTGGCTGGTGGATTTGAACTGCTGACCTTTTGATTAGCAGCCAGGCTCTTAACCACTGTGCCACCAGGCCTCCACACCAACAGTACCAACAGTAAAAAGTCTTTTTAAAGGAGGCATTTGCAAGGGGCTGGGTTGACCAGAGGCATGTTGAGTGGGGGCTGTTCATAGGAAATATCATTTATTTGACCTTCCAGAACTATTCCCATCAGTTAAGGGCCCAACTCTTGGCTCCACCATTTCTCGGTTTTTATTACAGCCCAAGACGCTTGGTGAATTCAACCTTTCATCAAAGATGTTGCCCCCTACCTTCCCCCCTTGCCATAACCGACAGGGGAGAAACAGAGTCCTGTTTAGAGCCAAGTGACCCACAATTGATCAGAAATACATCCACTCATCCAGGTACTCAGATTAATGTGGACTCCCAAGGGACTTCTGTTCCCATGGCTCCTGCTTTCTTACCTGGTGCCTCTGTTCTTCCACACTCCATTTTCACACACACAAAAACCCTCCTTCACATGAAGTACCTGAGATTACGGGAACCTTGACTGAAATTTGAGGGTCTTGAGAAGGGGATACACATTGCACCACCCAGCAGCACACAACTTAAAAATCACCTACTCAACATTCCTGCTTTGGAAAAGCTCTCGGTCATCTTAGTGCTAGGGGTTTTCCTGGGTTTTTTTATACAGCACCTTGGTTTCCACCATTGCACTGGCTTCTCTCTCCTCCCTGGCTTTTCATGACCCTTAGCTCTTCCCTCTCACAAACAAAATATAAATTCTTCTCAGTTTCTCATGTGGCACAGCACAACCTTCTTTCTCTGCTGTTTGAGTCTCTGTCAACACTCCTGCCCTCAGGGCCTTACTTTTTGCCCCAAGTGGCTTATTAATGTCCTCTGCCAAACAAAGGGATTCTGGTGTCAGGTGGTGAGATAGCCCATTTTATTTACTTTGCTACATTTATATTTCGAGAGAACTTCTTGCTTAGAACATAGCACTTAGTAGGTTCCCAATACATATTTGTTATATAAACTGAAACCGAAAAAGGAAGACTTTTAATTATTTTACTGGTCTTCTTCAGCCTTTGTTTTCATGGACAGGGACCACTTCTGGGCCGAAGTGTGATGTTGGCACTAATTCCAGACTCTCCTTCTTCAAAAACAGTTTCCTAACACCACTACCAGTACCTGAGTGAGTATAAATGTTCTATTGGGAGAAGAAAAAGGGCCTCGCAGCTCCTCTTCATTTTCACTTGCATCTAAATAACTTGATCCTGCTCTTAGGTGGATAGAATGTTGCCTTATGTTAGACATTGTCTTAGTTTCCTGGGACTATCATAACAAATTACCACAAACTGTGTGCTTAAAACAACAGAAATTTATTCTTTCACAGTTCAAGGGGCCAGAAGTCTAAAATCAAGGTGTGGTAGGGTTGGTTCCTTCTGGAGGTTCTGAGGAAAGATCTGTCCTACACCTCCCGCCTAGCTTCTGATGTTGCAAACAACCTTTGGCGTTCCTTGGCTTGTAGCTATACCACTACAATCTCTGCCTCTGTCATTACATGGCATTCCTCCTATGTCTCTCTGTGTCTTCATATGGGACAAGTTGTTGGATTCAGGGTCCACCCTAATCTGTTATGACCTCATCTTAACAAATTATATCTGCAAAGATTCACTTTCTTTCCTAATAAGGTCACATTTCTAAGGTTTCAGGTGGACATGGATTTTGGGTGTACACTATTTAACTCAGTACAGGCATTAAGATTATAGTAGAACCCCAAATATAAGAGCAGAACCCAGGTAGCACCCCCTTAAGGATACAGTGCTGAATAGGTTGGGATAAACCAATAGGCCAAGTGTCTTATTTATCTAGTGCTGCTATAACAGAAATACCATAAGAGGATGGCTTTAACAAATAGAAATTTTTTCTCTCACAGTCTAGGAGGCTAGAAGTCTGAATTCAGGGTCCCAGCTCCAGGGGAAGACTTTATCTACCTGTTGGCTCTGGGGGAAGGTCCTTGTCATCAATCTTTCCCTGATCTAGGAGCTTCTCAGCACAGGGACCCTGGGTCCAAAGGACGTGCTCCATCTCAGCTCTACTTTCTTGTTGGCAGGAAGTCCCTCTCCTCTCTGCTCACTTCTCTCTTTTATATCTCAAAAGAGATTGACTCAAGATAGAACGTAATCCTGTAGATTGTGTCCAGCTCATTAACATAACTACCTCTAATCCTACCTCATTAGCATCATAGAGGTAAGATTCACAACACATAGGAAAATCACGCCAAATGACGAAATGGTGGACAATCACGTAATACTGGAAATCATGGCCTAGCCAAATTGATACACATTTTAGGGGGATACAATTTAATCCATAACACCAGGTTACCACCATTTTCCCAAACTACTGCATACTTCTTTGCTGACATTCAAGAAGAAAGGAGGAACCTCAAGTTTCATCGTGGTAAATTAGGCTCGTACATTTATCTCTCCTTGTCTCCCAAAGACCGATGAAATGAACAAAGACATAGTCATTCCTCCAACCATTCATCCCACCTGTCTTTTCTGAGTGCCTACTGTATGCCAGACACAGGTCTAGGTGCTAAAATAATTATAAGTCCTATTTGGAAAAAGAACCAGGGGGAGAACGTGATATAGAATGACTGGATGGATGGCGGTAGCCATTTTGGATTGGGTGGTCACAGAAGGGCCCTCTGAGGAAGGGACACCAATGCTGAGTGAAACTTGAATTACAAGGCCAGCCAGCCATGTGAGGATCTAGGGGAGGAGTGATCCAGGAAGAGGGAACAGACAAGAGTCTAGAGTTTAATGAAGGATAAAAAATCCATAGTGTGTAGCGGCAAATACATTTCCTATCAGCAGATGATAAAATCTGAGGTATTTCAGGAAAATATGAAGCAGATAGATTGGTCTGATGGCAAAGCTGATTTGGAGCAGCCTATGATTCTGGTGGGGCCACCTGAGAAGAAAGTACCTGGGTTTCCCCAACAGACCCCTGGGAAAATCTGAAGCTCTGTGCAGTAAGACTGGAAGTAGAGGTAGTGGGTGGGCACTGGACAGGGAGCATACTGAAGGCTCCACATGGCAGTGAGGGTATGCTAAGTAACAAGTAACCAGTTGCCATTGAGTCAGCTCTGATTCATGATGATCCCATGTGTGTCCGAGTAGAACTGTGCTCAATAGGGTTTTCTTTTCCCTTTTTTTTTTAAATAGTGCATTTTAGGTGAAAGTTTACAGAGCAAATTTGTTTCCCATTCAATAGTTTGTACATACAGTGATTCATGGCCTTGGTTTCATTCCCCTCAATGTGTCAGCACTCTCCCCTTTTCAGCCCTGGGTTCCCCATTTCCTTTTGTACTGATTTTCTTCCCCTTCCTGTCTTCTCATCTTTGATTTTGGGCAAATGTCGCCCTTTTGATCTCATATAATTGATTGCTCTAAGGAGCACGTTCCTCTCGGGTGTTATCATTTATTATATGGGCTTGTCTACTGTTTGGCTGGAAGGTGGTCTCCAGGAATGGCTTCAGTTCCAGGTCAGAAGGGTTTCTTAGGACCATAGTCTCAGGGGTTACTCCAGTTTCTGTCAGATCAATAAGTCTGGTCTTTTTTTGTGAATATGATTTTTTTGTTCTACATTTTTCCCCTGCTCTGTCCGGGGTCCTCTTTGAAATCTCAGTCATAGCAATTGGTAGCAGTAGCCGGGCACCATCTAGTTTTTCTGGTCTCAGGGTCATGTAGACTGTGGTTCATGTAGTCCATTAGTCCTTTAGACTAATTGCTCCCTTGAGTCTTTTTTTTTTTTTCACTGTCCTTTGCTTCAGACTGGAAAAGACAAATATTTGTATCTTAGATGGCCGCTCGCATGCTTTCAAGACCCCAGACGCTACTCACTAAAGTAGGATGAAGAACATTGTCTTTCTGAACTATGTTGTGCCGATCAACATAGATGTCCCCCAAGTCTATGGTCCTTTGCCTTCTAGCCTAGGAACTTCATCTTGCAAGGTGTTTGGTTATGTTTAAGGTGTTTCCCTGACTGTGCCACTTGTGTGCTCTATTGTCTATATTAATATATGAGGAGGACCTACAGTGGCCAAACCTGTATCTGCCGGTGGGTGTGCTCCCTAACACCCTCCCACACCTCTTGGCATATCTATGTATCCATTTGTAAATTATTGTTTGTTAATATTATTGTTGCAGGAATGCCTATGCTATAGTAATTACCGTAGTTCCCCTTTATTCCTGTATTCCCCTCAGTATCTTCTCTTGCCTTGTTCGTATTGTGCTGACTTCTCCCATATTGTGTATTGCCTTTCTCAATAGGATCTTCAATGGCTGATTTTTTGGAAGTAGATCACCACACCTTTCTTCCGAGGTACCAGTGGGTGGATTTGAACCTCCAACTCTTTTGGTTAAGAGTCAGGTGTGTTAACTGTACCACCCAGGGACTTCCTGCCAAGTAATGGCGAGATGTTTTCTGGCCACTGCTAATATGAGCAATAAGACTAGAGATTAGTGCCTCTGCTCACCTTGGGGTGGTATAGCAAATAGAGAGGAAAAATGCAGCTCAGAAAGCAACGAGACTTCTAAAGACACTAGCTTTTCCCCTACTTCTCACTGGAACCTGCAGCTATAACTAGGTTCCCCTGAGGCCCATCGGCAGAAGGGAAAAGAGCGGACATGCCGGGAAGCACTGCGGGGTGGGAACTGAAAAACTGCAGAGTCCATCAGGGCCTGAAGCACAGAGCAGAGCACCTGGCTACAGGATGCCATGCTAGGGGAAGGTGGGGGCTCTGTCACTTTAGGATACCCGTTGCCACCTGTCTCACTCTGAGAGAGACCAAGCCTTTCAGTCTGTTCTTCTCCACATGCCCAGGGTCCAGAGAGGACCCTAGCCACTTTACCTGTGCATGACCATTCATACACTCAGGTGAAGCCCCTTCAGCCATTTGAACCGCTCAGAGACAAGCCTGAAAGGGGGGACTCAAATAGTGAACCATACCAGTAATTCTCAAACTGTGGTGTCCTTCAGGATCACCTAGAATGCTTGCTAAAAAATACAGATGCCCAGAACCACCCAAAGGGCACCCATATTTTTAATGAACACCCCAGGTGTCCTCTGTGCACCATGGGTTGAGAACCACTGACCTACATAATTGCTAAGGGAGCCCTTACTGGCTGCTGATATAGTCCATCCAGGCCAGGGCTGAACAACAGAATCAGCTGGGGAGACTTAAAAAATACCAATGCCTCACTCCTAGAAATTCTGACTAGATTTGCTTAGGGTAGGGACTAGACATTGGTATTTTTTACAAGCTCCCCAGTGGTTGTAACGTAAGGTTAGGGTTGGAAGTCAAGACCTTCATTTGTTGAAAAGAGCAGCCCCCCAAATTGCTGGATATATGACAAGAGTGATCAGCTGCAAACAGTGATTAGAGCAGTGAAACAATGAGCAGCAACAATGACCCTCTGATCATTGATCTTCCGATCAATGACTCCCACTGAAAGAAACTAAGTGGAAGAAAGAGAGGTGAAGTATGAAGAAAGAACCCGTTTCATATCCTTCGGGTGACTCAGGAGGATAAACATCAAGAGAACACAGCAGGCTGCTAAGATAAAGAAAAGTCCAAGAAATATTAAAAATTCTTGAAAATAAAAAGCATGATGGTCAGCCACCCCTCCCACTTCTCAAGAGGAAAAAAAACCCATTGAAGTATAAAATCACAGAATGGAAGCCACTGAAAACCAAACTGGTGACGCTGAAGAGCAATTCAAGAAATTCTATCCTTTGAATGCGGAATAAAAAAAAAGAGAGAGAGAGCGAAAAAGAGAGATAGAAATTATGGCAGAGAAAAGAGAGATATGGCTGCTTCACCCAAGAGTCTCAGAACCCCTCAAAAAGATTTCCTTAAAAGAGAGGATAGAAAGGGAAAAAAAGAGTAGCAGTAATTTAAAAAGTCCAGTCCCTGAGTTAAAGCAAGACTTAAGTTCAAGTTCTTGTATCAGATTAGAAGGAACTACCTAGTGCATGTCAGAAATGTTAGAAAGAAGACACCCATTTACATACTATTTATTTTTTCAATGTTGACAGAGAAAAATAAATTACAAAATGTTGGTCTAGAATCTATCAAAAGTTAACATTGCTCTGAGGAAGAATGGTATTTGAGGAGATAAAGAGAAACTTCTGTTTTTTATTTTTCTACACTTCACTATTAATTGTCGGAATAAATGACATTTTTAATTAAAACATTTGAAAGTAAATCTAACTAGAATAGAAACTACAGTAACAAAAGCTAACACACGACATTATTAATAAAGCAAAAGGAAAACGACAATATACGATCCAAGTCAATGTTCTCAATATCCAAAGGAAAACACTCTACTAGAAAAATCGACGTACAACAAACCCACAGGCAAGTCACAAAAGAAAAATGAATAATAATCATATGAACAGCTTCTCAAGCACATTAACAATGAAATGAAAAGTAAAATGAGGGTTCTTTTAAACCTATCAGGTTTGCAAAGATGAAAAAGATTGCTAATACCTGGATTGGTGAGGCTATGAAGAAATGGGCACTCTTATGCTACAAAACCTGTTGAGTTGGTTCCAACTCATAATGACCCTGCAGGATAGAGTAGAACTACCTCATAGGGTTTCCAAGGCTGTAAATCTTTACCAAAGCAGACTGCCACATCTTTCTCCTGCAGAGCGGCTGGTGAGTTGCAACCACCGACCTTTTGGTTAGCAGCCAAATGCTTAGCCATTGTATCACTGGAACTTCTTTTTAAGCTATGGGTAGGAAAAAATTTTCTTGTAGTTTTTCCTTTGCCATATGAACTAAAATTAAAATAGGCATACAAATTCAGCAATTCCTGTCCTGGAAATTTACCCCAAAGAATAATTGGACTTGTGCATAAGAATATTCTTTAAGTCATTGTTTATGATAGCAAAAAAAAAAAAAAAAAGACATAAATGTTTACTACCAGAGGGTTGGTAGTAATAAATTATACTGTACAATGGGACACTGTGAAATGGTGAGATTAGTAGTAGTATCCTCAAAACTAGCTTTAGGGGCGATAATGTCAACCAAGATCAGCCTTGGGAGGTCAGACATACCTCCACTCTTCAACCTTTTTACCAGTTCTGACACTAGCTGTCCCTCCCATGGCCTGTCTAATTTCTCTTCTGGGTTTGATAATTCATTGCAATGGCCACACAGAACTCACAGACATACTTACAGTTAAGTGGTCTATTAAGGAAGAAACAGGCTACAACTTGGGGTCAGATCAACAGGTTGCAACTCAGAAACAGGATCAGAAAGTGTCATGGATTAATTCCCCCCAAAATATGTGTCAATTTGCCTAGCCCGTGATTCCCAGTATTGTGTGACTGTCTACCATTCAGTCATCTGATATGATTTTCCTATGTGGTGTGAATCCTACCTCTATGATGTTAATGAGGTAGGATTAGTGGCAGTTATGTTAATGAGGCAGGACTCAAACTATAAGATTAGTTTGTATCTTAAATTAATCTCTTTTGAGATGTAAAAGAAGCAAAAAGAGAGATGGGGACCTCCTACCAACAAGAAAGAAGCACCGGGAGAATAGCGTGTCATTGGGAACTGGGATCCCTGCACTGAGAAGCTCCTCCACTGGGGAAGACTGATAACAAGGACCTTCCCCGAGAGCTAACAGAGAAAGAAAGGCTTCCCCTGGAACTGGCACCCTGAATTCAGGCTTCTAGCCTCCTAGACTGTGAGAGAATAAATTTCTGTTTGTTAAAGTCATCCACTTGTGGTATTTCCGTTACAGTAGCACTAGATGACTAAGACAGGAAGCATGCAGGCAAAGTCTCCCGTCTTTAGTGCAGAACTGCTCTCTCAGCTCCTCTTGGCCATGCAGGCCTCCTCTCAGCCCCCTTAGGACAGGCTCTTCTCAGGCCCCTAAGGACAGGCTCTTCCCAGCCCCCTAAGGACAGGTTCCTTTCTCTTGGCCCCGCCACCTGTCACCGCCAGCTCTGCCATTTGGCCCCTGCCAGGCCTGTCGAGGCCTTCAGTGCTATAGCCCTTACAGCTCTTTTAGGAGGTTCTTTGCCTCTTCTCTGTCTGTGCTGGTTCTTCCCTCTTACTTCTGCCTGCTGTTTCTCTTCCTGCTTCTTTCTGCCTGGAAGACCTCTGTGGGGTTGGCTGCAGGGATACACAATTCCTTGTCAATTTCAATTTCCCAGCAAGGGCCACAAACTGACCAGTCTCCTCTAGGTAGACCACAGACACTTCATTTGCATAGTTTATTGACCAATCCCTGCAGGATACATACCAATCACAGGGCAGGCTGCAGCCCAGGACCAGACAAAAAGTGTCAAACAGCAAGTTGTTTACAGCCTACACAGGAAATGTCAGTCAACCTGGACAAAAGTAACAAACCCTCTGGGACAGAAAACTAGAGCAAAGGTAACACCTCCAGGTTTAGGGGAAAAATCCCTCAAGCTGTTTTTCCAAAGAACCAAGGCAAAAGCCCACATGACCAAAAACCAAACCGGTTGTTGTCGAGTCGATTCTGTCGCATAGAGACCCTATAGGACAGAGTAGAACTGCCCCATATGGTTTCCAGGTAGTGTCTGGTGGATTCGAACTGCCGACCTTTTGGTTAGCAGACGTAGCTTTTAACCACTATGCTACCAAGGTTTCCAAAGCCCACATACAAGAACTTATTTCACCACAGATACACATAGCTATTAAAAAAGGATAAGATGGATCTATGTGTGTTTACATGGAATGATTATGGACATAAAGTTAATTTAAAAAGACCATGGATCAGTGTGTATATAATAAATACATCCATGCAAAAGAATATCATATTGTATATGCATAAGAATCTGAAGGGATAGACACTAAGTTAGAAGTTCCCAAACTTTATGAGTTCATGGCCCTCTGTGTCTCAGTAAGTTTTTCACTGTGATCCTGAGCCATAAGAAATACCTAAAGCTTTGTTTATTCAACAGTCAGATCCGAACAACTTACTTATATTTATGTCTGACAACTTAGTAGCTGTTTGAGGTACACATTCATTGAAATAAAAATAATACAGTATTATTCTTAAACAACCGCAATTATGAATGGGATGTGTGCCTATTGGGCACTGCACATCTTCACCAACTATGGAATCAGATTGGACCCCGACACCCTCAATTACTGTTTGTGCATAGTACTTGCTTTTTGTCACAGCAACTGACCCAAAAACACAGATTTGAAAAATGTGGTATCAATGAAAGGGATGCAACGTGATCTCGCACTGACACTGTGAACCACCCCAAGTTAGCAGTTTATGTAGGATCTGACATATGGCAATCTTCACTGTGTGTCCTTCAAACATTTAAAATAGACTGTTACAACCCTATGAGTTCCCTATGGTGACCAGGGTGCCCTGGCGCAGTTTGAGAACAATGGCATTAAACTGTAGACAGAGGTTCTTCGTGTACAATGAGATTGGGGTGGAGGAAGAGAGAATTTCTTCTTTATGTACTCTTTTAAAAATTTTTTTATTACGCTTTAAGTGAAAGTTTACAAATCAAGTCAGTCTCTCATAAAAACCTTATATACACCTTGCTATATACTCCTAGTTGCTCTCCCCCTAATGAGACAGCACAGTCCTTCTTTCCACCCTATATTTCCGTGTCCATTTAGCCAGCTTCTGTCCCCCTCAGCCTTCACATCCCCCCTCCAGAAGGAGCTGCCCACATAGTCTCATGTGTCTTCTTAATCCGAGAAGCTCACTCCTTGCCAGTATCATTTTCTGTCTTATAGTCCAGTCCAATCCCTGTCTGAAGAGTTGGCTTTGGGAATGGCTCCTGTCTTGAGCTAACAGAAGGTCTGGGGACCATGAACTCCAGGGTCCTTCTAGTCTCAGTCAGACCATTAAGTCTGGTCTTTTTACGAGAATTTGAGGTCTGGATCCCACTGCTTTCCTGATCCTTCAGGGATTCTCTGTTGTGTTCCCTGTCATGGCAGTCATCGGTTGTAGCCAGGCACCATCTAGTTCTTCTGGTCTCAGGTTGATGTAGTCTCTGATTTATGTCACCCATTCTTACTCTTGGGCTCATACTTACCTTGTGTCTTTGGTGTTCTTCACTCCCCTTTGTTCCACGTGGGTCGAGACCAACTGATGCATCTTAGATGGCCGCTTGCTAGCGTTTAAGACCCGACGACAGTCTCCAAAATGGGATGTAGAACGTGTCCTTAATAGATTTTATTATGCCAATTGATCTAGATGTCCTTTGAAACCATGGTCCCTAAACCCCCGGCCCTGCTATGATGGCCTTCAAAATGTTAGGTTTATTCAGGAAACTTCTTTGCTTTTGGTTTAGTCCAGTTGTGCTGACCTCTCCTGTATTGTGTGATGTCCTTCCCTTCACCTAAATTAGTTCTTGTGTACTTCTGAATAGTTTGAACTTTTTAGACTAAAAGTATATATATATATATATATTTTTTTTTTATAAGTCTTTTCCAATTCAGGAAAAGAAGCCAAAAAAAGAGCAAGAGCTAGAGTGAGAGAGAGAAAGAAAAGAAAAAGTCCTCTAGCCAAGGAGCAGAGAATATAAAGCCCCACTACACCAGATTTGTCTGTGTGTTTCCTTCTGTACTTCTGAAAATGTTCCAAGTCCCTCTGGGCTTTAGTTCTGCAGTTATTAAGTAAACACGCCAGCTTCCCTCACAGGGAAGGAGCTACTAGATGGAATTACTACCCCCAGTAACTTCAGAAGAGTACAGTAATGAAAGTCATGGCTTTGGAGCCCTCTGTTTGGGTTCCAATACAAACTTTGTGACCTTGGGAAATTTCATTAACTCCTCTGGGCCTCGGTTTCCTCATTTGTGACATGGTAAGAGTAAAAATGTTTACCTGTCATGGGGATTCAACGTAAGGCACTTACTGTGTGGTGCAGTCAGTACACAGTAAATGCCAGCTGTTATTGCTGCCTAGTATGAAAAAATACATTGGGTCAACAGATTCTTCCCTCCAGCAATCAGAACCAGGAAACGGTGAGCAACTGTCCCAGTTATCAGGATGTCCAAAGGGTCAAGAGAGGTCAGAGGGAAGCCACAAAGGAACCATGAACAAACCAAAGTTATAAGGAGGTAGAGGCCATAAGTAAGCAGAAGTCAGCTGAAAAGTTACTTCTGTTCTATCAATAAAAACCAAAACAAATTAATCCAGTTACCATCGAGTCACTTCTGATTCATGGCGACTCCATGTGTGCCTGAGAAGAACTGTGCTCCACAGGGTTTCCAGTAGCTGATTTTTTTTGGAAGTACATTGACAGGCTTTTCTTCCGAGGTGCCTCTGGGTGGACTCAAGCCTCCAACCTTTCAGTTAGCAGCTGAGTGCTTAACTGTTCACAACACCCAGAATCTCCTCTAGCAAAAAAATTCAAATTACGATAATCTCTTGATCATATGCCTTTTTTTTTCTATATCTCTCCTGTTCTCAAACCTTAAAATGTTTTTTTACCTCATCTCCATGTCCCATAAAGTGATGTCATCACTGATCCAGGGATTGGAAGGCTCAGCTGGTGTTATCAAAGGGTCGTATTCCACATACTGTTCCGTGTAAGCAATAAGGCTACAAAAAGGAAACAGAGCAAAGGATGTCACCAATTTCCCACAGAAGCCTCAAACATTTTAACAGGAGCATTAGAATAGCTTTCATATAATTCTGAATTAAAGGGGAAAAATTACCTCCACTCCCAGTTCTGGCAAATCAAACTGTTTTTTATTTGTGCTTGTTCTCCTCATTGTGAACATATTGTTTTTGCCCTGTTGCAGTCATGGTATACATCTGCATTTTCTATCTTTTTCCCCACTCTACCTGAACTTTGGTGCACCTCTGTGTCTCTGGTTATGCTACTCTTACTGATAAAAAAAACTAGTTGCCATCCGGTAGGTTCTGACTCAGGAGGAGCCTGTGTGTGCCAGAGTAGAACTGTGTCTCATAGGGTTTTCAATGGTTGACTTTTTGGAGGTAGATCACCAGGCCTTTCTTCCAAAGTGCCTCTAAGTGGACTTGAACTGCCAACCTTTCAGTTAGCAGCTAAGCGCATAACCATCTGCAACATCCAGGGACTCCAACGTTACTGATACACTGGTCCAAACCTGCCCTACATTGCCTTCCCGTATAGGTCGCAGATCTCCTGGCATCTGGGACACTACAATGGGGAGTTAAACCAGTCTGCCAGGCTGCCAGACCAGCATTCTCAACTGGTGGGCTTTCTTATTACAAAGTTGTCACCTTTACACCTTGACAGATCACAAGGGGTTAACATATGATAAGTAGTTTTCCAAAAAGCAACTTAGTTTTTCTAGTTTTAATTTAAATGTCCACAAAATCTACTTTAAACTAATTTTTCTTTTTATCAAAATACATGTAAACCAAAAACCAAACCCACTGCCATTGAGTCGATTCTGACTCATAGCGACCCTATACATGTAAAAACCAAACAGTACTAGGAGATTATACGTACAAAAAAGCACAAAAAGCAAAAACAATGGTCTTTCCCTCCTATCGCTTCTCACAAAGCTAACATTTTTCTAACCTTTTAACCATTTCTTCTAGCATTTACCCTTATACTTCTAAATTATATGGTTTTATAGCTGTTCTTTATTTATCAATCGTAGGCAAGGATATAACTTTCTACCCACCAGTTCCCAACTCCCCTGCCACACACATACTTCCTCCCATGATCCTTCAAATAGAGTTATATGACAATTTTTCTTAAATCAATACTTATTATAAACTAGATAAAAAATAGTTCACTGCTGAACTAAGTAGGGTACTAATTTTTCCAACTGTCCTAATAGGTCTGTTAAACATCTAGCAATAATGTTCCCACATCTTGAATATAACAGATAATCTATCAGTTCTGTCCCCTGGCTTCCCAGAAGCGTTCTCCTCCAAAGTCTTTAGTGCTTTTGCTCCAGTCAGGACTGCTTGCTCTCTAGGCTTGATATAAAGCCATCATCCTGAGACTCCCTTCACTCCTGTGTTGGAAACCTTTGTTTCCTGGATTTTATGTCTGTCTCTCGGTTTTACTCCCTGGTTGTGTTGAAGCACATTCTTCAGTAGTTTCCTAAGAAAAGGTGCCTGAGAACGTGCAGGTCTGAAAAGGTTTTCATTTTATATTCACACTTGACTGACGGTACTAGAGAACTTTAGATTTAAAATCATTTTCCTTCAGAATTTTGGAGGCATCGCTCCTTTTAGCATCCAGTGTTACTGTTGAGAAGTCTTGATCCATTTTGATTCTTGCTCTTTTGTTCAGTTTCCTTTCTTTCTGGAAACTTAGAATCTTCTCTTTATTGCTGTCAAGCTCTGAAATTTCACCACGGGACTTTCTGGTTGTTTTTGTTTGCTGTGATGGGCACAATTTGCAGCATACAACAACAATCTATTTCGCAGAAATCTTAGGTCTTTGCTAACTTTATCCCCTTTACTTCCTGTTCTCTCTTTCTATATATAATCCTTTGTAATTGAATGTGAGACATCCTGAAGTGATAATCTAATTTCCCTTCCCACTTATCATCTCCTTGTCTTTTTGTCTGACCATCTTCTAAACTTTCTATTTTTTTTTTTTTAATTTGGGTTTTTAATTCTTAAATTTCCAAAGTTCACTCTTACAGTTTGGTTGTTCCTTTTTCATGTATCTTGTTCTTGTTCGATGAATGAACTCTCTTCTCATATCTCTGAGAATAGTAGTTCTATGTGTCATTTTAAGTCTTCTATTTCTAGACTTGCTTTTGGTTCCCCCACACTGCTTTTTCCCATTTGTTTTGGTCATGATCCTGCATTTGGGAGCTTTCCTTGGGTGTCTGGAAAATCTTTGGATATCCACTTGTGTTTAAGAGCAAGATACTAAAACCTGCTTAGGTGCTCAGTGTGCGTGGGGGCAACCTTGTCCTGATAAAAGGCTTCATCACTGGAGCACGAGGCAGCTCACCGGCCTTTGCACTGGAACCCCAAACAATGGATCTGGAGTCTTTTTCTGAGAACATCTATTTTTTCTAGAGTAGGACTCAGCAAACTTTTTCCTTAAAGGCCAGATAGGAAATATTTTAGGCTTTGCAGGCCAGATGATGTATGTTGCAAGTACTTGGCTCTGCCAACGTAGCACAAAAGTAGCCATAGACAAGATGTACACAGACAAGTGGGACTGTGTTCCAATAAAACTTTATTTGCAAAAACAGAGAGCAGAGTGGATTTGGTCCATGGGTTGTAGTTTTCCAGTCTCTTGGCTGCGGGCTTATATGCTTGGCTCCTAGAGGCCTGAGGGCAGAGCAGGGAGAGGGAACCAAAGGCTCACACTTCAATATGTAGACCTTTCATTAATTCTCTTGTGTTCAGCCAGGTCTTCATAATATCTTATATGCATCTGTTCAGTTTATGTGGCTCAATTTCTGTGATGGTGGTGGGTGTGGAGACAGTCTCCTAGCTGAAGACCTGGGCAGCAGATCTAGAGATCCAAAGCTCCAGATACTGACTCACCCATTCCTCTAGTGTTAGTCACGTGCCTTACTTACTCTTAGCTTCCATGGTTCCTGGTGCCTTCAAGAGCCAAGGCTAGATTTTCTTGGGCAAACTCGCTCACTCTGTTATAATAATTTCACCCCCAACACTGAGGTTACAATATTCTTCACTCTGCTAGGTAGTTATCACTTCCCATCTACTTTCATTTTTTATTAAATTTAAAAATATTTCAGGCATATTAATAAAAATTACTGAAAAAATACTAATAAGATATTTAATAAAAATGATAAAAACACCACCTTTGTACTTACCACTAATTTAACAAATAAAACATTACAAAGAGAAACAGAGGGCTGTGGTTATGTTCTCCAAGTCTGCAGACTTTGTCTAAAAAATTTATTAAAATCGTTAACACTGTCACCTCCTCTCTTGCTCATTTTGACTTTGTGAGTTCATACCATTTTTATTTTCTTGCTGATACCTTGTTTTCGGGGAGGGAGAAAAGATAAATACCCACAATATCCTCTGGAGTGAATTTATTATAATTTATTTAATCATTCCTTTTCATTGGGCATATAGGCTATTTCTATTTTTTTAGTATACATAACGCTGCAGTAGAACACCATTTTTCACAAAGGTTTTCCTATCTTTCTGGTTATTTATGTAGAATTGACATTCGTAAGTGAAATTATTGGGATAAGTGAAATCATTAGGCCAGGACATATGAGTATTTTTTTTCTTTAACTTTTATTGAGCTTCAAGTAAACGTTTACAAATCAAGTCAGTCTGTCACATATAAGTTTATATACACCTTACTTCATACTCCCAATTGCTCTCACCCTAATGAGTCAGCCCTTCCAGTCTCTCCTTTCGTGACAATTTTGCCAGCTTCCAACTCTCTCTATCCTCCCATCCCCCCTCCAGACAGGAGATGCCAACACAGTCTCAAGTGTCCACCTGATACAAATAGCTCACTCCTCATCAGCATCTCTCTCCTACCCACTGTCCAGTCCCTTTCATGTCTGATGAGTTGTCTTTGGGAATGGTTCCTGTCCTGGGCCAACAGAAGGTTTGGGGACCATGACCGCCGGGATTCTTCTAGTCTCAGTCAGACCATTAAGTCTGGTCTTTTTAGGAGAATTTGGGGTCTGCATCCCACTGTTCTCCTGCTCCATCGGGGGTTCTCTGTTGTGCTCCCTGTCAGGGCAGTCATCGGTTGTGGCTGGGCACCATCTAGTTCTTCTGGTCTTAGGATGATATAAGTCTCCGGTTCATATGGCCCTTTCTGTCTCTTGGGCTCATAGTTATCGTGTGACCTTGGTGTTCTTCATTCTCCTTTGATCCAGGTGGGTTGAGACCAATTGATGCTTCATGGATGGCCGCTTGTTAGCATTTAAGACCCCAGATGCCACATTTCAAAGTGGGATGCAGAATGTTTCGTATGAGTATTTTTATGGATATTGATCCATAATGAAAATTTTTTTCTTAAGCATGGCCAGTTAGAGTGTCACCAATTTCCTCAGCAATGGCAAAGTCAGAACCACAATTGCTACTACCAGTTATAAAGGGCAAGCGTTAATTAGCTTAATGCTGACAATGTGAAGAAATTAATCAGTGGCTCCATCTCATTGTAACTCAAAGTGTGGTCCATGGATTAGCAGTATCACTATTACCTGAGAGACTGTTAGAAAAACAGAACCTCAGGCCTTACCCAAACCTACTAATCCAGTACTGCATTTTAATAAGATCCCAGGTAATTCATATGCACGTTAAAGTTTAAGCACCACCACATCTTATTTCTCAAAAGGTTGGCGATTGGAACCCCTGTTGAGAATCTGCGTCTTCACCCCAGATATACTGAATCAGATTCTATAGTTTGACAAGATCCCCAGGCGATTCATATAGTAAAATTTGAGACCCACTGCTCTACTAGTGGTTCCCAGAATCAGTCCCTAACCTGCAGCATTACCATCACCTGGGGACTTGTTAGAAATGCGAATTCTCAGCTGGGGTTCCAACCTGAAGGAACAGGTTTGAAGCCCTTGGTTTAAACCCACAACCCACAACCCTTTCTCTGCGGGGGAAAGAACTGGTGATCTGCTCCTGTAAAGATTATAGCCTAGAAAATCCTATGGGGCAATTCTATTGTCACATGGGGTCACCATGAGTTGAAACTCAACTCAAGGGCACCCAACAACAGCAACAACAACAACAACAATTATTCCTACTTTAGAAATACAATACAATTGTGCTCAGAGCCTCTAAATGGGAGGGAAACTGGGAACTGAATGAGCTAAGGGGGTGAACAGGAGAGTATGTCTGCGCCCCTCTCTTTGGTATATGCAGTTTCTAAATTATGATACACAAATGGGGAGGGTGCGGGGAGTGGTGGCGGCGGCGGGGGGGTGGCTGGGGCGGGGATCTGATTTGAAAAGAAAATAAAAAGCCACCCAGCATGCAGAGGGGAAAGAATAAAGTTTGGTTCCTATTGTAATTAATCTAAGTTGTTTTCAGCATGGAGAAGGTGGAGGCAAGAGAAAATATAAAGGCCTCCTTAATTGCAGGTCACCCAAAGAAAATACATTTAATAGAGCAGCTTCAGATGTGTGAAGGAGCATGGAGGTGGACCCCCCCAAAAAGAAGAGTGTGTCCCAGGCCAGGTATGGTGGCCCTTTTTCTCCCCAAGTTACAGATTGCAGATCCTCGCCTGGATATAATCAACCTGGCTATAATGTTATCTCTGGCCTTTGTTTCTGTCTTCTAAGGTGGGCTGGGGAAAAGGAGAAGCAGAGGCCCCACGGTGTCTGGAATCACATAAAAGCAAAGTTATAATGGCCCTCTTTGGCCCCATTTTTTTTCCTCCCCTGAAGCTATCGTTAAACATTAAGTTCACTGACTTCTATCACCCTAGCAGGTTTTTAATAGATCCTTAGGGTATCCAGTCCCTTGCTGTCTTATCTCATTTCATTAATTACATTTCATGATCTCCGAGGGTCAGGAGGCAGAGGAGGAACCAGCATCCAATTTCAGGAAGCAGCAGCAATCTCAGAGATGGGAAAGCAAGATGATGCTAAAAAAAATCAATTTGGCAGTCAGCTGTGACACCCAAATGGCTCCTAATAATACAGTATGGATGAGCAAAATATAGAAGCAGGTATAACATTGAACAACTTGATCTCTCTGTGTGGGGACAGTGTGGTGTGATGCCTGTGTGGGTTGTGGCATAGCTCAGGACCACTAAGGATGGGACAATTCTTAAGGGAAATGTAACAAAACAGACTTTCCAGACAATTTGGAAATGAAATGTATAGATTCTTGCATTCTTAAAGTTGGTTTGTCCAGTGCTGTAAGGCTTGGGGGAAAAAACAACAAAAAAGGGACTCCCTTGAGAGTTCTCTTCCAAAGAAGAGTATGACCTCAACTTCAGCTATCCAGAGAACGTTGTGGGGAATAAGTAACCAAAGGGCCTCTGAGCAGAGTCTACAGATGAACAAACTCCACGCCCCAAGGCTCTTTGTCTCTTACTCAAAAGAACACACCTCATGGAGAAGGCTGTTTTTCCTTTAGGCTAATGAACTTGGTTATTTGGTTATCTGGTGTGGTAGGTCACTTTCAAGAATAGTCTATTTCCCCAGCCCTTGAATCTGGGTAGTAATCCTGGGATGGCGCAAATGGCTATTTGCACCTGGCTGCTAACCAAAACGTTGGGGGCTCTACTCCACCCAGTGGCATGTCGGAAGAGTGACGTGGTGAAGTACATCTGAAAAACCAGCCATTGGAAACCCTGTGGAGCACAGTTCTACTCTAACACTCATGGGGTCACCATGAGTCAGTTGACTTGATGGCAACTGGTAAATCTGGGCTGGCCTTGTGACTTGCTTTGGCCAAAAGACTGCAGGAGAAGTGACAAAGTATCAGTTCCAAGCCTCGAGAGACGTTGCATGCTCTGTTCTCTCTCGTGGAATTCTGCCATCCCGCTGTGAACATGCCCAAACTAGCCTGCTGGAGGATAAGAGACTATGTGAAGGAGAGCCCAGCTGAGCAAGCTGAGGCCATCCTAAACCAGCCCCTAGACAAATCCAAAACCCAACCGACTGCTGTCGAGTTGGTTCCAACTCATGGTGACCCCATTTGTCACTGAGCAGAACTGCTCCACAGGGTTTTCTTGGCTGTAATCTTTATGGAACCAGACCGCCAGGTGTTTCTTCTGTGGTGCCGCTGGGTGGGTTTGAACCACCAACCTTCACATTAGCAGTTGAGTGCAAACCATTTGGGCCATGCAGGTACCTTCTGAAGCCAGACATGTGAGAGTGGCCAGCCGATATCCACAGAGCTGCCTACCTAACCCCTAGCTGCACACAGACACATGGAGGGGCCCAATGGAATCTGTGGACACATGAACGTGAGCAAAAGTCAACGTCTATTGTTTTAAGCCACTGAGTTTTAGGTGGTTTGTTACACAGCAATAGCTAACTGATACACCTGGTCTGCTGTAGATTAGAAATGGGGTTGGTTAGAGAGGAGGAAGAAGGGCTACTAGAGACAAGCATGTTGTTGATACGATACAAGGAAAAAAAAAAATTCAACTAAAAAGCAGAAATTGGACTCAAAGAACATAATAGCGTAGGGCCAGTTAGGGAAGTTTTAAGATACTGATCAGAGTTTTAAAGCACACTACAAATATTTTGTCCTTGAATTATCCAGAAAAATTAACTGAAGTGTAGTGCTCCTTTAAGAAGGCAAGCACATGAACCACATTTAAAATAGCTAAACTACAAAGCTTAAGGTGGTGAGTGTTATTTATCTGGGAAACTCATTGGTGTGGGCAGGGACCATATTTCCTGAAACAAAAATTGGGTAATGTTCTCAGACAGGCTTTTATACTGGTTCCAGGCGCAAAACGCAGCCTAGGAAATATAGTTTGGTTGCAATGATGCTGGCATTTCAGGGACAGTTATGCAATCGTAGGGACAATATATGAAACTGGGATGATCTGGGAAAACTTGTGCAGAGGCATCAACTTCTTCATGTGCGACCTCCTTCCCTAAAGGTGCCGGGTTGGTGGCGCCATGTGAGGTGGTGAGGAGAGATGTATGGAGTGTGGACTGCTAGGACCAGCCTGTGGGGTCCTCTGTATGGAAGGCTGAGAAGAGGAGACAGGGTGGGTGGGAAGACTTGCATTAGCACAAAGCTGACCTGCAGGGCCTGCCTCACTCCCTAGCCTGCCCTTGTTCCTCTGAGCACCATATGCCAGCTCACTCCATCTCATGCGCTGGAATTCTGTTTCTTTTCAAAGCACCATTAAGCACCACACTGAAAAATAATAATTGCTCACATTCACTGCATGTATACTAAGCACCAAGGACTGGACCTTGCCATGGATTAACTCATTAACCCTATAAGTTAAGTCTTTAAAGAGGGGTAAACAGAGGCACAGAGAGGTAAACTAACTTGCCCAAGGTCACAGAATTAGAAAATGGCTGAGGTAGGATGGATTCCAACCCTGGTGGTTGGCTCCAGACCTACCCCCTAAACTGTTCTGTTCTGCACATTTTGTTTGCAAAGTTTCCTTATTCCCTCCCCTGGCTGGGCCTGCCTGCACCGTTTGACCCAACCCTGACTCTTGCCAGTTCAGAAGTGGACCTTCACAATCACCAGCACTCCCACCCTCCCCACACCAGTCCTCAGCGGACTAAGTGGAAAACGATATAGACCTTTTCCTGAGGGGTTGAGGTCCACTGCCTGCCGGCTTCTGGCTGATTACCACTTACCACCTGGAGTAGGCTCAGGGAACCAGGCCTGGGATGGGTGCGTCCAGCTGAGAGAACAAGCTGAGCAGGAGCGCCAGCAGCCAGCCGCCAGAGCCACTGACAGACCAAGCACGAGCTGCTTTATCTCCTGCTAACACTCGTCTCCTGGCCCTCCTCCCCTCTACCTGGGTGTTACCTTGTGGCTCTAAATGAAAAACCTTTGTGTCACATTGAGGTTGCCAGTTATTGCCACTCAGAATAAAACCCTGCCTTTGCTGGGCAGAGACTCCAGAGAGCATCATGCCTGGGAGTGAGGACGTGGGTTGGAATAATCCTTTCAATGTGAGCGGTCCTCAAGCATAATTAGAGGGTACCAGGAGGGGGCCACTGCTTGGCAGCATGTAAACAAACAATAGGACAGTCCAGGTTCCCCTCCCCTACTCAGGCTTACTCCCTACCTTGCCCTCAGTACACCTGCACGCTGTAATCCTACCTGACGGGTTTGAGCTCTTTCCCGGTGCCTCAAAGACAAAACCAAGCCAGATGGATGCCCCTTCTGATGTGAGGTCTCAGGTCAGACTAAGTAGTGGGCAATGGCTTCACTGGATTCTCAGACATCAGGTGAGTTCACCCACAGGTTTTTCAGGGTGCAGGTTCCCTGTCTCTATCCTGGAACCACTGACCCAAATCCCTGGGGCTGGGGCTGGGGGATCTCCATTTGTAACAAGCTCCTCCCAGACTGTCATGTGCAGACCCACTGGACCTAGGCAAACAGATCCAAGGAAAGATGCCCCATACAGGCTCTCTCCTAGGACTAGAGAAAACACCTTGTAAACTCTAAAGCGCTCTTTGGAGGCCAGATATCAGCATTGCTAGCACCGACCTTCACAACAGGCCAGGATAGCCATTTCTATCCCTGTTTCATAGAGAAAGACACCCGGATGTCCTCTCAGGATATGGCATTAATAGGATTGAGGTAATCTCCAGTCATTTTCACTCACAGGCAACCACAAAAAACCAGCTGTCATTGAGTTGATTCTCACTCATGGTGATCCCACGCGTGTCAGAGTAGAGCTGTGCTCCACAGGGTTTTCAATGATTGATTTTTCACAAGTAGATCACCAGGCTTTTCTTCTGAGGCGCCTCTGGGCGGACTCAAACCTTCAACCTTTTGGCTAATAGCTGAGCGTGTTCACCATTTGTACCACCCAAGGACTCCAAGGCGACCACAGTAAGATCTAAAAGTGTTTTTAGAGCCTAGTACCCTAGCCAGAAACCCCATGAAACCCCATATTATGCAAAAGGGACCATGGGGTAGCTCTGTAGCCTACGTTGTTGTTGTTAGGGGCTGTCCACTCAGTTCCGACTCATAGTGACCCTATGTACAACAGACTGAAACACTGTCTAGTCCTGCATAGTCCTCACAGTCATTGCTATGTCTGAGCCCATTATTGCTGCCACTGTGTCAATCCATCTCATTGAGGGTCTTCCTCTTTTTTGCTGACCCTGTACCCTACCAAGCAGGATATGCCTCTCTAGGGACTGGCAGCACCTGATACTAAAAAATCCAAACCCACTGTCATCAAGTCGATTCTGACTCATAGCAACTCTACAGGACAGAGTAGAGCTGCCCCCATAGAGTTTCCAAGGAGCGGCTGGTAGATTCGAACTGCCGACCTTTTGGTTAGCAGCTGAGCTGTCTCACTATCCACACTTCTAAGCAGCATTCTGGCTGTACTTCTTCCAATACAGATTTTTTTTGTTCTTCCGGCAGTAGCCTACAGTTAGCTAAAACTGTCAACTTTACATCAATTGATATCTAAAGTATAAGCTACTCTCGCTATCAGCATCCTTCCAACGCATTTGCACCAGGGAAACCAGGAATACCAGTGATTCTCAGCAGGGGGTGATTTTGCCCCCAGGGGACATTTGGCAATGTCTGGAGACATTTTTGGTTGTCATAACTGGGGTGAAGGACAGGCATGTAGTGGGTAGAGGCCCTGGATGCTGTTAAACAATTCACAAGACAGCCCCCTACAACAAAGAATTATCTGGGCCAAAATGTCAATAGTGCCAAGGTTGAGAAGCCCTAGAAGAGATGCCACCAAAGACATGAGCTCCAATCCAGGCATGTCCTCGGTTCCCTGAAGGCAGAGCGTTAATGCAGGCTTTGGGTTTAGGGGTGAGCTTTTGTAGCCTCAACCTATTGTTATTTATCTACAAAGAAGATGTGGATCAACCCAGGGGCCAGGAGAGAAAGGCTTACAGGTTGATGACACAGCCAGCCGCCCCCTCCCCATTATGTGAGCCGAGCTTAAAGGACCCAGTTTACTCTGATGTCCAATAAATACTAAGACCCGACTTAAGCCCTTGATTCCTTCAGCTACCAGTAATTCCTTTAACGGCGGCGTATGGATGAACAAATGTTCAGCTCTGGGTTCCCTGATTAGATTTATTCCATAAAGATTCCCCAGGTGGTCTCCCCTCTTCACCGGAGAGTTCAAAAAAACGGGCCATTCAGTGGATAAAACTGAATTTCCCGCGAGTTAACCGAGTGGAACCAGCTACTAGTGCAGGCTGTAGCAAAATGCTTCTGTGGATGCCAGGCTGGAGATGCCAAATATTTTCTTTACAGTTGATTCGATGCAGTTCAGTGGTTGATGGTGTGTGGAAGAGAAACACCTCCTGATTCTCCAGCCTCCCCCGCTCCCCCCCAGGGACGTGGCCAGTACCTCGAAGGGTATATATAATTTCTTTCCCCTGTAAAGTGAATCTGGGCGTTTTATAGCTGAAAGGGGAGCAATTCCATTCGAATTAATAAAGAGGCTAGAGGCAAAAGTTCATTATGTAGATTTTAAGGGCATTCTTCCTTGACTGACAATGTCTCGTGGCCATCCTCTGAACAGCTTTAGCTAGAGGACATTTCTTGACGTCACTCAGGGGAGGTCTGTCATCTTAGTTATACTCATGCCAGGCCTGTGGTTTTCTGCACATCAGTTTTAGGGAATGATTACAGTCAAGGCTCATGGAATGGCACACACTTGTTAAGCAGAGCCCTGTAACACTTCTCCTTTGTTCAATTAGTAGAAAATGGTAATATTATGGAGAGGAGACATACCTTTCAGCCACTTTGGACATTTTTAAACAATGTCTGTCAATCTGCGCATTCAAAAATGTTATCTGGGGAAAGAGAGAACAAGGATGTTAGGGCAAAAAATAGGATTCTTTTTTTCCCCCTCATCCCATGGAACTGAATCCTATATTTCCACGAAGATCCAAATAGCTCCCCTGGGAAGGGTTCTCCAACCATCGAGCTTGCACCATCTTACCCTTTTGGAAATTCCTACGCCAGTGAAGATGCACTCTCTTCACTTTAGCCTGTGATCACACACTCTCTTGGACTGTGTTATAATTTGTCGTAGAGTCCCCAGAATGATTGTGAGGCCGACAGCCTCCGGGCACCATTACCAATCCCCAACTTGCAAGTAGAGTAGCATGAGCCACCTCCCCTACTAACTGGTTTCTCCAGATGGTTTTTAGGCAATCGGCCAACTTCCTGCCCAAGATAAGAAAAATAAGAGGCTGGGGTCTCAGACCACAAAACAACTTAAGACCAAAACCTTGCCCATCTGACATGGGCAGAACCATCAATCCTGTCCTCTGGGTGACCCTGGAACTTTTCTCCCACCGGACAAAACCAACTTTAGTGGCCCAAGGCTGGGGCGAGACTTTCAGAAGCGAAGGGTCCCAGCCTAAGACCTGATTTGAGAGACCCCCTTTTGGACTGAGCAAGTGCAAAGGATGGAATCACACTGGGAATGCTTTTTCGGGCCATACCAATCAACAACCTTGCTCCTTCCCACCAGGACCCTTCCTTGGTTCTTACCCCTAATAAAAACTGTTTTAGCCACTGTTCAGGGAACCATCTTGGTGACGCAAGTCCCGGTGTGTTCCTTTGCTCGGCCAACCAAATAAAGCTGCTTCTTTCGCTTTCACCCATTTTGTGTTCCTGTGGCCGAGCTGAGTGAGACCTGAGATCCCCCGTAACATTTGCAAACTTAAAGGTAGACTATAGTCTACAAAGCTTAGCAACAGCATGGACAGGTGATACGTGTACCATAAATACCCATTTTGACTAATCCCCAGTGCCCTTTCCTCTTTGTACCTTTCACACATACATCATACCCACGTGCTTGTTGCATTTGACGAGAATCATCTAATAGCTGTTTAACACGTCTCTTACCTCTTCCCCATCCAAATAATAAACTTGTCAGGGGCAGGCACCTAAAAGTTTACCACTTTAGGTTTTCCCCCAGAAGCCAGTAAAGCATAATATAAAGAAAGTCATTTTTAGCTGCCATTGGTTGGCCCTTATCCATGGTGACCCCACGCACAATGGAATGATATGCTGCCTGGTACAGACTGCACTGTCGTGATACATAGGGTTTTCATTGGCTGATTTCTAGAAGTAGATCACCAGGCCCGTCTTCCTGGTCCATCTTAGTCTGGAAGCTCCGCTAAAACCTGTTCAGCCATCACAGCAACACGTAAGCCTCCACTGACAGCTGGGCGTTGGCTGCGTATGAAGTGCATTGGCCGGGAATTGAACCTGGGTCTCCTGCATGGAAAGTGAGAATTCTACCACTGAATCATCAATGCCTCAATGTAAAGAATAGGCCCTAAAATTGCATCATTACCAGTGTACTCCAGAAAGGAGTTAGGAAATTAGCCGTCTCATGCTGATCTGGACTGACCAGTTAACTCCTCATCAGGAAGGAAAACAACGTGAGCCAAATAATTCTGAAGTAGCATTGGGAACAAGACTTTCTTCTTAAGCTTTCCCTGGGGAATCACAGCTTTGATGAAGTCAGAGGTCCTGAGCTGGACAATTTTAACAACCCTGTGACTTGAGTCCCTTCCTCCTTTCATCTTCCACAGCTGTCCATGGGACACTCAACTGCAGCAGTCACCGGGAGCTCTGGGGTACCTCCAGTAATTGCTGGAGGAACTTGGTGGACAATTTTTACTCTCAAGCTTTCATGGACTGTTCATACACAGCACTCAAAGGTTTAAGCCAACCACAGATGGGCTCTGCTGTGGCTTCCAGGAGCTCAAAGCTCACTCAGCCTTCAGAGGTGAACATTAAAAGGGCTTATAAACTGGCAACTTCTCCTCCTGGGACTACGGTAGTCAACTCACTCACCTGCTTCCGGATGTCCTCTTTTGTCGTTTTCCTGACTGGCTGGGCGGGTATGTGCACAGGGCTTTGTGACTGGGATTCTTCAGTCACGCCATACACTGACTGGAGAAGAAGCAAGGGCAGAGAGTTATGCGCCCTCAGAGTAGAAGGGTACGTTAGGGGTCAGCTAGTTCAACCAGTCATCCGTGCTTCAAAACCCCTCTATGACACTCCAGACAAGAGGTGTATGGCCTCTGCCTGACTTTCTCCAATGATGGGGAATCTGCTTCTTGAGGCAGCTCATTCCATCTTTGGGTGACCACTGCTAGAAAATCTTTCCTTTTATTGAGCTGACTACTGTCAGTGTTTCTCAAAAGGTGGTCCATAGACCATCTGCAAAGAATCATACGGAAATACTTTTAAAGATGCAGATTTGTCAGCCTACCCCAGACCTACGAAATCCAGATCTTTGTGGGTGGGCCTTGGGAATCTGTATTGTATCAAATGCCCCAGTGATTTTGAGGCACAAGGAAGTTAGAGAGCTACTGCTGAAGGTTATCTACACGGGTGAGAATGGTTACACAACTTGAAGAATATAATCGATGTCCATGAATTGTACATGTAGAAGTTGTTGTATTGGTGTATGTTCTGCTGTGTATACTTTCAACAACAATAAAATAAAACAAATTATTTAAAAACAAAAAAAGATTCCCTCTAGATTTTCTGTTGGTCAGTAGATGATATGCCCACCTGGAATAAAACCTTATAAGATGGCAGAGTTTGGGATTTTTCCCTTTAAGCCTTTGTTTCTCCAATTGCCCATAGGTATAGCTACTTTTCAAGCAGTTTTTTGTGTTAGGGACAAACTAAAGACAGTCTTTGCTTTGGGAAAAAAATAAAAGCCTGAAAGGTATGCAATGTATAGCTGAAATCTATAAAATCAAGAGGGCTTATATAGGATGGATGTGGGCTCCATGAAATTCTAGAATATTAGAATTGTCTTTGTTGTTAGTTGCCATCAAGTCAGTTCTGACTCCTGGTGACCGCATGTGTGCAGGATAGAACTGCTCCATAGGGTTTTCAAGGCTGTGACCTTTCAGGGGCAGATTGCCAGGCCTGTCTTCCAAGGTGCCTCTGGGTGAGTTTGAACCTCCAACCTTTCAGCTAGCAATCAAGTACTTAAGGGCTAGTAAACATTAAACAAAGAGATTTTAAGACTAATATTATAGCAGGCAATTATTATCCCAGGGAAGAATAATTTAAGTAGATTCAAGAGGTGCATATATATATATATGAGATAGAGACAGAGAGACACACATATACAGAGAGAAAGAGGTCCACATTGGCTGTTACAGCCATGTCCTCCCACATTAAGGTCCTTGATGGCATGGAGAGGGTAGAATGTATGAATTGTGGGGCAGTCTGAGTTGGCACCCATGGGTATGCCTGGCCACTGCCCCTTCCAGTAAAACCAAACACAAGTGATCACTGAGTCACTCACAGTTCGACAAGATGATAATTTTGGATGATCTGTTAGCTGTCACTGAGTCGGCCCCCTGCTCATGGCAAGCCCATGCCCAATGCGGTCAGACTGGCATGATTTGAAGTTTTCATTGGCTGATTTTTGGGAGGAGATCACCAGGTCTTTCCACCTAGTCTTAGTCTGGAAGCTCTACTGCATTCCGCTCAGTATCATAGCAACATAAATGCCTCCACTAACAGAGGAGTAACGGCTGCATGTGAGGTATATTGGCTGGGAATCACACCCAGGTCTCCCATATGGAAGGAGAGAATTCTCTAGCCACACTAACAGACTTTCATTTGGTTCAGAGTGCCAAGCTTCGAGCTTGTTTTCACCTGTGGGATTCCCCGCTTCCGGTTCCTTTAGTTTCCTCCTGCCGTCTCCTCCAGGCCAACTGCTATCTACCCTTCAGCCCTCGGCACACTTGACTCTGCTTCAGGGAGCCTGTGCGAAGCCTCCAGGCTGCCCCTCCTGGGTGCTCCTGTCTCACCCTGTACTGCCCCTATGCTGTTGCCTGTGTGCTTATTTCATCCCCCTACCCCGGACTGTGGGTTCCATGAGGATGGGCCACTGAACCCCAGCAGCACCTAACACGTATCAGCCACGGAATATATATTTGTAAATGAAAAGTTTCAAAGGTGAAATGTGACAGGACGACAAACAGCAAATTATCATTCGAACAGTACCAGAAATGGAAATGCTATTCACATCAGGCATTTTTAATTTAGCTAAACTCACAAAACGAACCTTTTTAACTTTTTGTGGATTCTTCAGACGCCGGCATTTTCTAATGTCCATTTCTGTTGTGTTCACACAACCTGGCTGAGAAAAAAATCATCATATAAATTACTAAGTGAAAATCACCCTTCCACTTTAGCCCAAATGGCACCACCAGGATCTTTATCTTTCCCATTTCAAGTAATGCATGATTTTCTCCAGGCCATTTACATTTTTTAAAAAAAGGTGTTTCATATTCAGTATGTGTTTCTCCACGGAGTTCTCATATAAAATAGAAAAGCTTGTTTCTTAATATCTAATGATGATATAGAAACCCTGGTGGCACAGTGGTTACGAGCTACAGATGCTAACCAAAAGGTCAGCAGTTTGAATCCAGCAGGCACTCTTCGGAAACCCTATGGGGCAGTTCTGCTCTGTCCTATAGGGTTGCTATGAGTTGGAATCAACTTGATGGCAACGGATTTGGTTTTTTTGGTTTTAATGATGATATGTGCAGGGTATAATGAACAGTTTCTGAGTGCAAATTTATTATTCAAAGTGACAAGATCAATTCAGCCACAGCCTTTGTTATTTCATACACGTAACTGTTTAAAAAGACTTCGATACTGAGATGGGAAGCTATTGGTTTTTGTTTTTAATCAGTTTTTAACCACTAGTTGCCATAGGGTTGATTTCAACTCATGGAGACCCCACGTGTATTAGAGTAGAACCGTGCTCCATAGGGCGGATTTGGAAGAAGATCGCCAGGCCTTTCTTCCAAGGCACCTCTGGGCAGACTGGAACTGTCAACCATTTGGTTAGCAGTTGAGTGAATTAACTGTTTGTACCACCCAGGGACTCCTAATCAGTTTTAGGAAGGCTGAAATAGCTTATTCATTTTTAGTTCCCTATCATAGGGAAATGTAAGATTTATTTTAATAATCTAAAATTAAGAATGTTTGAAAGAGAATTAGCATTGAACGGCAGTAGAAGTAAAAATTATTTATTTTGGGAACGCATATTTCTGAGGCCCAAAGATCCCCTGGTGGAATTCCCACAGGCTCCCCCATTTCCAATCCCACCTTGTCGTGGATGGCTATTTATAAAGGGTGGGACAGATATGCGTTCCGGGAAACCTACTGAGATTATCAGAATGAACAGCAAAGCCCGGTCCACAAAGCTTAGCCAATTTCTAAAGAAGGAGACACCTGGTGGCTAAGGACTGTTTTCTTTCAAGAGAAGGAAATGACCTAGACAACCAGGCAAAACTTACTCACCACTGGCCTGTGGACATCCCAAAAGGCTCGCTCCTGACTATCCAAAATTTTTCTTTCTGTCTTGTCCTTTTTCCGATCAATCCTGAAAGAGCAAAGAAAGGAAAGCAGAGGCTTTTGTATTCTGTACTTCCCGGCCCTTACCCAGCTCTCCTCTTCCATTTTAGGAGCTAAGTGCTTGCAAGGCAGGGGGTACTGTGTGACCCTGCTCTCTGCAAAAAACCCTTGCCGTCGAGTCGATTCCGACTCACGGGGACCCCATGTATTACAGAGTAGGACTGAGCTTCATGGATTTTCTTCATTGTAATTTTTACAGAAGGAAATTGCCAGGACTTTCTTCCACAGTGCTGCTGGGTGGGTTTGAACTGCCAACTTTTCAGTTAGTAGCCGAGAACAAATCATTTGTGCCACCCAGGGGCCTCTTGCTCTCTGCAGAGCTGGGAAATGTGGGTGTACAATTCCCTCCAGAGAACCTCAGAAAGTCCATCATGGACAAGAGACGTGGTTTTAGGCTAGATTTACAAATTACCACATGTACGTAATGAATATGGTGGACTTAAGGGGAGAACAAGAATGCAACTATCTATTTGAATTATTCAAATTTGGCGTACTAAGAACCAAACTATCCATTGATACAGCTACCCATCAAAGTGGATATACAAATTATAGGGAGGAATATAACCATGGGCTTGCCAACGTTTCATTCTCAAATTTGAAAATTTGCCTTAGACTCAGAGTCAGTAGAAATGCCCTCAAAATGCCAAAATTATGTGTTCTAAAAATCACGTAACCCATCTGGCTTTCTAAAAGCAGAACAATGGCCCTGGTGCGTGACAAGACCCAGGAGGAAAATGCCTCCAGCTCAGCTAGGGGAGGCACAAATTGCAAGACAGAAATTACAGGTGACAAAGGCAGGTTCTACAGGTTCCATCAGCAGCATAGGTAAAAAGCTTTTACGAAAGTGTATTCCTTCATATTATCTCTCAAGTAAAAAAAAAAGTAACTCAGACTAATTGCCATGTAACTTCTCGGCTCTCTTGAGAGCACTTTAGTGTACTGGACTGAAATAAACCCATAATCACCCGGTGATTTTTTGGTGATAATTAACATGTACTTAAATGGTCCACAATTATAATGTAATCACAGAGTTCACCAAAAAAAGTTAGTCAAGAAATACCAAACATGTACAAACTGACGATTCCCCTTCCTTTTATAACATAGGATGCTGTTTGTTTCTGAAAGTACCAATTCACCCTCTCCTTGGCTTCCCAGTGGCTTCTGGGTACACAGGCACAGTTCAGCATCAAGCAAATCCTAGCCTCCTCCTCACCCTCCCACCTCAGAAGGTGTCAGGACTCATCCTGCCACAACTTGGCACCCAATACCTAGTGCCCATCTCCCTCAGGGGCAGCCGGGAGCACCCAGATGGTCAGTAGGTAGCCAACATCATGGACAGGCGAAAGACAGACATGTGCAGAGGAAGGTGAGCACGATAGTACTATGCAAACCACTGGACCAGATGGCCTCTTGGTTGGTTTCCAACAAGGATCCATAGCAATGATCAATCCTCACCCACCCAGCTTGAGTCCTGGCTCTTGCAGTGGTTGCAACGCTGCCCACAGAGCATGAACCAGGTCCTCTGGAGGCCCATTGGTGGGGGTAGGGGCTTGCACAATCACAAGTGGTGTCCCAGGGAAAAGGTACTTTGCTCTCCCAGCTCCCACCCCCTCCTCTGTCCCATTCCTCTTGTTAACACTCCTGGCTAACTCGGAGGCCATTGCTGGGCAGGACAAAGGAGAACCTACCCCGAGCAGTTCCATTTCCAGATTTAAAAGGATCTGATTGACAACCATGTTGTTTGAGGGTGGAGCAATTCTTCCCTACTCCTCACGTTGCCTAGAGAAGAAGGAATTTCTACTAAACTCCCTGGGAGGGAAAAAGAAAACATGGGAAGAACAGTTGCAACTTTTTCTCCCTCTCTCATCTCTTCTCCTCCAGGAGAGGAAGAGTGACTTGACTTATTGGTAAATTTGAAAGAAGAAATGGAGGATGCTCTGGTCAGTCCTTCTGGGCCCCTGTCTGGACCACCTTGTCCTCAGGGCGCCTGTTCTGTCCATGAAGTGAACTCACAAGTGTCAGCTCTGCCCTGGTTGGTGGGGGAACACTGCAGATATCCAGCTCTGCTCATGATGGCCAAGTTCAAGTCCAGATCTGTGGCCACAGATAACAAAGTCATGCTCTATAGCATTATTATGAGTAATAAGCGGATATTTTGGACTCCATCTGGTCTGACATCTGTGTCTCATTTTTTGATTGGTTCTAGGCCCCTGCCCTGGGGAGAGAAAAGCTATTTGTTGGCCTAACTCAAACTCCAACATGTTTTTCTTTGAAGAAGTTCCCAGACCAACAGGTGAAGTGGGCCTGATGTCTTTCAACCTCTGAGCACAGAAGAGTAATTGAAAATCTTTTTGGAAACAGGTACACCTTCTTATCTCAGGGGTCCTGCATTTGGGAACATCCCCATTGCCTGCTGAAGCCCACACTTTTGAAATTGTTCAGTGGCAATAGTTACAAACACAAAACATCCATCCTGATCTTTATTTCTACTCAGTTGCTCTTATAAGAGATTGGAGTGACAAATGTCAGCTGACAGACCAGGGAGGCAAACCCCACTTTGGCAAGCTTACTCGGCATACCACCTCCGAATGCCAGCCTTTCACTGTCTGCAAAGGTCTCTGTTAAGTTCACCTACTTCACTTGTGCTTCTGCTTGCATAAAGATGAATTCCCACTTCCTTGCAAAGGCCCGCTGGAGTCTTGCTAAGTTTTCCTAGTGAGAAATGAAAATCAACGAGAAGGCATTAATCATCGTAAGTTTGCACATCGGTGTCTATGCCTATTACAAGGCAGCCATCTATTTTGGTTACTTCCAAAAAACAAAAGTGGCCCACTTCAAATTCACTGGATACCAACCCAATTTGACTTTGTACCATACCCTACTGTACAGAGCTGAACTCCTAATATCCATTTACACACCTATTAAATCTGAAATCTCTACGGTTCACCTGATTCCTGTCTTCTGGTCATTTTACAACAACACAACTCACACACCATTTATTACAAAGGCCGCTGAGAACAGGGAGAATGGCTCCTAACTTTTTCATGGGGATTTGGGGAAGGAGTGAGAGGATCTTTGAGCCTGTTTGGTATCTCAGAAAGCAAAACCAGGAAAGGATTTCTCAGAACTTGTCTTCCACCTGGAAGCTGGGAAGGTCTCAGGAAAGAGAACCAAGAAGACCTGTCTCTAGTGCCTTCTGAAAGTCAGGATTCAAAAGGGGACAAAAGGGACTGTCTATGTTTGTGGTGCCCAAGAAAGGAAGCCCCAAAAACAGAGAGGAAGAAAAGGTGTCCAAAGTTGGCTTTAGAGGAGAAAAGGGAGGTATTTTCTCAAAGTCTCTGGGCTTACCTCACCTCATGGAACAGGAGGGTATTTTGACAGGTCCCCTAATGATCCTCCTAATGCTGATGGAATGCAAAGCCAGAGTCCATAGTCTGCTATGTATTTTCATAGAGCTCATGCCAACATCTAATTGATTACCCCCATTAGTGGATTATTAATATAAAAGGAGCTTCAATGGAAGCAAACCACACATGAACTCACAATTATTATCAAGGCTTGGTGTACAACAACCTCTAAAAATCTATCTTTTTGATTCCTCCACTGTTCATAGGGAGCAAAACTGGTAATGCCTAAATACCATTCAGTCGGGGAGTTGTTGTTAGGTGCCACTGAGTTGATTCTGACTCATAGCGACCCTACGTATGACAGAACGAAACACTGCCCAGTCCTGTGCCATCCTCACAATGGTTGTTATGCTTGAGCCCATTGTTGCAACCACTGTGGCAATCCATCTCGTTGAGGGTCCTTCTCTTTTTTGCTGACCCTCTACTTTACCAAGTATGATGTCCTTCTCTGGGGACTGATCCCTCCTGGTAAGTTGCCCAAAGTATGTGAGCTGTATCTTGCCATCCATGTTTCTAAGGAGCGTTCCAGCTGTTCTTCCAAGCAGATTTGTTCATTCTTTTGGAAGCCCATGGTATATTCAATACTCTTCACCAACACCATAATTCAAAGGCGTCAATTCTTCTTTGGTCTTCCTTACTCGTCGTTCAGCTTTTGCATGCATATGAGGTAACTGAAAACACCATGGCTTGGCTCAGGCGCATTTTATTCTTTGAGGTGACACCTTTGCTTTTTTTTTTTTTTTTTAACACTTTAAAGAGGTCTTTTGCAGCAGATTTGCCCAATGCAATGTGTCTTTTGATCAGGGAGTAATTATGTAAATTACAATACAGTCATACCATGGAATACTAGGCAGCCATTAAAAATAATAATATAGGTTACTATTATGGATGTGGGAAGAGTCCCAAGATCCCTACAGTATATGACTGGGGGAAGCAGCAGCTTATATATAACGTTTATGGTATGATTCCATTTCTTTGTAAAGAAAAAAAATGTATGTGCAAGAAAAAGGCTTAGTCACTTGAGACTGTGTTGGCATCTCCTGTCCGGAGGGGAGGTAGGAGGGTAGAGAGGGTTAGAAACTGGCAAAATTGTCACGAAAGGAGACACTGGAAGGGCTGACTCATTAGGGGGAGAGTAAGTCGGAGTATGGAGTAAGGTGTATATAAGCTTATATGTGACAGACTGACTTGATTTGTAAACGTTCACTTAAAGCTCAATAAAAGTTATTAAAAAAAAAAAGGCTTAGTGATCTCCTCTGTGGGGGAAGAATCGCAGGCTATTTTCCCTCCTTTCCTTCCTGTTTGCAGTTTTGTTTTTACAAAGAAAATATTATTTAAAAATTAAGCAAATAATTGCATTTTGAGAACAAAATGGTTTTTAGTTTCTGATCATTTTATGCAGAATTTTAACTCAAAAGAACATCTTAACGCCGTATCTTTACAAATACCAGAGTAGAGCATTATTTGGCTAGAGAATAGAAAATGGAATAAGATACACCAGGAGTTCATACTATCTTATTTCTGTGTGGGGCCTATTCTAAAACAGAAAACACAGGAAAGAGGAACACAAGATGGAGGGGCTCCATGTCTTTGCAGTGAAGGTCTTTCCCGTTGGTAGTGATAGGGAAGTGAGGTAGTCATGTGATGTTAGCACTCTGTACTGGGTGTAAAAAGAGTATAATCATCTTCTAAAAGATGGGTGACTGCCGGGGCATGAGGACAGATGGGGCAGGGACCGGGCAGCTAGAATGCTCAGGGCCACAGAACCACCTCCTAGGATTTGCTTGGTGAGATCATAACATCCCACCATAATTTGTGTTTAATGACCCCCACTAATAAGCAAACTTTAGCCAGGTCCCGGGGCTCTGGTTGGTTTCTGCCCTATATCTTCCTACACAGCTATCCCTAGTCACAGGGCCTCTGGGATGTCTGCGGGGTCAAGGAGGTGGAGGGCCATGCACAGGTCCTGCTCTCAGGTACATGTGTGTTCTTCCCTGGGCCGTGGACAGGGGAGCCATGATTCAGCTGGGCTGGTAGGCTTGGGCACAGGTACCCAAGTGTGTCAGAGGTCTGGCGAAGTGGGGCTTCATGCTCGTTTTGGGAGGCTGAGGAAGCAAAAGCTGAGGGGCATTTGAGAGGTGGGTGGATCTGAAGGTGCTTTTAATGCTGGATTATCCAAGAATCGCCTTTGGGTCTGACCTAAGCCATGGTTTTTTCAATCGCCTTATATGCATATGAACGTTAGATAATGATTAAAGAAGACAGAAGAATTGATGCATTCAATCTGCAATGTTGGCTAAGCATAATGAATATACCGTAGACTGCCAGAAGAACGGACAGATCAGTCTTAGAAGAAATACAACTGGAATGCTCCTTAGAAGGGAGAATGGCAAGACTTGGACTCGCTTTGGATACGTCATCAGGAAAGACCAATTGCTAGAAAAGGACAACATGTTTAGTAAAATAGAGGGCCAATGAAAATGAGAGAAACCCTCAGTTAGATGGATTGACACAATAGCCTCAACAATGGACTCAAACATACCAAAGATCATGAAGACCAGGCCCATGTCATTCTGTTATATATAAGTCCACTATGAGTCTGAGCCGACTTGATGACAACTAAACTCATTAAGTCGATTCTGACTCATAGCGACCCTATTTGACAGAGTACAACTGCCTCATAGGGTTTCCAAGGCTGTAATCTTTACAGAAGCAGACTGCCACATTTTTCTCTCGCACAGGAACGTGGGTTCAAACCTCAGGCCTTTTGGTTAGCAGCCGAGTGCTTAACTGCTGTGCCACCAGGGATCCTTCAATGGCAACTAACCAACCACAAATCCAAGGAAGGTATTCTTCACTACCCTGAATGTTGTCTCTCCTCCCATAGCTGCCAGCCCTTCTGTCATTTAAGGCTCAGCAGCATCTTCACTGGAGGTGTAGGGGGAGGGAAAATGAAGGCCCATTTAAATTCAGCCAATTTCCATGATTCCCTGTGACCCAAATAAAGTATGGTTTGGGGGAAGGATTCTGCAACTAAAAGTTAAAAATACATTTTAAATTCTCTGTGAGTTTTAAAGTTCTCCATGCTGGTGTCTCGATCTGTTAAATGGCAATGGCTATGAGTATGGGGAATCACCTCTTGTGAAGGAAGGTGGAGGAGGAGGGTAAGAAATCTGGGAAAGCATGTGCCTCATATGACATACGGCTTATCTTCTGGATTAAAGCCTCTCCTTACATTCTGGATTAAATTGTGTCCCCCCAAAATATGTGTTGGAATTCTAACCCCTATACCTGTGTAAGCAATCCTGTTTGGAAATAACAGTTTTCTTTGTTATGTTAATTATATCATAACTGAGTAGGGTGGTTTCTAAATCTAATCACTTCTGAGTTATAAAAAGTACAGGTTAGATAGACACACACAAATGGGGAGAGAGAGACCCACGTGAGGATCATCTACAAGCCAGTGAAGGCCGAGGAACCAAGGAGCATCCAGGGCTACCAACAAGGAAAGAACTGACATGGCTGAGACCCTGATTTGGATTTTTAGCCTCCAGAACTGTGAGAAAACAAATTCCTGTTCTTTAAAGCCACCTACTTGTGATATTTCTGCTACAGCAGCACGAGCTAACCATGACATATTAGATTCCACCTCTGGTGCCCAGGACAGGTGAGTGGGTATAAAGATGCAATACAGGCAGTCCCCAGCTTACGGAAGTCTAATTTACCAACAACTCTTACTTGTCCTTTAACGTTATGTAAATTTGCCTTCACTTTGACAGGATGGAAACAATCCCTATTTGCAACAAATTGTTCATCACAATCCCCCTCACTTGCTGGACATGCAGCTTTTAAAACTAAGTATTAAGCACTAAAGTAAGATTAAATAATAACCATATGCACATGTTCCGACTTAAATCTTAAAGACAAACTCAGGGACTGACCTCATTTCTAACCTGGGGACTGCCTGTATTTAATTTTTTAAACTTATCACACAGTAAATTTGATTTTTTTGGTGTACTGGCCTATTAACACACGTATTGATCTGTATAACCACCTCCACAATCAGGATACAGAATAGTCCATCACCCCCCAAAACTCCCTTGTGCTCTCTCTTTATAGTCACACCCTCCCCCTACTCACAATCACTGGCAACCACTGATCTGTTTTCCATCATGATAGTTTTATCTTTTCAAGGCTGTCATGTAAATGGAATTATACAGCTTGTAACCTTTTGAGACTGGCTTCTTTCACACAGCGCAATGTCTCTGAGAGTCAAAGTTGTTGCATATATCAATAGCTTGTTCCTTTTTATTGCTGACTAGTGTTCTTTTTATATAGATGTACCAGAGTTTAACTAGTCACCTGCTGAAGGCCGTTTGTGTTGTTTCCAGCTTTGGCTATCACAAATTAAGTTTCTATGAACATTTGTGTATTTTTTTTGTGTGAACAAAGTTCTGGTTTCTCTAGGATATGTAACTAGGGGTGGGATTGCTGGATTAAACGGCAAGCATATGTTTAACTCTATAAGAAACTGTCAAACCATTTTTTCAGAATGGCTATGCCATTTTGCATTCTCATCAGCAATGTATGAGTGTTCAGTTGTTCCACACCCTCATCAGCACTTAGTACTGTCAGTATGTTTTATCTTAGCCATTCTATTAGGTGTGTATCTCATCATGGATTTAATCTGTATTTCCCTAATGATTAATGATACTGAACATATTTTCATGTTTATTTGTTATCCTTGTGTCCTCTTTGGTCAAGTGTCCATCTGCCCATCTTTAAATTGAGTTGTTTGTCTTCTTATTATTGAATCGGAGAATTCTTTATATAAAGACGCAAATTGATTGTGCAGTAAGAGGAGCTGAGGACAAAGGAAGGGAAGCAGAAAAGACATCTCTTCCATTGTCTGAAAGGGTTTGGAGGGGGAAGAAAAGGAAAAATATAACCTTAAACAGAGCTACAGGTATGTTTCTCCCACATCTAGCCTGGAAAATAATCATACTTACTGCTTCATAATCTGCCAATTCCAGCCTTGCTTTATTCTGCATTGTCCTCTTACAGAGATAGATGGCTGAGGGAAGAAGAGAAATGGCAACATGTACAAAACCAGCAGTGTAGTGGAATCATAAATCCATCCATCATCCATCCACCCATCCATCCATCCGTCATCCATCCATCCGTCATCCATCCATCCGTCATCCATCCACCCATCCATCCATCCGCCCACCCATCCATCCACCCATCCATCCACCCATCCACCCATCCATCCGTCATCCATCCATCCATCCATCCATCCATCCATCCATCCATCCATCCATCCACCCACCCATCCACCCACCCATCCATCCACCCATCCGTCCATCCACCCGTCCACCCACCCGTCCACCCATCCATCCACCCATCCACCCATCCATCCGTCATCCATCCATCCATCCATCCATCCATCCATCCATCCATCCATCCACCCACCCATCCACCCATCCATCCGTCATCCATCCATCCATCCATCCATCCATCCATCCATCCATCCATCCATGCATCCATCCATCCATCCATCCATCCATGTATCCATCCAGCACCTACTCTGTGCCCAGCCCTGTGCTGTGGAAATTATGTTTTTATGTGGAAGACATTTCACCTGACCTCTAGGAGTCTTTTTCCAGTCAGGATCAGATGAGGACCTCATCTGCCAATCCTGACAATTCCCCTTCTTCTCCCTTGTCCTGCTTTATCCCAAACACTTTCTACTCAGAGCGATCTTTCATAAATCTGACCATGCTATTCTCCTACCTAAAAGTGGTGCATTGAATTCCCAGTGACCTCAGAAGAAACACCAGGCTCCTTAGAATGGCAAATATGGTTCTTTATGATCTTGTCTCTGCTTATCACATCAACCTTATCTCCCTCACCTCAGGCATCCCCTTTCATCTCCATTCCTGTGCATATATGTCCTCTGAAATGCCGTCCCTCCTGTCTCCTTTCCCTCTTTCTGTCTATTGACCTCCTACTAGTCTTTAAAGAACCCAGTGTGGTGTTCCAGATACATCTATACATACCTCAGCCATGGGACTTAATACCACTGCATGGGTAATCATGAGTTTACTAGACTGTTCCCTGCTCTAGGCTGAGGGCTCCTTAAGAACAGAGGCTACGTCCTACTCAACTTTAAATCCCTATACCTAAATCAAAGCCTGGCACACCACAGGTGAAGTGAATGAACAGTGGAAAGGGAGAACATTTTAGGTCTCTCAGCCCAGGCTAAAGAAGGGTTCTTGGCCCTCAGTTGTCAGGGCATTCTTCTTCAAACATGGTCTTCATTATCCCATCTTCCTACCTCTTCCTTTTCACTCATAAAAAATTTAGTAAGTGCCTCCTATGTGCCAAGTTGTTTTAGGTGCCGGGAAAATCACTATAATAGTAGCTACCATTTTTATAGAGCTCATTGAACTTCAAGTACCATTTTAAGGACTTTCCAACATATTCACCTACTTAATCCTCAAAAAACCACTGAGTGGTTTTTATTATCCGCATTTTACAGATAAAGAATTTTTTTCAGGTCTCTTTCTGTTATTGGTGACCCGCAATGGCTCCCCCAACATTGACGAATCCATTCTAAACTTCTTGACTACCAAGGCCTTTATATAAACTTCCCTTCTCAACCTACCTAATCTTCTCATTCTTCATCAACATAAAACCTTTGAATACTCAGATCAGACTCCTTCCTCACCATGCCCTTCTTCCGCCTATTAGGCCATGTCCCCAAGCCCTGAGTCCTTGAGGGCAAGACTGTGACTTAGTCACATCTGTGACAAAGCAACTGGTACAGCATAGGTGATCAGTAAATGTTTGTTGAATCAAAGTTTCCAGCTCTTCATCAATCTAAATCCTATCTAGTCTGAATTCTTAGATTCAGTTTCACATCCTTCCTGGCGAGAGGGCCCCTCCCTGACAACCTTCTGTGCTAAATCAGCTAATAGGTGTCCATCTTACGCTAGTTGTCTTCCAGTTGTTTGATGTGTGCTAGTCTTGGTTCCCTGGTAGCCTGGGCAACTCTTTGAGAGCAAAAGCCACATCTTAGACTCCTCATACAGCCACCCTAGTGCTAGCAATGAACAGGCCATCAAACCCCTACCACAGTACAACGATAACAATTACTACCAAAGTAGTAATAATATCGGCCACCACCACAGTAGTAATAATAACATCAGCCACCACCACAGTAGTAATAATATCAACCACCACCACAGTAGTAATAATATCAACCACCACCACAGTAGTAATAACATCAGTTACCACCACAGTAGTAATAACATCAGTTACCACCACAGTAGTAATAATATCAACCACCACCACAGTAGTAATAATATCAACCACCACCACAGTAGTAATAATATCAACCACCACCACAGTAGTAATAACATCAGTTACCACCACAGTAGTAATAATATCAACCACCACAACAGTAGTAATAATATCAGTTACCACCACAGTAGTAATAATATCAACCACCACCACGGTAGTAATAATATCAACCACCACCACAGTAGTAATATCAACCACCACCACAGCAGTAATAATAATCACGTTGCTTCTGACCTCATGGTGACCCCATTTATGTCAGAGTAGAACTGCACTCCATACAGTTTTCATGGCTTTAACTCTTCTGAAGCAGATCACCAGGTCTTTCTTCTGAGGTGCTCCTGGGTGGCTTTGAACTGCCAACCTTTGGTTAGTAGCCCAGCGCTGAACTGTTTGCACGACTCAGGGAGTGCTACTATACCACAGCAGTAATAATATCAGCCAGCACTGCTGTAGCATTAATGTCAATTACCACCAAGTAGTAATGCTGTAATATCAGCCACCACCACAGTTCTGACTAAATTCTTACTCTGTGCCACATACACTGAGCCTTACATGCATCATTTCATTCAACCATCACACAACAATACAGGAGAAAAGGTACAATTATTATTGGGATTTTAATATGAAGTTTCTGAGGCACAGAGAGTTTGGATAACTTGCCAAGATCAGCCAGCTAGTGGAACCAGTTGATGCTGGGGCCCACTGCTGAATTCCCTCATGGTTAGCTGCTGTAGCGTCGGTCCTCAGCACATGGCAGCCCTATGCACTGTGGTGATCTGTAGGATTTTCACTGGTTGAGCTTTGAAAATAGACTGTCAGGCCTTTCTTCCTCATCTTAGTCTGGAAGCTCTGCTGAAACCTGTTCAGCATTATAGCAACATGCAAGCCTCCACTGACAGGTGTGTGGTAGCTACACATGAGATGCACTGGCCAGGAATCAAACCTGGGTCTCCGGCATGGAAGGCACTGAACCATCACTGCCCCCTGAATTCCCTCTTGGTAAATCCTTATTGGTTTTCTGACGAAACTGCTTTGGAAATGCTAGTGAGTACCTCTGCATCCTGCACCTTGAGTTCTCTCTCTGATGTGCCACAAACTGAGGCAGGGGAATTCAAAATAATTCTGCTTTAATGGTAGCCTGATATGAACGGTTATTTCTATCCCTGTTCATGCTGCACAACTCAAATTATGAACGAAGACAGCTTGGAGAGAGAGAGCAGTAACGCCCTTTTGCACTCCGTGTAGAAAGGCCTAAGCTTTACAGGTTTATAGTCAAATAAAGATTTTAATCTCACTTCCCTCCAGTTATCTGGCCCAACCATCATCACACCCTCTCCCTTGCCTGGAAAAAGACTGGTTTTTCATATTCACGAGGGCACACCTGGACTCTAAGTGGAGCTGAGCTGCAATTATTCAAATTCCGAGTTGGGCTTTTGTGAGCTAGATTTCAGCCCCAGAAACACCTGTTTTATGAGCGGCCAAATGCACTCGGAGCTGGAAGCCTTGCTGAATTCACTCATCAAGCTCACAGTGAAGCTCTGGACAGTGAGAAGTCAGCCCACGTACCCAGCCTTCCACACGAATGCTGTCCACAGACTTTAAAAGAGGAACAACTATAACAAACTACCTTATTAGGTAGCCCTATTAAGGTAACAAAAGAGCCGTAGTGATGCAACAGTTAAGTGTTTGGCTGCTCACCAAAAAAGGCTGTCAGTTCAAACCCACCTAGCAGCTCTGCAGGAGAAAGACCTGGCAAACTGCTCTTTAAAGATTAAAAAAAAAAAAAAAACAGCCTAGAAACTCTACCGGGCATTTCTACTCTGTCACATGGGGTCACTGTGAGTTGAAGTCTACTCACTGGCCCCTAATGACAATTAGGTAATCACTTGCTCACAGCCCATCCTCAGGACTGGTCACAATTGCTGGCTTCCCCTCCGTCGCATGTGATCCGGAGGTGTAGCTGATCACACAGGTGTCCTGATGGGCCTCTTCTGAGCCTCCTTCCCCAGCTGCACACCTCCCTCCTGCGCTCTGCAGCCTATCTGCCCTCCTGTCACAAACAATCCTGCAAAGAACATAGGGAGTAACTGCAGGTCTCCCTGAGGGCCAGTCCCAATGACAGCTATGGACTGGACTGCCACAGCAGCTAAGACAGTGGTGAAGACACCATACAAAGGGGCAGTATTGCTGCTTTGGCCTTTGTGGACATCCCCCATGGGACCGTGAAAGGAGCACAGGCTTTGGAGCCACTCAGATTTGAAATCAAATTCTGCCGCCTCTAGTGAGTGTCTGCTGATCACCTTCGATGAAGAACCAGAATGGTCAGTAAATGTTTAGAGTGCCAGCTATGCCTCTGGCATGTGCTATGCACTGGTGATAGGAGAATGAACAAAGTGGGCCAGCTTCTGCCCTCATGGGGCTTACAGTCAACTGGGCACTCAGACAAATAGCATATAGTGTGATAAGTGTGAGGATGTAGGCTCTGTGGGCTCAGGTTCCTTATCTGAAACATAGGGTGAAATATAGGGATAATACTACTTCTTCAGAGAACTGGCATGTAAAAAAGGCACATAGATGAGACTAAATAGTCTCCACTGAGAATATGTAGCAAGACTAACAGATCCCTGCCTGGACAGAGGTAACTCCCTTCTTACTGAGGTGCCAGCCTCACCCACCGTAACGGTTTATTTTCCTAGTCCAGAGTAACTTCTGTCCACCCCTCCCTGGTCTGTCTTCCCTTCCCCTCAATTTTCAACCATTAAAAACATCAATAAGTTCTTAATAAGTCTTAACAAGGCTGTGAGAACAGTAAGAGTCAGGAGGAGGTAGCCCCTTGAACCAGCCCGCCCTGATATCCTGTCCCAGGAAGAAGCAGTCAACAGTCACCATCTCATAGTGTTGGTGTGGGATCTTAGCTCTCCATGACCCCACAGAATGAACATATTAGCCATCCTTAATGAAAATTTTCTTCCCTTTCTCCATTCCCTTCCAAGGGCGGCATCTTTCTGTGTCCTCTGCCTTCCTTCATTGCCTGGAACAGGGAGTTTACTACACGCCCACAAGATGAGAAAGGATTAAGCAGGGTAATGTTGCATGCCACCCTCCTCCACCGCACTGTGCGCTGTGGTTGCCCAGACACCTAGCACTTGTCTTCTGCCCTCTGAGGAGAAACTCTAAGTGTGGGCTGCAGCGTCAGTTCTCACCATAGTCAGTGTTTTCAGGTTCCCAGCAGTTCGAGGGCCAGAAGTACGGGGCCTACGAAAGAGTACAAGGTCAGCACTCAGAGGCACCCACAGCACCTGCCCTCCCTGGACACAGTGAGGGCCCCTCCCTATGCCAGGCTCTGTCCCCATCTCCTTCGTGCTGACACTGTACACCAAATCCCCCTACTCCCTACCCCTGTTCTTTAGCGCAGCTGAGACCAGTCAACATTTTTCTCTGAGTACTGAGAAATGAAATCCAAGGTAAGCAAAATTAATGCAATGATAAGAAAATAGTTTTGCAGGGTAAAAATCTCTCAGCCCAAGCAATAAAAATCTAACTCTGGAAGTCAGGCTGATACAGTTTACAAAGTACCCAAGCCCCAAGTTCCCCGTTTTCCTCCAACCCTGTCTGAAGAACTCTGTCCCAGACCTTTTCGTTTCGACCTTGACATAACCTCTTATCCCTTCCCCAATTCCCTCTAGGACAGAATCTGGTTAAGGGAATGGGAAATGGGTGGGAAGAGTTATTAGGATGTGAATAGAAACTCTATACCAGAAAGGGAGACTTTGTTACCAAGCTAACCTAAGTTCAAATCAAATTAAGGCTGCCTCCTTCATTTACCAACTACCTCATTAATTCTCTCATCAACTCAGTTTTCTCATCTGTAAAATTGGTGATGGCTACCTCCAGAGGTTTATTCTTCAGGATCAATGAGGAAATACGTGTACTCAATAAATAACAGCTCTCGATGAAGGCTGGATCTGCTTTCCTCTTCCCTTTTACTATGATTTGAGTGGGGCAACAAATGGTTCAGACAAACATTTACTTGTCTTTCCCAGCGTTTTGGAGGGATAAGGGGGATTTCCCTTCATACCTTCAGTTTTTCTTTTTTCTTTTGTTTAGGTAGTTTTACTCTAAGATCAGATGATGGTGAGAAGAAAAGGTTCTATAGAAGGAGGAGCTGGAGGACCTACCTGGAAACGATAAAAGGTGCCATCATCCTTCATGGTGAGAACGTGGTCTGAGATTGGAAAGATGTAGCCCTGGGCAGCTATAAGGCTCCCCAAGTGTATTGCTTCAACTGCAGGGATAGGGCACAGCAGAGAGAAAGAATTAGGCAGCTGTCGGAACCCAGAGTTACTTAGCTAAAGTGTAAACTGGGAGGGCAGAATGGTAACCAGTGGTCACCTGTCATCACCTCAGATAACTCTGTCTACAATAGCCCTAGAGAGGGCAGGTCGCCAACCATTGGGAAGGGCCATCAGGTGGCCGGGTTCCTCTGGATCCCAGCTCTGAGAATCTGATGTTGTTCAAACTTTCACAACACATTCTAGAGAAAGTCTAGCTTCACGGCTAAGAACGTGAGCTTCGGAGTATTATTAGGTGACATTTCAGGTAAAGTGCTTAGCAGTGTCTGACACATGGTAAGTGCTCAATAAGTGCTAGAAGCCCTGATTCATGTTTTTAGCTTTATCTGTGATGATGACGGCAGCTTATTATGGCAGCCTCACCTCCCATAAACACTCTGGATTCATGTTGCATTCCCCAAGATTACAATCCCACCAGCAATGAGGACTCTCCTAAGGACAGAGTAAAACCTCACTTTCTCAGAAAATTTGAGGGTAGGCAATGGAGTGGGCAGTGGAATAGAGAGGCCAACCTGATAGAAATATTCTCTTTTTCACTCCTATCAACTTACTGTTTTGTTACTTTAGCACCAGCCATAAATGGATTCCTATAGGTAGTTAAGAATTAAAATTTATTCTGAGTAGAGTTAATAAAAAATAACAAATCTACATGGTTCTACCACACATAATAATCTTTCACAAATATAAAAAGTACTTTCACTTATAAAAACAAATTTTTGGACACGGAAATTGTTAATATGTTCAGGGAATCTTAGGAATTATTAATTTCATGAGCTCTGAATTTTTTAAAGTGACTTGTTTGGGTTTCACTTGCAAACTTTTCAAGAGGTTGAATATAACCCAAACGTTTTGCTTATTAAGAATCATCTATTCTCCTTTGCAAGAAACATAAAATTGTAATGGATGGCATCGGGATGAATGCAGTTTTATTTTACTTGCTTAGTGATGACCCACTTGTTTAAAGTCTATACACTTTAAGAATCATGGTTTCAACAAAAAGAGGAGTTTCATTACCCAAAGCTGCTCCTTCCCCTGGGAAACCCACCAAACTAAACCCACTGCTGTGTAGTTGATTCCGACTCATTGCAACTCTATAAGACAGTATAACTGTCTCATAGGGTTTCCAAGGCCGTAATCTTTACAGAAGCAGATTGCCACATCCTTCCCCCTGCAGAGAGGCTGCTGGGTTTGGCTGCCGACCTTTTGGTTAGCAGCCGAGTGCTTTAACCACTGTGTCATCAGGGCTCCTCCTCCAGGGAACCCAAACCCATTGCTGTTGAGTCAATTCCGACTCATAGTGGCCCTGTAGGGTAGAGAAGGACAATCCCATAGGGTTTCCAAGGAGTGGCTGGTGGATTCAAATTGTCAACCTTCTGGTTAGCAGCCAAGCTCTTAACCACTATGCCAGGAGGGCTCTCCCCAGGGAAAAAGAGTGAAATCTAGTTAGAAGGTAGCTTTCATGCCACCCACCTGGGAGAAAAAACTGTCACCTCATTCTTTGAGCAAAAAGGTTTTCACTTAGAAATTTGGCAGATGGGAAGAAAGAAGGAAAGAGGGATGTACAACGACATGACTGGCTTCGCAGGGCCTTGGGCTGCTTTGCCTCATCTCCGTTTTCTATTCCCAGGTGAACGGTTCTTAACTCCTCCTACTCAAAAACTTCTCAAAAGCCCAGAAAATACCAGATTTCAATGTTTTATTAGCCAAGGACATCACCGTAGAACAGACTTTCATAGACATGGCCCTCATCATTTGAGGCCTTATGCAACACCTTCGCATGCCAGGGACAGAGGATTCCAGAAGCTTATTCTTATACCAATAGCCGGTTGAGGGGTCTCAGAAAAAAGTTAGCAATAATAATAAATTGTTGTTGTTAGTTGCCATAGAGTTCATTCTGACTCATGGTGGTCCCGTGTGTGCAGAGTAGTGCTGCTCCACTGAGCTTTCAAGGCTGTGACCTTTTAGAGGCAGATCGCCAGGCCTAGATGGGTTCGAACTGCCAAATCTTCGGTTAGTACTCGAGTGCCTAACCATTTGCACCACCCAGGGACTTCTAATAGTAGTAAATATATGTCAGAAATACAATGATTTTTTAGAATGGCAAAGAAGCCAGTGCTCTTGGAAGAAGAAGAGACCACCATGAGGAAGGCGTTCCCTTAGCTTTGCATCGTAATCCAAAGAAACAGTGGTCTGAAACAAACATAATGAACCTGGTAGACGTATTCAACCTAAATTTTGCAACTGGACAATTAGAAGACCGGGCTACATAAGAAAAACACATAGGGTAGTTGATTTGGGTTCTATCCCTTCAAAGGATTAGCATTTATAATTTTTCCCCAGTGAATTAAGAACTCGACCAGAATTAAGAATTTTCACTAATCATAAAAGCATCCACCAATCAGGATGGTAAAAAAGGCACTTCCATTAATGACTTTTCTGGCACTCAGATTTCTGGCACTATATTTTACTGAACTGAATGTAAATTACCTTGTTTCATAGACAACAGTAGATTAGAAGCATTAGATTAAAATACATGTATGCTCAAGTCTGACATGTCCCCGGATGGTGCGAACGGTTACTGTGCCCAGCTGCTAACTAAAAGGTTGGAGGTTTGAGTCCACCCAGAGGCACCTTGGAAGAATGGCCTGATGATCTGCTTCTGAAAAATCAGCAATTGCAAACCCTACGGAACACAGTTCTGACGCACATGGGGTTGCCCTGAGTGGCAATCAACTAAATGGCAACTGTATTTTTTTTTTTTAAACTGGGTTATACAAATGATACTGTCTCATAATCAAGAGTAGATTAAGAGTATCAGGTTAAAATACATGTATGCCTGAGACTGATACCCTGACCCCAGCCTGGAATCACAGCTGAAAGTCAGAAAATTTACTTTTAAAAGCATAGCAGTTGAGGACCATCTAATTTGGGGCATATAGGCCTAATCACCCCAATGTCTCCCAAGAACATAAGGGCACTTTAGTGGATCTTTATAAATACAACTTTTGGGCATCAAGAATACTCAGCTAAATAAGACAAGGAAGTGTATAATAATTTCAGAAAAGTATTAACTAACGACACATGGATGATAAACTTTACTTACCCAGAATTTTCATTTTCCTGGAACCCCCCCTCCCCATTTCCTAATTATGCTGTGAAAACAAATTTCACTATTTATTTTCTGGTGGGAGGACAGATTTGGAAAATGTTTTATTGGCCAGGGTTTTGTTGCTGTTTTTCTGGTAAGGTTTTCCTCATTGAAATGCACAATTAAAGTTAGAAAAAAAAAATCATTCCTTCACTTCTTGCAGAAGCAGAAAACAAAAGGAATCTTAGCAAATAATTAAACATCTTAATTGTGGATCAGGCAATCTAATTTTAAGAGCTGGTTCTAGGAGGCTGTTCGGTGACAGTGCTACAACTTATCTTTAATTGCTGCGGATAATGAGAATTCATCTCATTTCACGTGTCATTGTATTGGGCTCTTTTGCATTCTAAATAGTTGCTCATGTCCTCAAAGGGCGATTTAAATTTAAAGTTAGAAATTCGGTGGAGAAAATCAATTAATTTTATTCATAAGAAGAGTGATTCCACATCTTGGAATTCACTTTAACCTGGTTTTAGGAGGGTAGCAGTAGCTAGTTTGGAACTTCATTATGGGATATCTACCGATACCATGGGCGATAAAGGCAGAGTCAAGGTCGAGTACCTGGGTCCTCAATGGAAAGGTTCTTCATCAGCCACTGCACAATGTCAGTACCTGGAACGATAAAGCAATTTTAAGTGAAGACCTCTTGGGTGTTTAACCTACAGTAGAAGAAACATGTCTACCTAAGAAACTCAATCTCAATTAGTGCACCCCTGGAGAGCTGGATAATGCTGGCATTTTTCAGTCCTAACCAACCCTTTCCATCCATCAGTATACTTACAGAGTCACAATCCTATTCTTTTCCAAAACACATCCTTTTGCTGATAACTCAGGATGATCTTGTATCCACATTTCTGTTGTTGTGGTTGGATGTTGTCGAGTTGCTTCCTATTCATAGTGGCCCCATGTGACAGAGTAGGACTATTCATAGAGTTTTCTTGGCTGTAATCTTTACAGAAGCAGATGGTCAGGTCTTTTTCTTGTGGACCCACAAGGTGCACCAATATGGTGCTTCCTGAGAATACCAGATTTCTATGACTTCTCCAAGGCAGGCTCAGGGAAGTTTTATCATGCCTGGCCCCCAGACCATTCCTGAGGAAAGAGGCCTCTTCAGCTCCCTACTCTTACTGACAAGGGCTGATCAACACAGGTGACCTCAGAAGCTCCTGTGAAAATCTAAATTTCCTCTACATGGGCCCATCCAACATGAAAGTGCCCCTGCGTCAGTGGCAGAAACTTTTACGTGCTCACCAAAACCTCTTTCCTCTCCTCTTGGACCACAGCTAGATCCCATTTCCAGGCTCCCTTGTGGTTGGGTGCGGACCGAGTTCTGCTGGTGATACATACCCCTTCTAGGCCTAGACCATAAGAACTCCTAAGTGACTCTCCAAGCTTCCCGCCCTTTAATTACCATCTGCTGGCTGAATGGAGAGGATCCTAAGGACCTAGGAGGGGCAGAGCCACAAAATGGAAGGAGCCTGGGTTCCTAAATAACCGTGAAAAATAACACCAATTTTGGGCTCTGACTTGACTGAGAAATAAGCTTTTTGTTGAGTTACACCCCTGCAATTTTGGAGTGTATCTGTTAAGCACCTAGTATTGCCTTAACTAATACAACATTAAGAGTCAGATGGAATCATAAAGCTTATCTACTATAACCCTCCCCATGCCATTTTTACACCCCCCAAAAGATATGCTGAAGTCCTAACTCCTGGTACCTGCAACTGTCACCTTATTTGGGAATAGGGATTTCGAAGATGTTATCAGTGAATAAGAGGTCATACTGGAGTAGGGTGGGTCCTAATCCAATATAAGTGTGTCCTTATAAAAAGAGGAGAAGAGACACAGAGGAAAGATGGCCATGGGAAGATGGAGGTAGTGACAAGAAGCTAGGAGGAGGCAAGGGAGGATCTTCCCTGTAGCCTACAGATTGTATAGCCCAGACAACACCTTGATTTCAGACTTCCAGCATTCTGGCATTGAGAGAATAAATTTCTGTCATTTTAAGCCACCTATATTGTTGTACTTTGTTATGGATCCCTAGGAAACTAATATACTTCCCTTTGGCCCTAGTTTTGCCCTCTGATCACAGAAAAACCAGTCCTCTTCTTTGAGACAAATATTTGGACAGTCCTTTTAATATATACCATGTCTTCCTGAATTTCCCCCACTCCAGGCAAAACATGCCTGGATCCCTCAGCTCTTTCCTGGCTTGGAGTCCCTCACCATTTTGGTCACAATCCTCTGCATATGTTCCCTTTTGTTTGCCTCCCTTTGAAAATGTGGCACCAAAAACTGAGCTCAATCTTCTAAGGACAACACAGCCCACATGATAATAGAGTAGTCCAATTTTCCGGAAGGTTCTGAAGTTCTGGTCAACCCATCTTTGTTACCCAAAGATCTCACTTTTAACCAATACAGACCTTTGATGGTAGCTAAAAAAAAAAAAATTTTTTTTTTTTTTTGTCATCTCAGAATGGAATGCTTGATGAAAACAGCTTAAAAAAAAGGCAATGTTTCTAGATCTCCCATGCCCGTTGTAGGTCTGAGGCCTTGATGTGAGGGAGAGGGCCTGCCAATAGCTTGCCTCGGCTGGACTCCCAGCTGAAGGATGGGATTCAACAGAGGGGTTTAGTGACTATTGCCTTTTTCCCAGAAATCAATTTTCCTAGAAATCTGACTGGTGGCTGGAAGTGGGATCCATACAGGCCTGAGTGCCTAGACCTTTGGTTCCTGCCTGGCTCTCTGGAAGGTGAATTAACCCTGCACAATAAGACTGCCAGGTCCCCATCCTACTCTTCCTGATGCTCCTTTGAGGTTCAGCCTCCACGGACAAGAATTTGCAAGCCCCCTGCATTTCAACCCCGAAGGCAGGACTTCCATGCCTTTGCCCACTCTTGCTCCTGGATGGCATCTATGAGCTAAACTTTGAGCCCAAAACACTCCTTCCTGTTCACTCACATTCTTTAAGAGAAAGAAAATGTGTGTGCATGTGTGTCCATTTCCTCCAAATTGTACAAGTTCAACATTTGTCCTACGAAATAAAGAACAACGCAGAAATCAAATAAGAACTATAATCCCAAGATGGGGGTGGGGGACAGGCTCTAACCTGTTTTTTCCTCAAAAGAAAACTAGCTCTTTTTTGTGGGTTGCCTAGAAACTGAGAGGTTGGCAGCATCAGCTCCGGCACTCCCCGGGGCAGGCGGATTATCTTTCTGTTGAGCTCGCTGAACCATTATTTATCATCTGCCAAGATTGATTACTCACCCTGGGACAATGACAGCCCTTCCTTTCCCCTGTTAATTACTGTCATCATTAATATCCATGTCACTAATTAGTATTCATTCACACTGAAACTCCTTCCTTGCTATCATATCCGCTCCCCTGTCCACCCCAACCCTCGCCTTCAGCCCACTGTCTGGGTTTCTGTCCCCTTTGGCTTTATGTGTTCTGTATTGGGCCTCATTGTTCATTCCCAGTCTACCAGGCCCCGGTCTGCACTCACAGGGTCCCAAGCTCACATTTCAATACTTTTTTTTTTTAATTAGAGGAAGTCACAAACTCTTTTCCTTTTTTCTTTGCACTGTGCCCTGGCAGTCCCTTTTCTCATCTGGACACTGGTGTGACTGTCCCTAGCTGGCCTGGCCCCACTGCACTCAATCTGCAGAGCATTCATGCTGGCACCATCTCCAATGTGCTGTGGGCACTTTGGATTTCAGCAACCCACAACAAGTAGGGGCTGGTAGGCATTTGTGTTCTCAGGGCTCTGGGTTATTTCAGGTTTCCTTGGACTAATTCAGAAGTCCCTGGGTGGTGCAAATGGTTAACACACTCAGGCGTGAACTAAAAGGTTGGAGGTTTGAGTCCATCCAGAGGTGACTTAGAAGAAAGGCCTGGCAATCATCTACTTCTGAAAAAGTAGCCATTGAAAACTCTGTGGAACATAGCTCTATTCTAACACACACTGGATTACCATGAGTTGGAGTCAACTTGATAGTAACTTTTTTTTTTTTTGGTTGGACTAATTTAAGAGCGCAGAAACCCTGGTTGTGTAGTGGTTAAGAGCTATGGCTGCTAACCAAAAAGTTGGCAGTTTGAATCCCCAGGTGCTCCTTGGCATCCCTATGGGGCAGTTCTACTCTGCCCTACAGGGTTGCCATGAGTTGGAATCGATTCCATGGCAGTGGGTAATTCAAGAGTGGCCACCTCCAACCTTGTGGCAGCAAGGAAACTGTGGCTTGTTTAGCCCCAGGAACAAGTAAGGAAGGGAAAGCTGTCATAATATTATGTTCTTTAAAAGATCTGTAATTATTACACTGTACAATCAGGCAAATACAGTGCAAGTAACCAGCACAAGAAAGCATTTTTAGTCTTCTAATTTCTCTTTCTTCTCTCTCCTTTTCTTCTTCAGCTCCCGATCATTCTTTCCTTCTTGTTGAAGTAAGAATTCGAAGCAGATTATTTTCTATTCTATCTAAAATGAATTGTTGCCCTTTTGTTGGAGCCCTGGTGGTGCAGCAGTTAAGAGCTTGGCTGTTAACCAAAAGGGCAGCAGTTTGGATACACCAGCCGTTCCTTGGAAACCCTATGGGGCAGTTCTACTCTGTCCTATAGGGTCGCTATGAGTCAAAATTGACTCAGTGGCAGTGGTTTTGTTTTGTTTTTGGTTAGATTCTGGTTCTTATCTTAGGCAAACTGCTCTGCCTAGGACTTAAAGCCAATAAAGCAATAGTAGGAGTACATCCCAATAAAATGGAGTACATATTCACCCCTTATTCCCAAGGTTCCAAAATGCTTGGCTGGAAGTTTTCTTTTTGAGGTTAATTTATCGACATATATTCCAAGGACACCATGAAAAGCACAAGAGAGCACATGAAACACCTCGGCACTGCAAGAGTGTTTTATTAGTGTAAGTAAATATCTGTCATATGTAGGTATGCATTCCACAGTTCGTTGTACCGTGGTGGTATGAGCGTTGCTATGATGCCGGAAGCTATGTTGCTGGTATTTCAAATACCAGCAGGGTCACCCAGGGTGGACAGGTTTCAGCAGAGCTTCCAGACTAAGACAGACCTGGAAGTTGGTGATCTACTCCCAAAAATTAGCCAATGAAAACCCTATGGACCACAACGAAATACTGTAAGAATCACTTGCTTTGGACATGTTATCAGGAGGGATCCATTGCTGGAGGAGGACATCATGTGTGGTGAAGTACAGAGCCAGAGAGGGCAAAGGAGACCCTTGGTAAGATGGATTGGCACAATAGCCGCAAGGATGGACTCGAACATGCTGGCAATCATGTGGATGACACTAGGCAATATTTCATTCTGTTGTACCTAAGGTCACCAGGAGTCAGCGTTGACTCAATGGCAGCATCTATTTATCTAAGTGTGCATTATGTTTCACATATTTGGATATGTGTTGCATGTATGAATTTCAAGTATACATTTTATATACATGTGGTTGCTATCAGTTGGAACCGACTCAACGGCACTTAACAACAACAACATTTTATATATAATTATGTTTATTGAAGGGCTGTTTGGAAATAATCCAAAAGTTCCCTAGTAGGGGTCTGAATAAATTATGACTCATTCATACGATAAGTATTTATTGAACACCCAGTATATTAAGTGAAAAAGCATAGTGAGAACAGTATATATACATCAAACATCAAAAAAAATATTTATATTCTACTAATTATTGGGTGGGTTAATTATATATGTATAGTATACACAGATATGGAGAAAAAAGTTCTGGAAATATATTTAAACTGTTAATTTTAGGCTATCTTGGGGAAAGGGGAGTATCAAATTACAGGGAATTTCTATTCTTTACATTTCTGTATTATTTGATGCTCCCTTTTCCCCAAAATAACTTAAAATTAGCAGTTTAAATATACTTGCAGAACTTTTTCCTCCATATCTGTGTATATCTATCTATATATATAATTAGTAGAATATAAATATATTTAAACTGAGTAGTTTAAAATCAGGAAAGGTATAGGTCAGGGTTGTATCCTTTCACCATACTTATTCAATCTGTATGCTGAGCACATAATCCAAGAAGCTGGACTATATGAAGAAGAACATGGCATCAGGATTGGATATGCAGATGACGCAAACTTGCTTGCTGAAAGTGAAGATTTGAAGCGCTTACTGATGAAGATCAAAGACCACAGCCTTCTGTAAGGATTACACCTCAACATAAAGAAAACAAAAATCCTCACAACTGGACCAATAAGCAACATCCTGATAAACGGAGAAAAAATTGAAGTTGTCAAGGATTTCATTTTACTGGGATCCACAATCAATGCCCACTGAAGGAGCAGTCAATCAAACGATATACTGCACTGGGCAAATCTGCTGCAAAAGACCTCCTTAAAGTGTTATAAAGCAAAGATGTCACTGTGAGGACTAAGGTGTGCCTGACCCAAGCCATGGTGTTTTCAATCGCCTCATAGGCATACAAAAGTTGAACAAATAAGGATGATCAAAGAAAAATTGATGCCTTTGAATTATGGTGTTGGCGAAGAATATACCACGGACTGTCAGGAGAACAAACAAATCTGTCTTGGAAGAAGTACAGCCAGAATGTTCCTTAGAAGCAAGGATGGTGAGACTTATGTACTTTGGACATGCTATCAGGAGGGACCATTCCCCAGAGAAGGACGTTATGCTTGGTAAAGTCGAGGTCGGTGAAAAAGAGGAAGACCCTCAACAAGACAGACTGACACGGTGGCTGCAACAATGGGCTTCATCCTAACACAATTGTGAGGATGGCACAGGACTGACTGGGTAGTGTTTGTTCTATGAGTTGGAACCAACTTGACAGCACCTAACAACACCACCAACACATTTCTATATTATTTGAAGTTCATACAAAATATCATTGTATACAGAGAAAAATACTTTTTGTTTTAAAGAAAAGAGGGAAGAACTGGCTTTTGAGACCAAAGTATAGAGGGTATGGAGGATGAGGGGTTGCATGGACCAAGCTTTGCCAGGAGGCATCGCTTTGCACTACCTCCTGCTTCACCCAGGACCTGCTCTTCAGGCAAAGGTCAGAGAGCAGTGAAGAAGGCAGAACTCTCAAGGCTGTCTTTTTCCTGAGGAGTAGAGAATAGGAGGCTTGATTGTGGGCCTCAAATTGGTCACTTGTTGTGGCTATCTGCCTGCCCCTGTAGACTCTACAAGGGCTGTTCATTCACCCGTTGTCCTGGACCAAACAGGACCTAAACATCTCCCCCGTGTTTACTTACTTACTTATTTGGGTAGAGTAAGATTCTGTGAGCTTCTGGTGACTTCTAAGTTGTAATTAACTCCAAATCAATATAAACTGGACTTGAGTAAGCTGGTAAGGATCATCCAGTACTTCAGGTGGCTCTGTTTCTGGTTTGGGGGAGACCCTTATTCTAAAAATGTTCTGTTCTAGGCTTTGTCTTCAGGTGTTTGAAGCTTCTCCAACAATTTAACACCTGGCAGGGTGACCTGGGGCTTCCCGCAGACAAGATGATCTTACTATGACATGGAAACCCTGGTGGCGTAGTGGTTAAGAGCTATGGCTGCTAACCAAAAGGTCGGCAGTTGGAACCCACCAGGCTTTCCTTGGAAACTGTACGGGGGCAGTTCTACTCTGTCCTACAGGGCCGCTATGAGTCAGTAATTGACTTGACGGCAGTGGGTTTTTTGGGTTTTACTATGACATATGCCCAAAGTAGATCATGCAAAGCTGATAAAAGACTAGTTCCAGTGACCTGCAAATTTCAAGTCATGTGAAACTTGGTAGATCGTATATCACAGTACTGATAACTAAGGCAATTGGTATCTTACCAGTCCTCATGATTGGGGGAAAAACACTTTCTCTTGAACAAAATGTATCTGGAGCCCAACAAAAGAAAAGACAGTTCCTGCCTGCCCTGAGTGAGCTCAAGGACACCTCAATCAAGCTTATGACTCAGTGGACCAGAAGAGTTTTCATCCATCTGCTAAGGTCTCTGCTGCACCTCCGAGTGGAAAGGGCAGCTTCATGCCACACACATTGTATAGGTACCATGCACAGGTCAACACTTACGAAGGGGGAGTGACATTCTCCAAGTACCCAATAAGTATTAGCCAGAGCTGGGCTTGACCTCTGCTATCACGTATCGTCCTGATAATAATTCTGTACAACAGAATGACTATTATACCAATTTTAAAGATTAGACCTGGAAAGGCCCAAGGCCATATAGCTAGTACCTGTTGGAGCCAGGGTTGGAATCCAGGCAATCTCAAGCCAAATATTATTTCTACTACACCATTCTGCCTCTTTTATCACTGAATAACTTTCCAAGTAGTATACAGAAAAAATTGAAAAAGTGATATTCTGTGCTCATGTGTTTTTCTGAAGCAGAGACATTAATTTAGTGACAATAATAAGTCCTGCCAAGATTAGTTATTAATCATTTATTGAGCACTTTCTATATTCCAGTCCTTGAAATGATCCTACTATAATAATCCTGTGACGTAAACAGTTTATTGTTATCTCCATTTTGCAGATGAATGGAAGGACATTCTAAGTAGGGCAGTCCTTACAGTTTTAGACCTTTCTTTTATGCCTCAGCTTAAAAAAATCTTAAATGCGACAATTAGCTAGCAGAGAAAGCTTAATGTAAGAGGAAACGGGGCATCGGAGGGTGGGGACACGACTAGCTTGCAGTTAGGGAGAAGAAATGGAGAAGGAAGAAACAGCACGATGAAAAGTTTAGTGGCCTTTTTTTTTTTTTAGGATTTTTGCTTCTGTTAAGATTACAGGCAAGAAAACCCTATGGAGCAGTTCTACTCTAACATATGGGGCCACATGAGTCAGAATAGACTTGTTTGAAATGGGTTTGGTTTTATTCTTTTACGGGGTTTACAGACAGAGGAGTGTTTGATTCAACCTGACCCCCACACTTGTCCAAGAAAAAGTGTGACAAATTTAGTAGATAAACACTTGCTTACCAAGCATACGAGGCAATAAGGCAGAGTGTTTATACACCAACACTTCGGAGTCAGACAGGAGTTCAACTCATGGTATGTCACTTATAACATGTGTGACCCCAGGCACACCTACCCCAACTTCCATCTCTTCATGTGTCAGCTGGGGTAAACACTGCTTACTTACAGGATTAAATCAGATCACATACACAAAGCCCTTTGCCTCATGGTTTTCCTGAAATGGCCTGCTTGTTATCAGGCCACCTGCTTGCTCTGTGTCTACCATTCCTCATGTGAAAATGAGGACAATAACATTAGTACATGTTGCACAGGCTGTGAGGTTTAATGGAATCCTGTACGTGAATGCTAACACAGTGTCTGGCACGTAGTAAACGTTCAACACATGTTAGCTACTACTACAGCCAGTGTTTCAGGGGCCTTATCTTAGAACTGGAAATGCTGGCGGTTTCCATAATGGTTAAGTGCTAGGACTGTAAACCAAAGGGTTGGCAGTTCGAATCCACCAGGCACTCCCTGGAAACACTGTGGGGCAGTTCTACTCTGTCCTATAGGGTTGCTATGATTTGGAATTGACTGGAATGCAAGGGGCTTGTTTTTGTTTTTTTTTAATCTTAGAAATGAGTGTCTCACCAAGTCATCTGCATGGCTAGGACAAACAGCCGCAGCTGGGAATTCCTGTATTATTCACCTGCTTTTAAATTCTAGGCCTTAGACATTTTCAAACTGTCTTCTGATGTTTTTAGGAAACGATTTGCTGATGGACAGCTTGTTGGGTAGCAAAGCAAGAAGGACAGAAGGGGAAACAAAGGAAGGAATTGCACAGGCAAACTTTGGAAGCCCGGTGTGGCCTCACACAGGAAGAGGGACCCCTGCCTAGCAGCTTTTCTGGCCTTGTGACTCTGGCCATTCATCTCTTGGGAGGTCAAGGTGGAAAGCAAAACAGATACCTTCACCCCTGTAATTCGGTCAGATTTAACAAGCCAACCACCTGTTCTGGTTTTGCATGCTCTGGTCCCTGATGTCTCTACATCGTCTTCTCCTCCCCGCTCTCTCTTTCCACCACACGGACTGGACTGTCTTTCCATTCCCAGAATGCATTGTGCTCCACCCACTGCCGGGCCTGTGCAAATACTCTTGGGTCTTCACTTCACCTCTGGCCTAGTTGACTCCAGCTCCTGCGCATCCTCCAGTCCTAATGCCCTTGGGAAAGTCTTCATTGCTCTCTAGACTAGGTCAAGTTCCTACAAGTTCCATTCACTTGGAGAGAATGGGGCTCCGTCCCTTTGGAGCACTTTTCCCAGTTGGGAGTTAGACGCCTTTTTGATCAATGTCTGCCTCTCCCTCCCAGCTACAGCCCAAGTGAGCAGGCACTCTGTTATGCTGTCCTCTTCCCGGTACTCAGCACAGGGCAAGCTCATGGCTGAGGCTTGAGTAAATGTTATCAACTCATAGTTATGTACAAATATACATCAGATAATGCATATCCATCCGATATATGTACATATTCATTTACACTTTCTCGTTTTTTTTGATAGCTGACGAAAACATCACCACAAACTAACGCCAGACCTTGAAAGGGATTTTGCAACCACTGTTTTCAAGGAAAGGCTCAGAGTTTTTCATTCACTCATGGTTTTTTCTCTCAAAATTACATCTTTTCTTGTAAAAAAAAAAAAAAAAATCTTGACAAGTGTGTGCTTTAAAAAATATTAAAAAAAAAATAATTCGAAGCTTTCCTTTTTCCTTTATTAAACTTCAACTGTCCACTGGAAGGTAATGGGGAGCAGAAGCAAAGGTGAAATCTTCAACTCTCTTCCTCGGGCTGAAAGACCCCCTGCCCCTCACACCTCTCCAGCCTGTCCCTGCCGTTCCACTCACCGCCAGACTGCAGTCTGCAAGCGCCTTGTCTCTGGCTGTGGGCCAGCGAGGGATTTTCCCTTCTTAACAGAAAGGTCCCTGGGTCACTCTGACTTGGTTTTGAACAGGTTGGAAGAATTAAATCCAGACACATCAAATATGATTTTGGACCCAGGGGTACCCAAGCGTCACGCGTATCCAGCCACAAACCAGGGCCCCCCAGGACTGCCTCCCAGGTGTCTTCCCCCAGGCCAGACCCATTGATTGCTGGCCTACGTGGCCTATGGCACCTGGGCCCCGCAGCGAGCCACAGCCCACGCAGCAGGCAAGACAATCAGCTCCTGGGAAGCCACTGGTGGGCGTTCTCCCGCAGCCCCCTCCCTCTCCCAGGCTCTGCTCTTCCCCATTCCCTGAAGTTTAAAGCTTCCCTGCACATTATGTAACAGAATAGGGGGCAGGAGACCAGGCAAGGTTATTACCAACTCATAAATCAACCGGGAGGCTTTGCAAGTTGTGGCAAGGTGTCTGAGGTGCGCTCCCCGGTTTGTTATCTCACCCAAGCCCCCACGACTGATTCATAACCTCATAACCCTTCTGCATCCCAATCCCATCTTCCATCTAACTGTTGGCAGCTGAGTACATGATTTGCAAGAGGATGTGGGCAGTGCAGACGTGGGGGTGGGGGAGAGATTAGTTTTGTCAATCAAAGGCGTCTAGGGCGAGATGGCAGCACACAGGATTTAGCACAACAATCGGCTTATTAAAGGGAAGGCTGAACACAGTTACATTGATTAGGCTTCAACGGCGAAGCCAAGGGTCCCGGCCACTGGGGGTGTGGTCTCTGCTCCGGGAGGGTGGCTGCAGTTGATGACCACTTTCCACTGAACCCAATGGCAGGAATGTAAAACAAGTGAGCAGACTGCTGCTTTTGGGACGAACAGGGATCTAACATCCACCAGAGGGCATCAGCCTGTTTTAAGGACTATGAGTGCTGGGGCGGAGGGGGCTGGAGCAAACCCCATGGCTGCAAGACATCAGGGACTTTATTACCTTCCATTGTTGTCTAAGGTCCCTGGGTGGCACAAATGCTTTATGCTTGACTACTAATTGAATAAGTGGCAGTTTGAACCCAACTGGCGGAGCTGTGGAAGAAAGGCCTGGTGATCTACTTCTGTAAAGATTGTTGTTGTGTGCAGTCAGGTCAACCTGACTCCTGGTGACCCTATATGACAGATTAGAACTGCCCCATATGGTTTCCTAGGCTAACCTTTACAGGAGCAGATTGTCAGGTCTTTTCTCGCACGGAGCTGCTGATGGGTTCGAACTGTTGCAATTTTGGTCAGCAGCTGAGCACTTAGCCATTGTGAAACAAGTTCCTTCTCCGTAAAGATTACAGCCACAAACACTCTATGGAGCAGTTCCACTCTGTAACACATGGGGGTCACCATGAGTCAGAATTGACTCAACAGCAACGGGTTTGGGTTTTTTTGGTTAGTGTTGTCTGATGTTCATCTTGTGTGCAAACTTGAATCTGACATGTGATTCATGAATATTTTATATTTTAATAAATTAATCTGTGGGGACAAGGGGAGCGGGAGAGGAGAGTGAAGAAATATCCTTTAAGACACCAGGTCCTCAGGCTGCAGTCACTTCTGGCACCAGCTCAGCCTAACAACACTATTAGATAAACAGTACTCACAGCACTTCCACCGCAGGCTTTAAGGTTTAATTAAAGTCTGCAAAGTGCACTGGAGACCTGCCACTGCTTTGGAATGGGCAAGGGTGCCCACAGCAGGGTGTGTGAGCAAGCCAGGGTTCAAGCAGCTTCCAGGATGCAAAGGCTCTTGATCAAAGACTTCATTGGTGTTGCAGCTCCAGCTCCCTAGAGCCTGCCCCCAGATCTTCATCAGAGAAGAGCTCCAGCTTGAGTGAAAGAAGTTGGTCTTTGTAATCAGACAGATTGTGGTTGTTAGGAGCCGTTGAGTTAGTTCTGACTCATAGCAACCCTATGCACAACAGAAACGTTCCCTGGTCCTGCACCACCCCCACAATCGTTGCTATGTTTGAGCTCACTGTTGCAGCCACCGGGGCCAATCCATCCCCTTGAGGGTCTTCCTCTCTTTTGCTGACCCTCTCATTTACCAAGCATGATATCCTTCTCCAGGGATTAGTCCTTCCTGATAACATGTCCAAAGCAGCTGAGACAAATTTCACCATCTTTGCTTCTAAGGAGCATTCTAGCTGTACTTCTTCCAAGACAGGCTTGTTCAAATATGGTGAAAGGATACAACCCTGACGCACACCTTTTCTGATTTTAAACCATGCAGTATTCCCTTGTTCTCTTTGAACATCTGCCTCTTGGTCTATGTACAGGTTCTGCAGGAGTACAATTAAGTGTTCTGGAATTCCATTCTTTGCAATGTTAACCACAATTTGTTATGATCCACAGAATTGAATGATTTTGCATAGTCAATAAAACAGATCCTGAGTTCAAATTGCAGCTCCGCCCTTTGCTAGAACATCACCTTGGATGAGCCCCAGTTACTCATCTGCAAAATGAGGCCAATCACAGAATCTACCTCAGAAATGTAGGTAAAGACACCTAGTCCAGTTCCTGGCACTTTCCGATACGCCACCGAGTGTTGGGTCTTCACCTTCCCTTACACGACCCGTACACAACCCTTTCACCCACTCAAACTAGAATCTGGCTTGAGGCTGATCTCTCAGTCAGAGATCCCAAACTTGTAATCGTATCCTAAAAAGGACACAATTAATTAATTCTCTGGTCCACTAGCCAGCAAGGCCTCCTGGACAGTTCAGAGACTGTTCTAGCTTGGCTTCTTCAAGTTCCTCCATTTCATCCAAATAGATGAGCCTGTTCTTTCAAAGTCAGTCTGAGGTCTTCTCCATCAGCATACTTGCCTACTCCCAAATCAATTTCCAGTTCTTGAGGCAAAACATTAGAAAAGCCTCAAGGTCTCTTCTTCTCCAGCCTAGCTACAGCCAAACCCTCAGCCTTGATTCTCCAGCAGGAGATGGCTAGGATGCAAACGGTCTGGGTGTGTATTGGGGCTCCCCTTCCCACCTGCTCTGTGATCTCTGTGTGCCTTGCCCTGTCCAAGCTTCAGCCTCCTTGTCTAATAAGATATGACAGAAGTATGATCTGACAAGTGGACATGAGGATAATGTCTGAAAAGGATTCAGCCCCGTGACTCTCAGCACATAGTAAGTGATCAGTAAATACTGGTGCTGTTATTATTACCGACTTGAACACTTTTATTCATTTACCTGAAATGATGAGTAAGACAAGGCGGGCCTTAAATAGGTGCAGTAGCATGTTGGAAGGGCTGTAATTGGAGTGTTTGTGGTGTGCTATGGAGCCATAGAAGGTCCCCAAGTGGTACAAATGGTTTGCACTCAACTATTAACCAAAAGGAAACCCTGGTGGTGTAGTGGTTAAGTGCTACAGCTGCTAACCAAAGGGTCGGCAGTTCAAATCCGCCAGGTGCTCCTTGGAAACTCTACGGGCAGTTCTACTCTGGCCTATAGGGCTGCTATGAGTTGGAATTGACTCAATGGCACTGGGATTGGTTTTGGTTTTGAATTAACCAAAAGGTTGGCAGTTCGGACCCACCCAGCGGTACTGCAGAAGAAAGGCCTGGTGACCTAGTTCCACTAAGATTACAGCCAAGAGGAAAAGACAGTCTTTTTAACAAATAGTGCTGGCAAAGCTAGATGTCCATCTGCAAAAAAATGAAATGGGACCCATACCTCACACCATATACAAAAACCAATTCAAAATGGATCAAAGACCTAAATATAAAACAAAAACTATAAGGATCATAGAAGAAAAAAATAGGATCGACACTAGAGGCCCTAATGCATGGTATTAACAAGATATAAACCATAACTAACAATGCACAAACTCCAGAAGATAAGCTAGGTAACTGGGATCTTCTAAAAATCAAACACTTCTGCTCAGCAAAAGATTTCGCCAAAAAAGTAAAAACAGAACCTATACGCTGGAACAAAAAATTTTGGCTATGGCAAATCTAACGAAGGTCTAATCTCTAAAATCTACAGGAAAATCCAACACCTCTACAACAAAATAACAAACAATCCAATTAAAATATGGCCAAAGGATATGAACAGACACTTCACTAAAGAAGACATTCAAGTGACTAACAGACACATAAGGAAACGTGATCACTAGCCATTAGAGAAATGCAAATCAAAACCACATTGAGAGCCATCTCACCCCAACATTATTGGCACGAATCAAAACAAAAACAAAGACAGAAAATAACAAATGTTGGAGAGGCTGCAGGGAGACTGGAACTCTAATGCACTGCTGGTGGGAACGCAATATGGTACCACCATTTTGGAAAATGATATGGCGCTTCCTTAAAAAGCTAGAAGTAGAAATACCATATGATCCAGCAATCCCACTCCTAGGAATATATCCTAGAGAAATAAGAGCCGTCACACAAAATGACATAGGCACACCCATGTTCACTGCAGCATGGTTCAAAATAGCAAAAAGATGGAAACCACCTAGATGCCCATCAACAGATGAATGGATAAACTATGCTACATACACCAATGCAGTACTACACAACGATAAAGAACAATTATGAATCTTTGAAGCATCTCACATGAATGAGTCTGGAGGGTGTTATGCTGAGTGAAATAAGTCAATCACAAAAGGACAAATATTGTGTGAGACCACTACTATAAAAATTCATGAAAAGGTTTACACACAAAAAGAATCAATCTTTGATGGTTACAAGGAAGGGGAGGGGTAGAGATGGAAAAACACTAACTAGACAATAGATAACTGGTAACTTTGGTGAAGGGTAAGGCAGTACACAATACTGGGGAAGCCAGCACAACTTGTCCAAGGACAGTCATGGAAGTTCCATGTTATTTTTGTTAGGTGCCGTAGAATCGGTTCCGACTCATAGGGACCCTCTGCACAACAGAACGAAACACTGCCCAGTCCTGCGCCATCCCTGCAATCTTTGTTATGCTTGAACCCATTGTTGTAGCCACTGTGTCAATGCATCTTGTTGAGGGTCTTCCTCTTTTTCTCTGACCCTGTACTTTACCAGGCATGATGTCCTTCTCCAGCGACTGACCCCTCCTGACAACTTGTCCAAAGTATGTAAGACGCAGTCTCGCCATCCTTGCTTCTAAGATCATTCTGGTTGTATTTCTTCCAAGACAGATTTGTTCGTTCTTTTGGCAGCCCATGGTATATTCAATATTCTTCACCAACATCACAATTCAAAGGCATCAATTCTTCTTTGGTCTTCCTTATTCCTTGTCCAGCTTTCACATGTATATGTTGTGACTGAAAATATCATGGCTTGGGTAAGGTGTGCCTTAGTCTTCAAGGTGACATCTTTGCTTTTCAATACTTTAAAGAGGTCCTTTGCAGCAGATTTGCATGCATCTTTTTATTTCTTTTTTTTTTTAAAATTTATTTATTGTGCTTTAGGTGAAAGTTTACAAATCAAGTCAGTCTTTCATACAAAAAGCCATACATACCCCACCGTCGACTCCCAGCTGCTCTTCCCATAATGAGACAGCACATTCCTCCTCTCCACCCTGTATTTCGTGTGTCTGTTCAACCAACTCCTGTATCCCCTCTTCCTTCTCATCTTGCCACCAGCCAGGAGTTGCTCACATAGTCTCATGTGTCCACTTGAGCCACAAAGTTCACTCCCGACCAGCATCATTGTCTATCTCACAGTCCAGGCCAATCCCTGTCTGTAGAGTTGGTTTCAGGAATGGTTACAATCTTGGGCTATCAAAGGGTCTGGCAACCATAACTGTCAGGGTCCCCCCAGTCTCAGTCAGACCATTAAGCCTGTTTTTTTTTTTTTTTTTTTTTTAAGAGAATTCAAGATCTGCATCGCACTGATCTCCTGCTCCATCAGGGATTCTCTGTCGTGTTCCCTGTCAGGGCAGTGATCAGGAGTAGCAGGGCACCATTTAGTTCTTCAGGTCTCAGGCTGATGGAGTCTCTGGTTTATGTGGCCCTTTCTGTCTCTTGGGCTCATATTTATCGTGTGTCTTTGGTGTTCTTCATTCTCCTTTGCTCCAGGTGAGTTGAGACCAATTTATGTATCTTAGATGGCCACTTGCTAGCGTTTAAGATCGCAGAGGCCTCTCACCAAAGTGGAATGCAGAACATTTTCTTAACACATTTTGTTATGCCAATTGGCCTACATGTCCCCTGAAACCACGGTCCCCAGGCCCCTGTCCCTGCTACTGTGGCCTTCAAAGTGTTTGGTTGTATTCAGGAAACTTCTTTGCTTTTGGTTTAGTCCAGTTGTGTTGACTATCCCTGTGTTACGTGTTGCCCTTCCCTTCACCTAAAAAAATTTTTGTCTACTATCAAAATAAAAAAAATTTTTTTTTTTTTTTTTTTTAATCTAGTTAGTGAATATCCCTCTCCCTCCCTCCCTTCCCTCATCTTGATTTCTTGACTGCTGCTTTCATGGGTGTTGATTGTAGATTCAAGTAAAATGAAATCCTTGACAACTTCAATCTTTTCTCCTTTTATCATGATGCTGCTTATTGGTCCAGTTGTGAGGATTTTTTTTTCTTTATGTTGAGGTGTAATTCATACTGAAGGCCGTCGTCTTTGACATTCATTAGTAAAAAAAACCCTTCAAATCCTCTTCACTTTCAGCAAGCAAGGTTGTGTCATCTGCATAACACAGGTTGTTAATGAGTCTTCCTCCAAACCTGATGCCCCATTCTTCTTCCTATAGTCCAGCTTCTCAGATTATTTGCTCAGTATACAGATTGAATAGGGGTGGTAAAAGGATACAACCCTGACACACAACTTTCCTGACTTTAAACCAATCAGTATCCCCTTGTTCTATCTGAACAACTACCTCTCGATCTATGTACAGGTTCTACATGAGCACAATTAAGTGTTCTGGAATTTCCATTCTTGGCAATGTTATCCATAATTTGTTATGATCTACACAGTCGAATGCCTTTGCATAGTCAATAAAACATAGGCAAACATCCTTCTGGTATTCTCTACTTTCATCCAGGATCCATGTGACATCACCAATGATATCCCTGGTTCTAAGTCCTTTTCTGAATCCGGCCTCAATTTCTGGCAGTTCCCTGTCGATACACTGCTGCAGCCCCTTTTGAATGATCTTCAGCAAAATTTTGCTTGCGTGTGATATTAATGATATCGTTTGATAATTTCCGCATTTGGTTGGATCACCTTTCTTGGGAATAGGCATAAATATGGATCTCTTCCAGTCGGTTGGCCCAGGAAGCTGACTTCCATATTTCTTGGTATAGACGAGTGAGCACTTCCAGTGCTGCATCCATTTGTTGAAACATCTCAATTGATATTCTATCAATTCCTGAAGCTTTGTTTTTTGCCAATGCCTTTGGTGCAGCTTAGATTTCTTTCTTCAGTACCATCTGTTCCTGGTCATATGCTATCTCTTGAAATGGTTGAATGTCGACTAATTCTTTTGGGTATAAAGACTCTGTGTATTCCTCCCATCTTTTTCTGATGCTTCCTGCGTTGTTTAATATTTCCCCCTAGAATCCTTCACTATTGCAACTAGAGGCTTGAATTTTTTCTTCAGTTCTTTCAGCTTGAGAAATGCTGAGAGTATTTTTCCCCTTTGGTTTTCTATCTCCAGCTCTTTGCAGAGTCATTATAATACTTTGCCTTCTCCAGCAACCCTTTGAAATCTTCTGTTCAGTTCTTTTATTTCATCATCTCTTCCTTTTGCTTTAGCTGCTCGACGTTTGAGAGCAAGTTTCAGAGTCTCCTCTCACATCCGTCTTGGTTTCTTCTTTCTTTCCTGTCTTTTCAATGACCTCTTGCTTTCTTCACGTATGATGTCCTTGATGTCATTTCACAACTCACCTGGTCATAGGGTCACTATGAGTTAGAATCAACTCAACGGCAACAGGAAGCTCCATAGATACATCGAAACTCCCTAAGGGACCAAATTACTGGGCTGAGGGGACCATGGTCTTGGGAAATATCTAGCTCAATTGGCATAATATAGTTTATAAAGAGAATATTCTACATTCTACTTTGGTGCGTAGTGTCTGGGGTCTCAAAAGCTTGAGTAGCCATCTAAGATACTCCACTGGGCTCACCCCGTCTGGAGCAAGGGAGAATGAAGAAAACCGAAGACACAAGGGAAAGATTAGTACAAAGGACTAATGAACCACAACTACCATAGCCTCCATTAGACTGAGTCCAACACAACTAGACAGTGCCCAGCTACCACCACCAACTGCTCTGACAGGGATCATACTAGAGGGTCTCAGACAGAGCTGGAGAAAAATGCAGAACAAAATTCTAACTTAAAAAAAAAAAAACAAACCAGCCTTGCTGGTCTGACAGAGACTGGAGAAACCCTGTGAATATGACCCTTGGACACCCTTTTAGCTCAGCAATGAAGTCACTCCTGAGGTTCACCCTTCAGCCAAAAATTAAACAGGCCCATAAAACAAAGTGAGACTATATGGTCACAGCAGCCCAGGGGCAAGGACAAGAAGGCAGGAGGGGACAGAAAAGCTAGTAATGGGGAACCCAAGGTTGAGAAGGGGAGAGTGTTGACATGTCGTGGGATTGGCAACCAACGTCACCAAAATAAGATGTGTACTAATTGTTTAATGAGTAGCTGGTTTGTTCTGTAAACTTTCATCTAAAGTACAACTAAAAAAAAAAAATCACAATTCTAAAAAAAAATATATATATATTACAGCCAAGAAAATGTTCTATTCTGCAACACATGAGGTCACCATGGGTCCAAATTGACTTGATGGCAACGAGTTTAGTTTTTTTCTTGTATGGGGTCACAGAGAGGGGAATGCTTAATTCCACTGACTTGGTGTCTGGAAAAGGTCCCCAGACAAGGAGGCACTTAGGATCAATGTGAAACAGTGAGAATTGTTCTGTTGAGGAGGGAAGGACTGGAAGCAGAGCTGAGGGCTCTAACAGAGCAGCCGGAGGCATAACCACTAACAAAAACCCGGTGGCATCTAGCATGCATGTCTGGGTCAAGGGGTTGAACAGCAAGTCACTGCAAAAGGAAAGAGCCCCAGAAGGGCTAAAGCCACCAGCATGTACTGGGCATCACCTAGGTGCAAAACACTGTGCCAGACCCCAGGGGCCAAATCAAAGTCCCAAGCTCAGGGCTATAGGGAAATGATCTCAGAGACTTTCAGAATGATCTCATATTTCCCAGCATCAGTGTATGGGCCCTTCCCTCCAACCCTGCTCTCCACCTGGGCTCATGGTCACTCCTGGCATCACTGCGAGCCCGCCCTGTAGTCGGCCTCAGGTAGGCGCATGCACCGTGGGGTCAGTCTGCAGGACCAGGCGCTGAACAGTGCCAGCTGGCAGTTGCTCCACCTCTGCTGCAAGCCGCTATCCTGGGTCCCTGCCAGCTGCCTTCAGTGAAGGCCCCCAAACCCAGAAAGGCTCAGTGTGTGGGGCAGTGGCACGCCACCATTGCTGCCACTCCCCACCTCTTTCAGGGGACTGTGAGCTGCTTCGCCTCTCTAGGACCTCTCCCTTAGTGCCACAAGCTCTAAAGGCAGAGGGCTGTGCAGCATGGGGGTAGGGAGGTGTTGATTTCCACAAAACAGAGGCGGTGTCAGGAGTGGCAGGAGCCAGTCCCGTGTGCTCTGACCTTGCTGAGGGCTGGCGAGGGCCCTGGAGAACAGGAAACCATGCCCTGATCATCAGCGAGCAGCCATGATGTAGCCTAAAACCCTGAATTCATTTTCTTCTTCAGGCATTTAGGTAGGGGATTCAGGCATGGCTTGGGAGGACTAGAAAGAGAGGTGAAGCCAGCCACTGGAGACCGAGAGAGCTTTGGGGTCTAAAATATTGACCGCTACATTGGACTTTTCTGGTTAGTGTAGGCCAGGCTTGGGGATCAATAATACACCCACACACTGGAACAGGGAGGTTCTGAGGGAGGGAGACAGGGCTCCAGGGCCTACAGGGCTTTTCTTCTTCTCTTCACCCCTTCAGTCCCTCATTTCAGCTTCTGTCACCTCCCTGATGGACAAGGTTTCCTCCTCCTCTCCACCCCTCACGGCCCACCTCTTCTTAACCCTTCCCTGTCCTAGCCCAGCAGCAGATGCTGTGCGTTTACACGTTAACCTGCTCATACACACCCCCCACACGCAGAGGTAGCACACACTCAGCTCACACATGCACACACGCTCAATCACATATCTACCCACACACACAGAGGCAGCACACACTCAGCTCACACGTGCACACACACACATATCTATCCACACACACAGAAGCAGACACACTCAGCTCACACATGCATACACACTCGCGCACATATTTACCCACCCACACAGAAGCAGCACACATTCAGCTCACACATGCGCACACACACACCCCCATTCATACATACACACCCACACGCACAGAGGCAGCACACACTCAGCTCACACATGCACACACACACAAATACCTACCCCCACGCACACAGAGGCAGCACACACTCAGCTCACACGTGCACACACTATCTACCCACACACACAGAGGCAGCACACACTCAGCTCACACTTGCACACACTCACACACATATCTACCCACACACACAGAGGCAGCACACACTCAGCTCACACGTGCACACACTCACACACATATCTACCCACACACACAGAGGCAGCACACACTCAGCTCACACGTGCACACACTCACACACATATCTACCCACACACACAGAGGCAGCACACACTCAGCTCACACTTGCACACACTCACACACATATCTACCCACACACACAGAGGCAGCACACACTCAGCTCACACGTGCACACACTCACACACATATCTACCCACACACACAGAGGCAGCACACATTCAGCTCACACATGCGCACACACACACCACCATTCATACACACACACCCACATGCAGAGGTAGCACACACTCAGCTCACACATGCACTCACACTCACACAAATATCTACCCCCACGCACACAGAGGCAGCACACACTCAGCTCATATGTGCACACACTCACACACATATCTACCCACACACAGAGGCAGCACACACTCAGCTCACACGTGCACACACTCACACAAATATCTACCCCCATGCACACAGAGGCAGCACACACTCAGCTCACACGTGCACACACTTACACACATATCTACCCACACACACAGTAGCACCACACATTCAGCTCACACATGCGCACACACACACCCCCCATTCATACATACACACCCACACGCACAGAGGCAGCACACACTCAGCTCACACATGCACTCACACTCACACACACACACACACACACAACACTCATATTTCACAGACATCTAATTACTTCTGTATATAGTCCCTCACCCCTAAGGTCCTGAAAATGACAAAAGACACTCTATTAAGGAGCAAATTTTGAGGAAAGAACTGTTTTCATCTGTTAGAAATCTCATAGTAAGGGTAATAATCACAGGCCCAATGTTGATACCACAAGCTGCGCACGCCAGCTGCTGTAAGCCCACTGGCTAGAAGTGCCCACGCCTCCTGCGTGCAGAGGCCGGAGACAAAGAATAGGGTTTCATCCAGCCAAAAAGGAAGAAATACCTCTCCCCAAACAGACTGCCATTCACTTTCAAGACGTTGAACACATTTTATCTTTCAAGCTTCTAGATGATTTTGGTCCTCTGTGGTTAAATGGGTGATCTTAGAGCTGAGGGGCAGAAGGTCGGGATGTCAGATGGTAAAAGGAATAAAAAAGGAAAGTATAAAGGCTACAACCACAAGCAGGAAGAATTATTACAGAAAGCATTCTTGATGTGGCTACTGCATCAGTGAGGGGCCTGGCAGGGAGTGGGTGGCCCCCCTAAGTGCCACAGTTGGGGAGAGTAAAATGAGGACTCTCTAAACAAAGGTGTGGGCAGGGTTAAGGGAAACCCACAAGCAGCCTGGAGCTAGAGCAACAGTTAAAGGTAGTTTCTACTGTTAGGTCCAATGGGTAGGAAGAGGGAGTGGTTATGAGAACCCAGAGGAAGTGGTAGCTGGAAGAGAGGGTGGATGGGCAGAAATCTGGCCTTCAGTAGAAGGTCACAGCCACGGTCAGACAGAGGCCCCTCAGGGAGTAAATACCGTGACCTCTCGTGATGGTTAATTTTATGTGTCAACCTGGATAGGCTCTGGTTCCCAGTTGTTTGGCCAAGCGCTAGTTTAGTTGTTGTCATGGAGTAGTTACATGTGATTAGATCAGCTGGCCTTGGGTAAAGCAGATTAACTTCTATAATATATTGTAACATTATCACTTTCCTTGCTAAACCCTAATGTAATATAATCAATCAGTTGAGGTCTAGAGTTTAGAGTGGATCCTAAGCTTAATCACTTTTGAGTTATAAAAACACTAGAATAGGTACACATACACACACGCACACACACAGGAAGACAGACAACATGTGAGGGTCGGCTACAAGCCAGGCAACACCAAGGATTGCCAGAAGAAGCCAGAAACTAGGAAAGAGGCTCACAGAAGGGATCACCACATCTGAGACCCTGATTTGGACTTTGAGCCTCCAGAACTGTGAGAAAATAAATTTCTGTTCTTGAAAGCCACCCATTTGTGGTATTTCTGTTATGGCAGCACAAGGACACCAGGACAGTTCTCTTTCCTCCTGCCCTCTGGTCTCCTACTGGTGCCACCCGTTGGCTGAATCCATCAGTACCCTGAGGGCATGGGATTCCAGGACACAGAGGCGGCCAGAAGAGTGGAGCATGGTTCTAGAGGGAGAAACGGAGAGTATCCAGCACAGACATGGAAGAGAGAACACGTTTATTATACAGGCTTATTCAGAAACTGCTGTGCAGGTGAGCTTTCTTATTTAGCATGCTTTACTTCAGGGGCCAGAGGGTTTTGCTTTGGTGTTCTGGTTACCACAATACTGATACATTACATGAGTCCCTGGGTGGTACAAACGGTTAACGCACTCAGCTGCTAACCAACAGATTGGAGGGCTGAGTCTACCAGAGGTGTCTCGGAAGAAAGGCCTGACAATCTACTTCTGAAAAAGTGGCCATTGAAAACCCCATGGAGCACAGTTCTGCTCTGACCGACACTGGGCACCATGAGCCAGGGTCAATTCGACAGCAACCAGTTTTAGATACTTTACATCTACACAGAGATGTGGCGCTCACAAAGGGTTTCCACGCACACCACCCCTCACTTCACTGTCTCAGTGATACTTGGCACAGATATTCCCATTTTACAGCTGAGGAGACTGAGGCTTAGGGAGCGTAATGGTTTCTTACTTTATGTATTCATTCAGAAAAGCATTTACTGATCTCCTGTTGCATCCGATAATGTTCTTTATGCTGCTGGTGTGGACTCTGTCCTCGCCAAGCTTACATTCTAAGACAGAAGTCAGACAACTACAAGAAATAAAATTAACAAATAAACCAGTACAAGGCCAAGAAAATATCAGTGCAATAATGAGGATAAACTGGGGTGATGGGACAGAGAGTGACTGGGGACTACTGAGGGTGGGTGGTGAGCATGATGATGTTTATACTGAGGCCTGAATTATAAGAAGAATCTACTTGCGTGAGTGTTTGGAGGAAGAGGAAAAACAGCCGATGCTAAGATCCCAAAGTGAAAGCTAGCTTATTATATCCAGAGAGAGGAAGGTAGGCTCATGTAACTGGAGATGGCGACCCAGCCCAGAGTGGAGGTGAGGACAGGGAGAAAGGTGAGGCCGTACTCTTTAGGGCCCTTCCAGTCAAACTCACTTGCTGTTGAGTTGACTCAGATTCATGGCAACCCCATGTGTGTCAGAGAATAACTGTGCTCCATAGGGCTTTCAGTGACTGATTTTTTTGAAGTCAATCACCAAGCCTTTCTTCCGAGGTACCTCTGGGTGGATTTGAACCTCTAACTTTTCAGTTAGCAGCTGAATGCATTAACCACCCACATCTTGATGGATTTTAAGAGCAACAGGAAGCCTCTGAATGGACTTAAGTAGGGAAGGGATCTGATTTATGTTTTTAAAACATCGGTTCAGCTGCTGAGTAGAAAATGGATTGTAGGAATAGAAGTAGGGAGACCAGTCAGGAGCCATTTTTAGTGGGCTTGGGAAATGTGATGTGGCTAGACTAGTGAGACTGAGAGAAGTAAATGGAATCAGGATCTACGTCGGAGGCATGGATTGGACATGGAGTGTGAGAAGAGGAGGCGTCAGATGGATCCTGGTTTTTGGCTCGACTACCTGGATCTAAAAAGGAGCCCTGGTGGTGTAGTGGTCAAGCGCTTGGCTGCTAACCAAAAGGTCCATGATTCAAACCCACCAGCTGTTCTGCGGGAGAAAGATGCGGCAGTCTGCTTCCATAAAGAGCCTTGGAAACCCTATTAGGCAGTTCTACTCTGTCCTGTTGGGTCACTATGAGTTGGAATTGACTCAGTGGCAGTGGGTTTGGTTTGGTTTTTGGTACCTGGATCGATGGTGAAGCCACTTACTGAGACGGGGAAGCAGGCTGGGGAGGAGGCCTGAGTTGGCTCTTTGGCCAAACTGACTCTGGGTATTCAGTAGCCATCTCAGTGGAGATGTTGAGTTGACTGTTCGGATTTTCAGGGAGAGGGCAGAATGGAGAAATGGCTTGGGAGTCATTGGTGCGGAGGAATGCATTCCAAGCAGTCAGGATGGATACAGTCAGAAATGGAGAAAAGAAGAGAACCAAGTCCTCTTGGAACGAAGCCCTGGGCTCATCCACAGCGCAGCTAGTAGGGGAACCCAGGCCTCTCCATTCTCAATCGGGGCACCTTCCATCTCCCTAAGGTGCTTGAGCTTTACCCTTCTGGGACTTACCCTGTGATTACGGTGTTCCATTCCGCTCTTGCAAGAAAGCAGGAAAATGAACTCAAACAGTGGACCCCCTGCCAGGCCCTCCCAGAACTCCCCTCACTATGGTCCCCTCCCTTTTCCTCCTCATGTCTGACTCGGGGGAAAATCTACATTCACCGCCATATACAGCGTCTAACGGCCCTGCCCAAAGACCAAGCCAAACAGACAGCTAAGGATTTCAGTGTTCGCCTCTGATTTATAACAAGTTTAAATGTGTTTTCTGGCTTTTCTATCATTATATTACAGCAGACTCCCTGAAAGCATTGTGGATGGCTCCAGGGCTGGCCTGCAGTCCAGCCCTGCTGTGTGACACTGATCCTCGTGGACACAATTACTCAGCCCCGGGGCGATTCTGGGCCCCAGACTCCACCAGTATGAGAGGATTATGGCGCAGAATTTCATGAAGAGCCATGCGTATTTCCAACAGTATGATCCTTAGTTCCCACAGATCCTCTCCAGACCAATGGAAACCGACTTTTGTTTGGAGAATGTGCTGAAAATAATCCCAAATGGGGAAACTCCGTAACTAGGAAGAAGTCAGTAAATAAACATTAAGCCCAGCCATGAGTTTATTTTTTCTAATCCCATTCCCTTGTCATCCCCCCTGCAGCAAGGGCTGGCTACTTCCGAAACGGATTAGATTTGAGGCTACGCGTAATTACAGAAATTCCTGAAACTAATAAAGAGAATATAACAGGATACACATAATAGATGGGGAGAGAGCTGTACCAGAAACCCTGGCGACAGATAGTTGCTGGCGGGATCACAGAATTTAGCTCGGGATTCCTGGCAATAAGAAAAAACAAAGCGCACTGCATTCATTTCTTGTCCTGGCTCTCTCTCCATTAATGTATGTGCTTATTCAGGAGGGGGACCAGGCCTCCTCAGCTCTGCACCCCCAACTCACTGCAGAGGGCACAGCACAACTTAGATTTTCAGTAAACATCTGATGAATGCATCAAAGAATGTTAGTCAAAATCAGTGATGAGTGTTTTGGCATAGCGAATCACTCTGCTGCTGCTGCTGCTTACAAGAACTGAGTTTTGCAGGTTTGGATCCTTGGTAGGGCCACTTCTGAAGCTTGATACTAAGCCAGGCCCAGGTGTCAATGTGGAGGGTAATCTTCCAATTTGCTATAGTAGATTATTTATATGAATGTTAAAGAAGAGGAAGGAGTCCCTGGGTGGTGCAAATGGTTAAGTGCTCAACTACTAACTGAAGGGTTGACAGTTCAAACTCAACCACAGGTGCCTCGAAAGAAAGGCCTGGCAATATACTTCTGAAAGGTCACGGCCTTGAAAACCCTGTGTAGAGTAGTTCTACTCTGAAACACATTGGGTTGCCACGAGTAGGAATTGATTTGACGGCAACAAGGACTGGTTAAAGGGGAGGGACCAAAAAGTGGCCCTATTTGTTCAGGACCAGAACTTGATCTGTCAGCCTCTTCCTGCCCACCCCAATCCTCCTGGTGGTATTATGGTCAAAGCTCTGAATGACCGTTAAAAGCCCAGATTAATAGTGAGGGTGTACAGTTCAGCCCACAGGCAGAACGAAAGACGGATGGCTGATCAATACGTGATAAAGACACTGTCCATTTTTCTAAAACATTTTCTCACCATGCTTCCATCGCCACACTGACCACCTTTTTTTGTTGTTCCTTAGGGAGAATACTAGATTGAGAGACCTAGACTTGCAGTTTATTAAGAAGAGCCTTGTATTCAATTTTGAGGGGTTAGTATTAGGTTCAGCTGCATATTCCGGAGAAACAAAACCTCAACAAAATTACAGTGACTTAAACAAAATAGAAGGAGTCCCTGGGTGGCATGAATGGCTAAGCACTAAACTACTAACTGTAAGGTTGGTAGTTCAAACCCACCCAGAGGTGCCCTGGAAGTTAAGGCCTGATGATTTGTTTCTAACAGGTCACAGCCTTGAAAACCCTGTGGAGTGCAGTTCTACTCTGCTCACGTGGGTTGCTATGATTTGGAATCCACTTGACGGCAACTAGCAATGAAAACAACAAACAAGATAGAAGTTTATTTTATAAAAGAAATCTGGAGATGGAGGTCTAGAAAACCAGACTTAAGACGAGGCAACTGGAAAATGCCCATCCATGTGGCCCAGAACTGGTTCTGGGAGGAAACCACTCCGGCCAGAAGAGGAAGGGCCCCCTGTCTCTTCTATCCCTGGCTCCCAAGGTGAAGTCAGGTATGATTGGGACTCATTGGCAGCACCTAGGTCACATCTTGCGTCCTGGCTGCTCCCAGAGCTGGGAGAGAGTATCCAATACTTCCAGCCTCTCTAGTGGGGGGTGGTGTTTGTCTCTAACGACACGCATTATGTCCTAATCAAAGAAAGTTGTTCAGATGTTGGGCAGACAAAGTGAATAACAAACATCTCCCATGCTTCCTCTCCCACACTCAGAATGAGAAAATCTCAAGGTTCAAGTCCAGGATGAGATCTTACAGGAAGAAAGGAGAAAGATTTCCCAGCCAGCCACTAGCCTAAAATTGGAAAAGGTGGTTCACCCTGGATCGCCATTTGAAGAGCCAGACTGGCATTACTTAGAAAACCCTCCTACACGTATCTGCTGAGGACCTGAAAGTAGGTGACAGGGACCTTGGAAAGCAGTAGGATGGGATTCAAAGAGCTAACATCTGGTAGGGAGAAAGGTACAGAGGTCTCAATAATACCATGAAGGATATGAGAAATGTCATATTAGAAGCACTAGGCTAGAGAAAGTCCCCGAGTGGTACAAACAGTCAATGGGCTCACTGCTAACCAAATGACTGGAAGTATGAGTCCACCCAGAGGCACCTCAGAGGAAAGGCCTGGTGATCTATCTTCAAAAAACCAGCCACCGAATACCCTATTAAGCACAATTCTACTCTGGCCACTGGAGAAAGAGACTAGAGAGAGATTAATTTGGACCAAAGAGAATTAAAGTTTCTGCCCCCAAAGAATGTATACTCTTTTGGGGAAGAAATTCATAGTAACCTGTGTCATGAATATGTTAACACAAGGCGTTTGACTATCTTAAATAACAAATAAATTACAATAGCTACAAGGGTGAACTCCTTACAAGCCCTTAATGATCCTCCACAACACGATCTCCATATACCTCTGAGGCTCTGTCCACCACGTCAGCCCGTGACTAGACCCACTGCTTCTTCCTCAGCACCTCTGTCACTTCCTGCCTCCAGGATTTTGCTCATGCAGCTCCTTCCACTTGGAATGCTCAATGTCCATCTCCTGTGAAGGACATCAAGGGGGTTTCTCCAATGCCCATCATCTTCACGACAGACTCTACCCCACAGAACACTTCCCCAGATTTTCGGTTGTCCCAGCTCAGAGCACATGGACACGGTCACGTTACTTTCTATGTTGTCATTATTGCTTACTGAAAGGGTCAAACCAAACCAAACCCACTGCAGTCAAGTCGATTCTGACTCATAGTGACCCTGTAGGAAAGAGTAGAACTGCCCCATAAGTAGACTGCCACATCTTTCTACTGCGGAGTGGCTGGTGAGTTCAAACTCACCAGCCAAGCACTTAACCACTGTGGCACTAGGACTCCTTCTGAAAGGCTCAGTCATGGCTAAAACAGAGCAGGACATTCGCCTGGAATACAAAGCTAGAAGAAAGCACCAGGATTGCTAAGGTGAAGTTCAAGAACAAACCGGGTCTAGGCAGAACAGAAAATCTGAAACCAGATGCAAAGGGGAGATAGAGAAAACAGTGAGGAAAACCAGAGTAGACAGTCATAGACAAACCAGTATTCAAAAGTCAAGGGTCCCATGGAAATGGGAGGCCCAGATCCAGCAATTGAGCCTGGCAAGAATTCAGAGGAGTAGAAATGACAGAGTCTCCGCAAAGGGTGCTGGAGATACACACTACAAATTCCCGTGCACAGCAGTGACAATCTCCCTACCTCACTGCCCTCTTGCTCCCTGTCTTACATCGTAGAAAAGAACTGATCTTGCATATAAATAGCAGAAACAACTGGGGTGCTTGTTAAAATTGCAGATTCTTGGGCCTCACGCCAGAAATGGGGGGAAGGGGCTGAAATTCGCGTTTTTCACAAGTGCCCAGGTGATTCTGGTACAGGTGGTCCTCAGTCCACACTGAAGATTTTAGCTGCTGCGAAGAGTGGGCAGGAGCTTGTTCCACCTGAAAGATCCCCACAGCCAGCTTCCTTGTGTGCATTTTTTCCAACTAGATATAAGATCCTAACACATATGACTTTTCCCTTTAATTCCTTTCTGTAGTACCTAGTAGCAATATATGGAGCCCCTGGGTAGTGCAAATAGTTAATGCGTTCTGGTGCTAACGGAAAGATTGGAGGTTCAAGTCCACCCCGAGGTGCCTCAGAAGAAAGGCTTGGCAATCTACTTCCAAAAAATCAGTCATTGAAAACCCTGTGGAGTACAGTTCTACTCTGACACACATGGGGTCACCATGAGTTGGCAGCAACTGGTTTTAGTAGCAATGTATAGTGTAAACGCTTGATAAGTGTTTGCTGTGTGCATAATGCAACTATTGCATTAGAGGGTTCAAGCTGTCACCAGGAGCTCCAAAGTCCTTCCCTCCAATCAGATGGAAGAGAACAACCAGCAGGGAAAGAAGACGACTAAACAGGTGCCTGAATTAAGCAGAACTCAACAAAGAGATATGTTTTCTTCCTTAAATAGCATTCTCCGGACCCTATAGACTAAATGTTGCGAGAGTTTAAAGACCTATCCTCAAGTAAAGACCTGCCTTCCTACGGGCCTATGGGGAGACAAGATGAAACGGATGATGGAGAAGATCACAGCACAAGTGACTTCGTATCATACATTCACATGCCTATCCAGACCCTGGTCAGCAAAAAAAAAGTGCTAGCAAGCAGAGTAATTTGAGAAGGTCATGAGGAAGACTTTGCAGCCACCAGACCCATGCTGGTGCTCCAGGAGAGAAGGGCTGTGTAACTCAGAGCAGTGGCAATTTTACTGAACAAGTGTGAGGACATCTCAGCTGGGGGTCTAATTTGGGTGCACATAGCGAGCTTCTGTGCAGGAAACACAGGTGACAGCGCGCATGTGCATATCCTGTCTTTCCCCCACCCCTGCCTCATGTATGACAGAACACTGCCTGGTCCTGCGCCACCTTCAGGATCGTCGGTATGTTTGAGCCTACTGTTGCAGCCACTTCAAGGTTTTAATACATTTGTCATATATTGGGATGCCCATCTTTTTATATTGATTAATAGGAGATCATTAAGTATTAAGGATATAATCCTCTAGCTGAAGTTTGTGCCAGGCAATACTTTTTCCTCCAGTTTGCCATTTACATTTAAGGCACCTTTCGAGGTAGGGTTTTCAAATACTTTATGTTCAAACCTATCAATTCTTTCTTAATGGTTTCTGCCTTTCACATTGTGCTTAAATATCGTCAAGACTTTTTAACGGACGTGTCTTTTTAACAATCTTGTTCATTTATTCATTCAGCAAATACTTACTAAATGCTGCCTACAAGCCAGGCACTGTTCTAAGCGCTAAAAAAAACAAAACAAACCAAACCCCCTGCTGTCGAGTCGATTCCGACTCATAGAGACCATGTAGGACAGAGTAGAACTGCCCGATAGAGTTCCCAAGGAGCGCCTGGCGGATCCGAACTGCCAACCTATTGGTTGGCAGCCGCAGCACTTAACCCAGGTATCATCTAAAGCAGAGATCTGAACTCAGAATGAGAACATCTACCAACGATGAGTTTATAGAGTGAAATAAGCACAAACTCAAAACATGTTCTGCTCTGCTGAAAGACTAGCCGGACAGGAAAGACTTTGGCCCTGGGCAGGGAATATAATGATCCACCCAGACCTTGGGTTCCTGGATCTCAAGACATTTTGCAAAGAATACAATGCGTATAAGCACGACCATTCTAATAGCAACGTGAACGTCCATGAGTGAGAAGCTTGAAATGACAGTCAAGAAAGCATCAATACCATTCTTTGCACATACGCCAAGAGCCACAATCATCGATGGCATAATTTTTCATTTTATTAGTAAGTTAAATGCAGATGTTACCTGTCCCCTAGGACTCTTTCTGCAATTCCTCTGAATCAGAGAATCCCAGCCAAGGAACGCCTACCCATACCTTTGAGGGTTTTTACCAAGATAGGCCTACAAGCCAGGAAGTAGCATCTCAGCGTTACTGTCGGCTGAAGGCTTGTTGACTCAAGAACACCTGCAATGTCCTCAGGCTGCCAACCCCAACCTAAACAACTCCATGGTTATTTACCCGGTACATCTCTATTTCTTTGTATCCCACATTTTTATTTTGTGGTGAAACATTATAAATCCCCAGGAAACTTATCCCAAAACTAAAACTTTCCCAAAACTCTACAAGAAGCACAAATAACTCCAGCAGACAACACTCAGAACATTCTAGCAAAGACTGGAATAGTGGAACAAGACAGAACCACTTTGCCCATCTTCATTCTCCAGAGAGAGGAGACATGGACTTCTCTAGGGACAAGCAGAGCTCCAGGCCTTGCCAGGAACACCCTCAGGCAGGGCGGCAACCCAAGAAGGCATTCCATCTCCATTTACTGAAACCAACTCATGCCTGAAATGCTGCTTGTATGGCTTCAACCCCCTAAGCAAATGTTCCCAGGAGACTGGAGGCCACATGAGGAGAGGGATGGGGTCTATTTCGCTCATCATAACCCCAGTGGTGGTTCAGTGGTGGAGTTCTTGCCTTTATGTGGAAGACCTGGGTTCGATTCCCAGAGAGTGCACCTCATATGCAACCATTCTCCAGCTGCCAGTGGAGGCTTGTGTGTTGCTATGATGCTGAATAGGTTTCAGTAAGCTTCCAGACTAAGGTAGACTAGGAAGAAAGGCCTGGCGATCTACTTCCAAATATCAGCCAGTGAAAACCCTATGAATCACAAGGGTCCGGTCCCTTGTTGCATGGGGTCACCATGTGTCAAGGGCTGACCCGACAGCAGCTAACAACAACCCCAGTCTAGCACTGAATACATGAATGGGTACGAATGAAGCTTTCAACAAGCCTATGAATTCCTGTGGGGCGAAGACCCTGACTTAGTGACTTGTATGAGATACCTGATTTTTGGATGAGTAAATTATCTATATCTCATTTTATAACTTAGAATTAGGGACTGGCCATTTGCTTTTGAGAGGAGAAAGCCAGGTGAGGGCATCCAATGTGTGTGTGAGGGTCAGGTAAAGGTCACGTGGGGAAAACTTGGGTGGAAAAGAAAAGGCCGTTGAAATGGGACAGATTTCTATTTTACAATTTTGTCTACAGCCAGCCCTGACACTAATGGTTACTAAAAACAATCTTTCCAAACTCAAATTTTCAAAACACTCCTGAAGGAGCAGCTTCTCCATGAGTCCTTTTCAGAATCACTCACATGACTCGACCACCCTACCCACCACCTGGCCACAGGCTGGGCCCTCTGCTCTTCATGTTCTTAATGAGTGAGTCCACTTGCTTTTGGCCTCCCATGCCTGTCGGATAGCAGATTCCTCCAGGCCTGAAACCAGGTTACTTGTCCCTTTGAGCCTCTTTAAGTGTGACCCCACCCCACTCACAGGCAGTGGGAATTCCTGTTCTTGAACAAGGAGGGTGAGGCCACTGTCCCAGGACTCGGGATAGGCTTGTCCCACTGAATGGGGTCTGAGTTTTCCTTCTCTCACTTAGGAAAATCTAGCCCTCAGGGCCACCTTTCTATACCACCATTTCAGACTTCTCAATTCCTTCCACTTGGTTTCCCCAAGAATATAAAAACTAACGAGAAATTACTAGGTTATCTCACCACTTTATTATAATTCGAAGTCCCTGGGTGCTACATATGATTCTGTGCTCAGCCGCTAACCAAAAGGTTGGTGGTTTGAGTCCATCGAGAGGCACCTTGGAAGAAAGGCCTGGCAATCTACTTCCAAAAAATCAGCCATTGAAAACCCTGTGCAGCACAGTTCTACATGGGGTCACCATGATCAGAGTTGACTCAATGGCAACTGGTTTTAATTATAACTCAGATATAAGCATATTACATATGCATATTACAGTGAAAATGATATAAAAATTCCATTCTCATGTCCCAGTTAATTCTTGAGATGACTCTGTGAGGTATGCAGATGTAGACACTGGAGTCTTCCAGCCCTCGTGGCACACGGCATGTTAGTGCAGAGGCCTCCAAGTGAGAAGGTGGTAGGAGCCGTGGGCAGGGGGCAGGTGGCAAGGCGTGCATTATCCATAGAGATTTAAAAAAAATATTTTATTTTTCGTTGTTGTTACAAATATACAAGCAGTGTATTCCATACTTTCTACATGTGCAGTTCAGTGACACCGATTACATTCTTTAAGTTGGGCAACAATTCTTCCCCGCCCCCCTGTCCATGTTGTTGTTAGGTGCCGTCGAGTCGGTTCCGACTCATAGTGACCCTATGCACAACAGAACGAAACACTGCCCAGTCCTGCGCCATCCTTACAATCGTTGTTATGCTTGAGCTCATTGTTGCAGCCACTGTGTCAATCCACCTAGTCAAGGGCCTTCCTCTTTTCCACTGACGCTGTACTCTGCCAAGCATGATGTCCTTCTCCAGGGACTGATCCCTCCTGACAAGTCCAAAGTATGTAAGACGCACTGTCACCATCCTTGCTTCTAAGGAGCATTCTGGTTGTACTTCTTCTAAGACAGATTTGTTCGTTCTTCTGGCAATCCATTGTATATTCAATATTCTTCGCCAACACCACAATTCAAAGGCCTCAATTCTTCTTCGGTCTTCCTTACTCATTGTCCAGCTTTCACGTGGATATGATACGATTGAAAATACCATGGCTTGGGTCAGGCGCACCTTAGTCTTCAAGGTGACATCTTTGCTCTTCAACACTTTAAAGAGATCCTTTGCAGCAGATTTACCCAATGCAATGCGTCTTTTGATTTCTTGGCTGCTGCTTCCATGGCTGTTGATTGTGGATCCAGGTAAAATGAAATCCTTGACAACTTCAATCTTTTCTCCATTTATTCCGATGTTGCTCATTGGTCCAGTTGTGAGGATTTTTGTTTTCTTTATGTTGAGGTGCAATCCATACTGAAGGCTAAGGTCTTTGATCTTCATTGGTAAATGTTTCAAGTCCTTTTCACTTTCAGCAAGCAAGGTTGTGTCATCGGCATAACACAGGTTGTTAATGAGTCTTCCTCCAATACTGATGCCCCTTCTTCTTCATATAGTCCAGCTTCTCGGATTATTTGCTCAGCATACAGGTTGAATAGGTATGGCGAAAGGATACAACCCTGAGGTACACCTTTCCTGACTTTAAACCACTCAGTATCCCCTTGTTCTGTCTGAACAACTGCCTCTTGATCTATGTAAAGGTTCCTCATGAGTACAATTAAGTGTTCTGGAATTCCCATTCTTCGCAATGTTATCCATAGTTTGCTATGACAGTTGAATGTTTTGCATAGTCAAAAAAACGTAGGTAATCATCCTTCTGGTATTCTCTGCTTTCAGCCAGGATCCATCTGACATCAGCAATGATATCCCTGGTTCCACGTCCTCTTCTGAAACTGGCCTGAATTTCTGGCAGTTCCCTGTCAATATACTGCTGCAGTCGTTTTTGATTGATCTTCAGCAAAATTTTGCTTGCGTGTGGTATTAATCTATTGTTCTATAATTTCCACATTCAGTTGGATCACCTTTCTTGGGAATAGGCATAGATATGGATCTCTTCCAGTCAGGTGGCCAGGAAGCTGTCTTCCATACTTCTTGGCATAGACAAGTGAGCACCTCCAGAGCTGCACCTGTTTGTTGAAACATCTCAGTTGATACTCCTGTCCATAGAGAATTTAAAAGCAATGAACAATATCAGCGATGAGTATCCTCCCTTTCTCCCTCCCCCATGGTGCTCCATTGAAGCAGTGATGCTGGAAACAGAGCCCAGACTTCAGGGGTTCAAGTCCAGAGCTTATTCCCCTTTACCACTACCCCTCAGAGGGCAAGGTAGAGGTGATTTCAGAGTGATGCCACCCGTAATTCAGATTCCTGGGTCTCAAGGCATTTTACAATGAATGAAACCTATATGAGCCTGACAATGCTAAGGGAATAGCAATATGAACATCCGTGAAATGCAAAGGCTTGAAATGACACAAAAGAAAGCATTAGTAGCATTTGTTCCACATCAGCCAAAGAGGAATCGTCATCAATGATATCATTTCTGGAGGAGCAACTAGTAACCAGTTGCCACAAAGTCAAGTCTGACTCATGGCAACCCAGTGCACATCAGAGTGGAGCTGTGTTCTATAGGCTTTTCACTAGCTGATTTTTCAGAAGTAGATTGCCAGCCCTTTCTTCCAAGTGGTCTCTGGGTGAATTTGAATCTCCAACCTTTTGGTTAGCAGCTGAGCGTGTTAACCATTTGCACCACCCATGGACTACCCTGGAGGGGCAGCATCCCATGTACTCAGCTCACAGGCAGGAGGAACTAAGTGCTCCTTTCTCAAGCAGGTGTGGTGGGTCAGCTGGAGGTGGGGAGGCAGCCACCAAGGGCACCACGTCATAGCTGGGAATTCTGAACTTTGGTGACCCCACCTCACTTCTCCATTCTGAGTGCAAGACATTTCAATACAGCCTTTGATTTAGCTTAAAATACGTGGTACTGTATTACATTTCCCAGAATTTTCATTACCAGGTAAATCATACCCCAGCCTCACTCTGCCTCATCTCTGCGCTGATCTGAACTCCATCCCGCAGTCTCTCTCCAGCCCCGTCTTCACGACTCATCCCAGTCTTTTCCTATTCTGACTAACAGTGAGCTGACAGCGTCCTTTACCTGATTTCAGAGGGGAAAAGAGAGCCTATTCAAGATTTAAGACAAAAATATCAGTAAATCAAATCTCTGTTGATCTTTTTGGCAGAATCAGCCTGTTGGTTTAATAAGCAGAAGTTATTTGGGGGTGAACAGGGGGTCTTCCATGCATTCGTTTTCTTTTGAGTTCTCAATCGCTCCTGGCATGCAACGCACACAATTACCACACAGGGGCACTGTTACCCATGAAAGGCAAAATGCTTCCACAGGCACCGGATTGTCTCCGTTAGAAAAACTGCCAGGATCTAAGATTGTGATATTGATTTTTTATTTCTTTTAAGTTAATAATCATTGGCATTCTGCATACTCTTAATTTCTTAGCTCTAGCAACAGAGATCTGAAGCCTGTTTGATGTAATTTGTAGGGCTTTCCCGAAGCAAATAATGAAGGCCAGGGGCAACCTTTGGTTACAGCTAAAGTTACTTGTAAAGGTTTTTCATGAGTTTAAACGTGCTCCTGGACCTTCAGGTGATACGGATTAAATTAACATGCTAATTGTGAAGGTCCAAAAGATAAAACGGAAGAAATGAGCGGGCAGGAAAGAGAAATTTTAGATTTATTACAGGCCAGTAGGAAGTAGGAAGCCGAGTTTGCTGAAGCAAGCAGGACCCATAAATTACACAGCAATGATGACTGGTTATGAAAGAAGGGTAATTAAGCCAGTAGTTCTAGGATTAGGGCATTGCAGATCGGAGGCCTTACTTCCTCAGAGTGCCTGCACCACACCTGGACTCCCCAAGGCCTCAGCTTCTCTCAGTGCACAGGGGTGCTGACCCTCGCCTGCACGCAGAGTTGGCCATGTACTCAGATACCCTCGAAGAGAATAGGTGATAAAAAGCAAAGCTCTTCTGGCATTGTGAGACTCTCTCCACCCTCAGGCATGAGTCGGGTGAGGGGTGCAAAGAAAATTTAGGGTGAGCCCTAGGTTTGAGACTTAGCTTTCCCACTGATTGTTGCATTGAGCAGGTTATTTACCCTGGGTCTTGGTTCCTTCATCTGTAAACTGCCCTCTGAGTCCATCCTGATTCTGAGAAATATCCCCCATCCTTGCCCCACCAGTGACAGCCCTCCTCTTCTTCCAGTCCATCTGTCTGTCTCACACACTTAGGTGGTCAAAGGTGGTACACATGGCTAAATGCTAGGGTGCTAACTGAAAGGTTGGTGGGTCAAATCCACCCAGAGGTGCCTTGGAATAAAGGCCTGGTGGTCTGCTTCTGAAAGACTACAGCCATTGAAAACCCTATGGAGCACAGTTCTACTCCAACATACATGGAGTCATCACGAGTCAGAATCCACTTGACCAGAACTGCACGGACAGAGCCTCCATTTCCTGTCTCTGTCTACTTTTGCTCAACTTACCTCTTCCTGGAGTGTTCTTCCTCCCCACCACTCCATTTCCCTGCTTTATTCCTACTTCACGTTGAAGTGCAAAGGCCACCTCCTCCTAGAAGTCTTGTCTGATACCGTAGGAGGAAGTAGTCTCCTTGTCCTTTATGATTCTGCAGCACTGTGTCTGCATTTCTCTTTCAGCACCTAATATTTTCTGTCTTGTGCTATAATGATTTCTGACGACTTTTGCACCTACCAGGTCTTCAGGGACATGATTTGCATTTGCTTCATGCATTCCACGGGGTCCAGCCCCACAGCCAGCACACAGTAGGTACGCAGGAGATGGCTGACTGAACGAACAATCATCCATGCACATACGTATTGTATTTTGTATAGAGGATCAGACTTAAACACTCAGACACCCAGCTGACAGGGTGTGGCCCCTGGTGGACTCATACCGCCCCTCTTCTACAGCATAGGCAGGCTTGTATAGTGGTTACCACACAGACTCTGGTGTCAGACTGCCCAGGTTCAGAGTCTGGCCCTGCTACTTACCAGCTTTGTGAACTTGGGCAAGTTACTGACCTTGTCTGTGCCTTACTTGCTTCACCTGGGCAGTGAAGATCACAACAGTACCCACTTTACATGGATACTGAAAGATAAATGAGCTAATACTTGTAACACACATGAACAAGTTCCCAGTGTAATTCAAGCTCATAAATGCTAGCAGTGAATAGTATTTTTACTATTACTAAATAATATGCAGAAATCTTAGGACTTCTGGTCAAGTAGCATATCTTTCTTTCTTTCATGGTAAGAAAAAATATCCCTCGTGCTTCTCCCTATGTCCGCTCATGTCTCTAGTTACTTCTACTGGCATCCATTGCAGAGGACTGGGAAATGCAACCCGAGACAGACTGCTCCTGGGTGGACTGCAGCTTTGGGTCTTCAGAGCAAACCTTTGCATGCCAGAAGCACTGAATGCATGGAAAACAGATTAACTCACTATCATTCCAGCTTGCCACTGGCCATTTTGCTAAATTGCACAATTTGATATGGCGTGTGTCCTCCTGTCCCGTAGCTGGCCTGCCCAGGTGCCAGCCATGTTTCTTATCTATAGTGTTTGGGCTGTAATTTACCTGACCACTTATGAAATGCACCTTTCAGCAGATTGGTCCTTTTATCTGCTGAGATTCAAGGACAGAAGAAGAAGGGAAGAGGGATGGAGAGCAGTGAGAAGGAAATACAACCCGGCAGACTATCTCTGTTTCAAGTCACTTCTGCACAGGCAGCAATCTGTGAGAGAATCTGTGACAGTCTCTCTCGGGCAGAGAGCTCAGCAGCAGCTGGGCCGCCCATCACTGGGCCTGCTCAGCCTGTATCCTGGCTGCACTATTATTTCCGGGAAAACACCTTTTCCTATCTTTCTGACACTGTTCCAATTTCCTTCTACCCCCTCCCAATTCCATTTCCTGGTAAGAAATTATTCTGAAGTTAGACACTGGCACGAAAAGATGACGTCTGCCCCACCGGCTTCTCCCACACCACCTGGATCTAGTGGAATGGGCCACAGCTTTCGGCGTGTCTGTCCAGGCCGCGGGGGAGGGAGGACGAGATGAAAGGAAGAGTTGTTAGCTGCCATGGAGTTGGCCCCCAACTCATGGCGACCCCATGCACAATGGGACTGGATTATTGTGACCTATATGGTTTTCATGGGCTGATTTTTTTGGAAGTAGACCTCCTGGCCTTCTTTCCTAGTCCATTGTAGTCTGGACCAAAAAAAAAAAAAAGCAACACACACAAACCCATTGTTTTCAAGTTTGTTCCGACTAGCACCACTGAAACCTGTTTAGCCTCACAGCAACATGCAAACCTGCACTGACCGACAGGTGGGGGCTGCACTTGAGGGCACTGGTTAGACTCAAACACAGGCCCCCTCATGGAATGTGAGAATTCTACCACTGGGCAGGATCATCACAGACGTGGTGAAGCCCATGTGAATTTGTGCACTACAGATTGGTAAGTAAACACAAGGAGGCCCGGACTAGTTAATCCTCCCCTGCCACTGAGCCGGCATTGCCAAGGGAAGAGTTGGAACAGTGGAAACAGGGGTCGTCCAACTTACCTTCCTGCCCCTAAGCTCTTTACCTCCTCCAACTACCTATAAACCACTGCCATGTTAAGCTTAAAGCACAGCCTTAGATTTCCCTATCAGCAACCTCAATATAAAAGGACATGAAATTACTCTTAGTCCAACTGCTTCTTGTTAACCAGTAATCAGCTGCCATCGAGTCAGCTCTGACTCACGATGACCCCATTTGTGTCAGAGTAGAACTGTGCTTCATAGGGTTTTTGATGGCTGATTTTTCAGTAGATTATCACCAGGCCTTTCTTCTGAGGTGCCTCTGGGTAGACTTGAACCTCTAACCTTTTGGACAGCAGCACAGCACGTTAATAATTTGCATCCCCCAGGGGCTCCATTGTTTCTTGTTACAGATGTGGAAACTGGGGGCCAGAAGGGCAAAAAATAATAGCTAACACATAACACTAGTTATATGACAGATTTATTCTAAGTACTTTGCATAAATGAACTGATTTAAGCCTCATAATGATTCTGTGTGACAGGTTCTATTGTTTTATTTAGATTTTATTGCTGAGGAAACTAAGGCACAGACTTGTTAATTTGTCTAAGGTCAACTAGCCAAGGACTGGCAGAAATGGGATTTGAACTCGTAGCCGGCTACAGAGTCCATACTCTTCACCCAGCTATCCTGCCTCCCCTGGAGGAGTAATTGTGGTTGCATTGTAAATATACAGTGGCAGAGGGTCTAGAAGGGTATCTTATCCTTCAAATCCAGGCTCCCTGTTGTCTGGGGAAAAAACTAAACCCAAGTTCTTTAGCCCAGCTTTCTGGCCCTCCCCAACCTAACGACAAACTGCCTTTCCAGGCTCAACTCTCACCCTATCCCAAATGCACCAAACTCTGGTCAGCTGTTGGCCTCACTGAATCAGGAAGGGCCAACTCCTTCCGGCCAGCAGATCTTCCAGTAGACTGGGGATGTCTGACAATGGCAGAATCAATATCTCAGTAAGTTTCCAGTTCTCTCAGAGCTAATGCTTATCACAAATCAGCTGTCTGGGTCATGCCTGAAGCCAGACACTGGCTGGCCACAATCCCATTTCTCCCCTTCATGCAGACGTCACGATCAGGGTGCAGGGCTAGTAGACACCTGAAGGCTTACGTTCCTTTGCACTCCGTGCAGCGGAAGAAGAAGTAGTGGTAGGCACAGCAGTAGTGGTGGTGCTCGTGGCGGTGGTGGTAGGAGTTCAAGTAGATGTTGCTGTTTGTCACCTTTGAGTCAGTGCTAGCTCATGGAGACCCCATTGACAATAGAACAAAATGCTTCCCAGTCCTGCACCATCTTCACAATCATTGATCTACTTGAGCCTATTATTGAGGCCACTGTATAGAGCGTCTTCCAACCTAGGAGGCTCATCTTCCAGTACTGTATCAGACAATATTCTCTTGTGACCCATAGGGTTTTTGCTGGTTAACTTTTGGAAGTAGATTGCCAGGCCTTTCTGCCTAGTCTGTCTTAGTCTGGAAGCTCTGCTGAAACCTGTCCATCATGGGTGACCCTGGTGGTATTTGAAATACCAGTGGCATAGCTTCCGGCATCATAGCAACACACAAGCTAATACAGTACAACACACTTGACTGTGGTAGTGTTAGTGGTTGTTGCTGGGTGCCGTTGAGTCAATTCCAACTCATAGCAACCCATGTGACAGAGTAGAACTGCTCCATAGGATTTTCTTGGCGATAATCTTTGTGGAAGCAGATTGCCAGGTCTTTCTCCCGTGGAGCTGCTGGGTGGGTTTAAACCAACAACCTTTCAGTTAGGACCTGAGTGCTTAACCACTGTGCCACCATGGATCCTTAGAGTAGTAGTAGTATAATAGTATTACTAGTAGTAATAGTAATGATACTAGCAGTTAACATTTGCTGAATGTTTACCATGTGCCAGGCACAGTTCTAAGTGTTTTATATGTACCAATTAACCTCTTCAATCTTCCTACAACCACCGTTGGGGTATAAACCATTATTAGTATAAAATAATATTAGACCCATTTTATAGTTGAGGGACTGAGAAATTAAGAAACTGGTCCAAAGTCACAAGGCTGGTAAGAGCCAGAGTTGGGATTTGAACCCAGGCAATTTGGTTTCAAAGCTCACACTCTTAACCACACCCTGTAATTGCCTCAGGGAGCTCAAAGAAAGAGGTGCTTAGTTTTTTCTAGGTATGGGGATCATCTCCCTGTTTGCAACAGGCAGCTCCTATCTCAGGATCTAAGGTAAGGTGTCTACTTCCATTTCTTTAGAACAGTTGTCAAATTCACCCAAATTACCACCACTCTAGACAGAATGGCTTAAGCTTAACTTTTTGGAGTGGGCCCTTTACAGTTTGAGGTTAACTTAATTAACTGAAAACACCTGGAGGAATTAAACATAAGACAATCAACTTCACTTATAAATTTGACACTTTATAAGTTTAAGGCTTAATACACAGTATTGGCATACTTGCAAAACTATTCGGAGCTGAGAACCAGTGGCAAGGAGAAGAGGAAACCTGCATTAACACTCGGTCGGGGCTCTGGGCCCACAAGGGATGGGGATAGTCTCAGCAATGCTTCTCCAAGCTAAGTACATGGAGAACGTTTATAGAGCATGTTATCTTGGTGCTCCAGTATTTATTTACATTCTTCTGATTTCAATATTGCAGATATAAACCTAGGGACCAGCTTTTCATGCTTTTAGTTCCTATACAAGTGTACTTCCAAACAAATGCACACATAAATAAATACAGAGTTACAGGCAAGTAAAATTCATTTTAAGAAACATTAGTTTTTATGATGACGTTGCCTTGCTCGCACTAAATTGCTGGTTGTGACAGGGTGAATGTACTTTGCACGTGGGGAGGGTATGAATTTGTGGGAGCCAAAGGGTGGAACGTTATGGATTGAATTGTGTCCCTTTTAAAATATGTGTTGGAATCCTAACCCTCATATTTTCAGATGTAATCTTGTTTGGGAATAGGGTTTTCTTTGTTATGAGGCCATATCAGTGCAGGGTGTATCCTAGACCTAATTACTTCCGAGTTATAAAAAGAACAGATGAGACACAAAGGGTAAACCCTGGTGGCATAGTGGTTAAGTGCTACGGCTGCTAACCAAAGGGTCGGCAGTTCGAATCCGCCAGGCGCTCCTTGGAAACTCTATGGGGCAGTTCTACTCTGTCCTATAGGGTCGCTATGAGTCGGAATCGACTCGACGGCACTGGGTTTGGTTTGGTTTGAGACACAAAGCAAGTACGAACTGGCAAAGATAGATGCCACTTGAAGATCGCCAAGGAACCTCCAGGGCTACGGAGCCAAGTGAGGGAACTTTCCCCTAGAGCCAGTGCCCTGAATTTGAACTCCTAGCATCCGAAACTGTGAGAAAATACATTTCTGCTCTTTAAAACTGCCCACTTGTGGCATCTGTGTTTTAGCGGCACCAGGAAACTAAACCACTGGTGTTTTGCTTCTTAAGTTGGGCCATATGCAGTTGCCGTTTTTGTAGGTCATAAATAGCAGCAAAACGATTAATTTACATTTGATTTTTGTTGACTTAAATCTTTTGACACTGAACAAGATGGACCTCTCACCAGAGACTCTGTTATAATTCTTTTTATTATTTTTTGAAATAATGTTTTTACAGAACCAATTCAAGTGTACTCCAAAATACATGACTGGAAAACTAAAAAAAAAAAAATTGTTTCACTAAAAAGAGTGAAACTTTCTTTTATACTTGCAGCATCCCTCATTGATATGGGCCAAGATGGAACCCAAAGATGACATCTGTCAACAGGTGAACCAGGTACAAACTACTACAGGGCAGGTGCCTAGTAGTGACTCAATCCCCCCATCATTTGTGTCCTTCCAAACTACCGTGAAACCTGTTTGTTCAGCCTGCCATGACTTCATTTAGCAGAAACGCATCAGTTACTCAGGATGCCCTTTCTTGGCCTTTACCTTTCACCTGTGACACATTTCCATGATGCAGCATCAATTTCTTAACTACCCTAATAAACTAGATAAACTCTTGGTCTACAAAAATGTCATTCAGCTGTGAACTATCATGGCAAAAGAGAAGTTTTGCTTTTTGTCCCTGGCGACAGACTCCAACACATGCAAAGTGACACAAGACTGACGCTGTCAACCAAATGACAGCAAGATATGCTCTGCAAAGTATTTCAAGTTAAATGATGGTCTTTTAGATGATGTCTAGGTTACTGCTAAACTGCAGACTCAAATGCAAACATAGGTGCTTACAATTTCACAGTGCCTTAGTTCTAAGGGGAAACCCTGGTGGCGCAGTGGTTAAGTGTTACGGCTGCTAACCAAAAGGTCAGCAGTCAAATCCACCAGACGCTCCTTGGAAACTCTATGGGGTGGTTCTACTCTGTCCTTTAGGGTTGCTACGAGTCAGAATCGGCTGGATGGCAATGGGTTTGGTTTTGGGTTTTTTTTAGTTATAAGGTGGTCATGTAGGTTATATATAGATACAACACATAATTATCATAAACATTGAAGAGATTATCATAAAAACTGAAAAAATATCATAAAAATAAAAGCACACACACAAAAAAAATTAGTAGAATTGGCAAATCATCTGAGTACCACCAGGTGTCTGTAGATCCTAGTGTGAGTAGACCTGAATCTATCTAAAACTGTTTAGTACAAGCCAATCTTCAGAAGACGTGGCTTTGCCAACTGGGGGGAAAAAGAAGACAGAATTCTCCAGCATTTCCTTGAAATAGCATTACCCGTTGCCATTGAGTCAATTTCAACTCGTAATGACCTTACAGGACAGAGTAGAACTGCCCCGTAGGGTTTCCAAGGCTGTAATCTTTATGGAAACAGATGGCCACATCTTTGTCCCACTGAAAGGCTGGTGGGTTCAAACCACCCATCTTTCCATTAGCAGTCAAGCACTTTAACGACTGTACCACCAGGGCTCCATAATAAGTGTTAATAGTGTATCAATAAGCATGATTCAGTTTATTACAACTTGTTTCAAGTATGACTTTTTGGGGGAGTATGCCCTTTGCAGAAAGTCAGAAACAACTACTCCAGTTCTCTTCAGTGGAGTAGAGGGAAAGCCTGCCTAGAATATAAAAACAAAGTAAATCCTGTGGTGTAATAGCTGGCCACACTTTTTCACATCTAAGGCCTTCTTTACTACACTAGTCTACCTCTCGGCTTAGCACAATCCGCCAACAACCAATGTTAGCATGAGAGTAAAGCCCAGGTTGAGAAAACAACAATGGCAATGCAGTGGTTCCTGTATGAAGGCATGACATGACCGAGCCCCAAGAGCAATGAGCTATTTCCTCCAGATTCAGTGACCGTGGTGGGGGTGGGAGGGTTAGTGCAGTTGCGCTGGAAAGATGATGGCATCTGTGTTTCACACGAGGTCGGATGCTTAAAGGAAGTAACTTTTCCTGACAAAGATGGCTTTACAAGCCTGTCCCAGCTCACTGCCCGGAACAACAGTGCACTGGCTGGAGTGAAAGTGGTCGCTACAGAACGCAGCACTCAGAGGGACAGGGAAGAGCAACATGACAGGGCGTCTAGGAGGGAGACAAAGGCTTCCAGAAACATCAACAAATAAAGATGCACTGCAGCAAGATGGTTCTCAGAACAAGCCCGTAAACAAAGACTGACTTAGCTGTGAGGGCTGTAAAGCAATAAATAGGCACCCTAGCCTGGGCAGCGTGGGCCAATGCTACACAGGGCATACAGGAGGGGGCCAGATCATTCCACAACTATCATCACTTTGTCTCATGGATTAAAGGTAGTCATCAGTTTTTAAGAGAGGAAGTCCTGGGGACTGGGACTAGAACCTACAACACAATATGACACACTACAACACAAATCAATACATTTAGTTATGAACAATTGGTAACAACTTCAATGTATATAGTATACTACGTATATAGTGTGTGCAAATATATATATATATATATATATACATATATATATATATATATCTGCTGTCAGGCAGATTCAGACTCATAGTGGCCCTACAGGACAAAGCAGAACTGTCCCATAGGGTTTCCAAGGAGTAGCTGGTGGATTTGAACTGCCGATCTTCTGGTTAACAGCCGAGCTCTCGACCACTACGCTAATAAGGCTTCACACGTTCATATCTCTATCTATATATGTTGTTGTTAGCTGCTGTTGAGTTGCCTCTGACTCATGGCAACCCCATGCACAATGAAATGAAATGCTGCCATGTCCTATACCATTCCCATCATCAGTTGGTGATGGGACCGTTGTGATCCATAGAGTTTTCCTTGGCTAATATTTGGACGTAGATTGCCAGGTCTTTCTTCCTAGTTCGTCTTAACATGGAAGCTTTACTGAAACCTGTTCAGCATCATAGCAATACACAAGCCTCCACTGACAGACTGGTGGTGGCCGCGCATGAAGTGCATAGGGTGGAATTGAACCCAGGTCTCCTGCATGAAAGGTGAGGATAGATAGATAGACAGACAGACAGACAGACGGACAGACGGGTAGATGGACAGATGGATAGACAGATAGCCAGCCAGCCAGCCAGACAGATAGATAGATAGTTTTCATTACCATATATGGCTTCAGTCATTTTCATTAATTATTTTCAAAAAGTCTGAGTTAATGTTACATGTAGATATCTAAACAGAGGGCACCAACCTGATCACTGCAATCTAAATTGGATGCTCACAGTGGGCAAAACCCAAGCAAAACCACCCTCCTTCTGGAAAACAGACTCAAGGAGGCTGACTTCCCTCTGGGTCTGTTACCGGTAGCCAACAGACACCTCTGTATGGTGGCTGGTTTGTAAGCCTTGGCCCTGAAATACTTAGATGAAGACACTTATATACAGCACATCAACTAAAAGGAAGGAATAGAAATTGTCAAACGCAAACAAAATACAAAATTGGAACCTGTCACCATAAACACTGCTTTTTCCGCGTTTGTAATAATCTGATAGCTACTGACAGAAATTAGCCTCCTTCTCTCTCCACCTCCCCCTGGTCCCCACACTGGTTTATAATCTCCTTATAAGCAACTGACAAGCTTCAGAGCCTTCTTACAGCTCTAGACCCTGGTCACCTACACCCACACACACTGCCTCTCCTGAAATGTTCACAGCAATAAACACTTAGACACAAAAATTGCTTATTTGAGGTTATGCTAAATAGCATTCTTCTTCTTTCCTCTTTCGAAGTCAAGAGCCTTTCCGCCAGGCCTTTGGATAATCTTCTTAAAAATCCCTTTTTTCTCCTTCCCAGTTATTTTTATCGTAACTTTAAAATCTGAATTCAGATGTCCCCAACAACCTGAGGACAACTTGAAAAAAGAATCTTTTTGTATAAAGAAAACAGCAGCCCTAAGAAGCTGAGGCAGCATTTCAATTTTTGTAAGAGGGTCCCAGTGAGCTACCACAATTGAGAGTGAACACATTACATCTTAGGCAGTAGAAAATTAAATCCCGTCACCAGAGGAAGTCCCTGTCAGTGTGTCATGGTGTCTAAACCTCTCAGCAACCAATGTAGGTGGATAGAAGTGCTTTACAAAGAAGGCAGTTATAGCTTACGTGACTGCCCAAGGTGACACAGTTAGTCGTTGGTGGAGCCAGAAGCGAGTTCCCTACTCTGCATTGCTTCGATAATGTCCTTTCAGAAGTTTAAAGAGCTAAACACACGTGTTTTTGTTGGTAGTTGCCACTGAATTGGCTTCAACACATGGAAGCTTTGTGTATAACAGAATGAAACATGGCCCAGCCCTGCGCCATCTTCATGATCATTGGTACGTTTGAGTCCACTGTTGCGGGTATTGTGTCAGTCCGTCTCATTGAGGGTTTCCCTTACCTCTGTTGGCCCTCTATCTTATCAAACACCATGAAATTTTTCTAAAAATTGGTCTTTCCTCATGACACGTCTAAAGTAAGTGAGTCAAAGTCTCTCTACACTCACCTCTAAGGAATATTCTGGTTGTATTTCTTCTTAAACAAATATAAGGGATTATTCCGCCTACCCCTCACTTATCGACTATCTCTTTATCAGACATTTTGCATTTATGACAATAGTAACAAATATGCTATCTGACTATTTTCTGCATTAACAAGGTGGTGGGCATGGCTGCAACAGCTGTGGAGCATCCCCTCCCTCGCAGAGGGCCTCCAGAAAGCTGGGCTATGCTACCCCATGACCTTAGCTCCTTCTTGCCAGTGAGGTGCCAGTCCAGCTGCTCAACTGTGCTGGCCTCCTCCATGGCCACAGCCTCCCTGTGGATGTGCAGGTAGCACTGAGCCATCAGGTACCTGTTCTGGGTTCCCAGCTCCTCTGCAGCCAGACGCCCTGCAGCTCAAAATTGCTGTGGGGTGGGAATGGAGGAAAGAAAGAGGCATCAGAGTGGGTATTTGAAATAAATGCATTCATGTTTAACGACATCCCAAAGTGAGCCAAACTGGGCTTGAAGCCTCTGCCTGAGTGGAGCTGGGTGACTTGCCAGGCCCAGAGGGCAGAGCAGGCTCAGGGATGTGAATACAAGGCTTGCAGGTGTGGGAACAGAGCCCCGGAGGAGGGTTCACGAGGGAAGCGCTGACCCAGCACAGGAGGAAGGTAAAGTGGTTAAGTCATGGGCCCTCCAGTCACACAGCCCAGCTTTATCCAGCTTTATCTCCTCCAAGTCTTCTTCACAGTGGAATAATCCATAACTAGACTCATCACTATGATGAGCACATCAGTAAATCTTAGCTGCTATTATTTCTATGGATATATTTTCTAAAAAAAAAAAAAAAATCAGATAAATGGATGGTCTGGAAACAGAAAAAAGAAGTCCTCCGTTTTCACATAACGCTGATTTTCACGTAACAACCTGGTCTTGGGAACCTAACCATGTCGATAAATGAGAAGTGGGTGTATTACTGTTACTTTGTGGTCAGTTTGCTACCTGCTAAGAGTAGTCTGCCTAGTCAATTTTTTGGGAAGAAAAGGATGAGGAGGCAGGCCAAGATGGTGGAGGAGTCAGAAGCTTCCTGTGATCCCTCTTATAACAAAGACCTGAAAAAACAAGTGAATCGATTATACATGACAATCTAGGAGCCCAGAACATCAAAGACAAAGTTGAGGAGTCGAACTGAGCGGCAAGGGGAGGGAGAGAAAGTTCAGAAGCAGCGAGGATTTGCTAGAGCTGACCTGGCTGCCACCCTGCAGGCTGGACTGGCTGGAACATGAGGGCTGACGCAAGCAGTAGCACTCAGGACTCATTTTCCACATCAGGAGAAACCGAGTGGTGGAGGGTCTGCTCAAGTTTCCAGAAACAGGGAGAAGTGGTGCTGAATAGGTGAAAGATAAGTACAGGTGTCTAACCTACCGCACAGATTAAAAGAAAAAAAACCCTTTCTCCCCTTCAGAAACACCTCTCTCCTATTTACCTGCTCCTCCCCACTCTGCTCTGGGTTCCAGTCTGGCTTCAGTGATTGCTGTACCCTCTGGGCTGGAAGTAGGACCCATTGCATGCCCCAAGCCATTTCCCCAGTTTTGGAGAGGGAATAAATTAACAATTAGAAAAAATAATCTGCCAGCTCCCCTAAACCAGGGACTCAGGGCAGGCACAGCCCCTTTGCCTAGGCACAGACATAAGGGGTCCATGGACTCTGAATGCCTGTCATAGCTGTCTAGACCTGTGTGGGCCCATTTCAACAGCATAAGCCCTCATTAGCACAGTACAACAGGGTATATTCCTGAAGCCTATTTTCAACTGCGAGAGCTAAGGGGGAATGGCAGCTTCGAGACATTTCACACCGCACTGCCCATCGAGCAGGGTCCTCACTTACCCACATCAGGGACCCGAGGACTGGTGGCTCCACCCGCTCCATCTAGCCACCTGTGACATGGGTCTGAGAATAAGTGGTGCCTCCCAGTCCTTACAGCCAACAGCATTGGGTGCCCAAAGTCCAGCTGCAAAACCTACCCACCTATGTGCTCTAGGGAACAGGGATATGCTTTCCACTAAGGCACTCAGGGGCAGTTGTCAGCCCCCTGCCTCTGTCAGTACGTGACCCCCTACTGAAGCCAGGTACTTGTGCCTACTCCAATCACCCCTGACCATCTAGGACCATAGGTGAGACCCTGCACCACACACTTGGTGACCAACGACCTAGATACCTGGGCTGAATCCACATAAGAAAAGTACACAGACTCTTGGGCTCATATACCTAGCAATGGCTCTAACCACCTGGTGACAGGGTGTGAGAGCTTCAAAGTCATCAATAATCAAAGCAGCTCACATGAACAGCCTATTTGGGCATATCAAAACAAAACAAAACAAGATGCTAGGACACAGTAAGCAAACATAAAATAAATAAATATAACAATTTATTGATGGCTTGGAGACAACAGTGAATATCAAATCACATGAAGAGGCAGACCACGATGGCTTCAGCAAGCAACCAACAAATAAAAAAAAAATCTCCTGGAGGAAGAAAACTTCTTGGAATTCCGGGAGGCAGAATTCAAAAGATTAATACACAGAGCTCCTCAAGAAACCAGGAAGGAGATCAGGCGAAATGCAGGCCAAGCCAAGGAACACAAAGACAAAGCAACAGAGGAACTTAAGAAGGTTATATAAGAACATAATGACAAACAGGATGTAAGAGTCCATAGAAAGATAACAAACAGAAATCCAAAAGATAACAAATTCCAGAATTAGACAACTCAATAGAAAGTCATAGGAGCAGAATTAAGGCAATGGAAGTCATAATCAGCGAGACTGAAGATAAAGCACTTGACACCAAATTATTTGATGAAAAATCAGATAAAAGAATTAAAAAGAAGAAAACCTAAGAATTAAGTGGGACTCTATCAAGAGGAATAACCTATGAGTGATTGGAGTACCAGAATGGGGGGGCGGGGAGGGGATAACAGATAATACAGAGAGAATTGTTGAAGGTTTACGGGGCAGAAAACATCTCTGATATCGTGAAAGACAAGAAGATATCTATACGAGAAGTTCATTGAACCCCATACAGGGTAGATCCCAAAAGAAAGTCAACAAAACATATTATAATCAAGCTTGCCAAAAACCAAAGATAAAGAGAGAATTTTAAGAGCAGCTAGGGATAAACGAAACGTCATCTATAAAGGAGAGTCAGTAAGACTAATCTCTCACTACTCAGCAGAAACCATGCAGGCAGGAAGACAATGGGATGACATATACAAAGCTCTGAAGGAAAAAAATTGCTAGCCAAGAATTAAATATCCAGCAAAACTGTCTCTCAATATGAAGGCAAAATTAGGGCATTTCCAGATAAACAGAAGTTTAGAGAATCTGTAAAAACCAATCCAAAATTACTAGAAATATTAAAGGAAGTCCTACAGTTAGAAAATCAGTAACATCAGATAACAATGCAGGACCAGAACACAGGACAGAACAACCAGATATTAACCCAGATAGGGAAGCCACAAAAATAAATAAAAGCTAAAACACTGAAAATAGGGAAATAGAGATGTCAATACATAAAAGATGACATTAAAACAAAAAAGAGGGACTAAACCATGTAGTCATAGAATGCTCACGTGGAGAGGAAGACAAGGCAATATCAAGAAATAAAAGATTGGTTTAAACTTAGAAAGATAGAGGTAAGTATTAAGGTAACCACAAAGGAAACTAACAATCCTATACAGCAAGATAAAAAACAAGAAAAACATAAAGACTCAGCAAATACAAAATCAACAAAAATGAAAAAGATGAAAAAAAAATACATAAAGAAAAATGACTCAGCACAGAAAATTAAGCAGAACAAAGAAATGGTTAACAGCACACACACACACATAATACATGAAAATGACAGCACTAAATCATACCCATCAATAAGTACACTGAATGTAAATGGACTAAATGCATCAATAAAGAGACAGAGAGTGGCGGAATGGATAATAAAACATGATCCGTCTATATGCTGCCTACAAGTGACACCCCTTAGTCTCAAAGACACAAACTAAAACTCAAACGATAGAAAAAAAATCTATCAAGCAAACAACAATCAAAAGAGAGCAGGAGTGGCAACATTAATTTCTGACAAAATAGACTTTAAAGCAAAATCTACCACAAAGTATAAGGAAGGACACTATATAATGATTAAATGGTCCATACAGCAGGAGGACATAACCATAGCAAATATTTATGCACCCAATGACAGGGCTCCAAAATACATAAAAAAAAAAAAAAACTCCAGCAGCATTGAAAAGTGAGAAAGACAGCTCCACAATGATAGGAGACTTCAACACACCACTTTCAGTAAAGGACAGAACATCCAGAAAGAAGCTCAATAAAGACACAGAAGATCTAAATACCACAACCAACCAACTTGGTCTCATATACAGACCACTCCGCCCAAGAGCTGCCCAGTACATTTTCTTTTCCAATGCACATGGAACATTCTCCAGAATAGACCACATATTAGGTTACAGAGCAAGCCTTAACAAAATCCAAAACATTGAAATATTACAAAGCATCTTTTCTGATCATAAAGCCATAAAAGCAGAAATCAATAACAGAAAGAGCAAGGAAAAAAAAAATCAAATACATGGAAACTGAACAACGTCTTGCTTAAAAACTACTGAGTTACAGAAGAAATCAAGAAAGGAATAAAGAATTCACAGAATCAAATGAGAATGAAAACACACCGTACCAGAACTTTTGGGACAACAGCAAAAGCAATGCTCAGAGGTCAATTTACAGCAACAAATGAACACATCCAAAAAGAAGGGCCAAAATCAAAACATTAACCCTACAACTCGAACAAACAGAAAGAGAGCACCAAAAGAAGGCCACAGGCAACAGAAGTAAAGAAATAATAAAAATTAGAGCAGAAATAAATGAAATAGAGAATAGAAAAACAATTGAAAGAGTCAACAAGACCAAAAGTTGGTTCTCTGAAAAGATCAACAAAATTGATAAACCACTGGCCAAACTGACAAAAGAAAAACAGGAGAGGAAACAAATAACTCAGATAAGGAATGAGATGGGTGATATCACAATAGACCCAACTGAAAGTAAAATAATCATAACAAAACACTATGAAAAATTATACTTCAACAAATTTGAAAACCTAGAGGAAATGGACAAATTCCTAGAAACACACTACATACCTATACTAACACAGAGGTAGAACAACTAAATAAACCTGTAACAAAAGAAGAGATTGAAGAGGTAATTAAAAAACTCCCAACAAAAAAAAAGCCCTGG